>NW_027526203.1:393574426-393703449 GCF_048455015.1 Haemaphysalis longicornis
ATATATATATATATATATAGACAGAATAAGGCTTGGCAGTCAAGAAAACCTCGGAAAGCAAAGGGGGGAATGCGGTAGCTCATAGAAACAGATGAAAAAATTTTTGAGTCAGAAAGAAAGTGGTGAAAAAATGCCCGCCGGGTGGGATCCGAACCCACGACCTTCAGAATACCGGTCTGGTGCGATAGCCACAACGCTACCGGCGGGGCTGTTTCCCCCCAACTTTCTTGGGTATTTTTGTTAAGGTATTTTTTGTTCCCTGCACTTGGGGGTGGTAGCCAGCGCCACGCGGACTGTCTGTCTTACTTTCTGTCTTACTTCACCGAGCCCCTCATTTCCCATTTTCTGATTCGCTACATATATATTGTGGTAATCCGGCAATAGTGGCGGGGGACAATCCCACTGGATGGACATGTGCCGGCTGAGGATGAGGAGGTGGCGCGAGACGAGCTAGGGCGGGACATGGGGGACTCGGCTGGGCGACGTGTGTGCAGCCGGATCGGCTGAGCGGTGTACCTTGGCGTAGCGGGACTCCAAGTAAAGGTGTGATCGAGGGGGCTCAGTGTCCTTCTGGGGAACCGCGGCCGGGTGCAAGAACCCCGGTACCACATTTGGCGCCCAACGTGGGGCCGGCCGTGGTTCCTGGGAAGGGCATTGTGGTCTTCTTCCTCGTTTTGGTGTTCCGCGGCAAATGTGACCGACAGCTCGCTGAAGATGCGGGCAGACACGATCGACCTGGCGGACCAGTCTCTGGTGGTGGACATCTCGGATGCCCTCAGCGAGAGGGACAAGGTCAAGTTCACTGTCCACACCAAGACGACGCTGTCGGACTTCCAGAAGCCGGAGTTCTCTGTGCTTCGGCAGCACGAGGAGTTCATCTGGCTCCATGACGCCCTGGAGGAGAGCGAGGACTACGCCGGGATGATCATTTCCCCGGCCCCTCCGCGGCCGGACTTCGACGCCTCGCGGGAGAAGCTCCAGAAGCTCGGCGAGGGCGATGGCTCCATGACCAAGGAGGAGTTCGCCAAGATGAAGCAGGAGCTCGAGGCGGACAGCTGCTGACGACTGCGCCGGACACCACCCCCGCGGAGCAAGGCCCGCGGACAGGACCTTGCCACGTTTGGACCTTCTGCAAGGACCCCCGGGTCTTAGGAGGCCACCTGTGGCACCGGTCTACTGCCATCCGGGCTGAGCCGTGGGAGTCCCTCGAGAGTGCCGACGCGACCCGCGGAGCAAGGCCCGCGGACAGGACCTTGCCACGTTTGGACCTTCTGCAAGGACCCCCGGGTCTTAGGAGGCCACCTGTGGCACCGGTCTACTGCCATCCGGGCTGAGCCGTGGGAGTCCCTCGAGAGTGCCGACGACTGCAGCCGAGGGCAGCCAGCGTCGGCCTTTTCTTCGGAGGGGGGGAGAGTGTGGTAATCCGGCAATAGTGGCGGGGGACAATCCCACTGGATGGACATGTGCCGGCTGAGGATGAGGAGGTGGCGCGAGACGAGCTAGGGCGGGACATGGGGGACTCGGCTGGGCGACGTGTGTGCAGCCGGATCGGCTGAGCGGTGTACCTTGGCGTAGCGGGACTCCAAGTAAAGGTGTGATCGAGGGGGCTCAGTGTCCTTTCTTGGGAACCGAGGCCGGGTGCAAGAAAACCCCAGTACCACATATATATATATATATATATATATATATATATATATATATATATATATATATATATATATATATATATATATATATATACATATCAAAGTTGCAGTCGTCATTGCCAGTGCTCTTCGGCTTTTTCTGAAATTTTTGATAGGGCCGAATGACGTGTGTTTTGTCACGTTTCTCTTTTTAATACATTGATAAATAAGCGAAAATATAAGTCGAGAAAAAATCCGCCGTTTTTTCCGGGAGCGGGACTCGAACCCACATCTCCGCATAACCGGTGCGGTGCGTTCGCCATTACGCTATCCCGCAGCGGCTTCTCTCTCGACTTTAAAGCGGGGGTTTATATTTACAAGAGCTCTGAGGCCGGTCAACTAGCGCCGCCCCTCGACTACCGCGGGAGACGTAGAACGTCTTCTTTCCCAGCGGCCGCCACGTAGACCGTGTTCGGAGGTCGGGGTTAGCAATAGGCATATCCGAACTGCTGGAGCCAGTGCCTCGTAATGCATGTAGCAGAACAGAAAGGTACGGGACGAGGGACTCGGTAAAGATACATATCAAAGTTGCAGTCGTCATTGCCAGTGCTCTTCGGCTTTTTCTGAAATATTTGATAGGGCCGAATTACGTGTGGTTTGTCACGTTTCTCTTTTTAATACATTGATAAATAAGCGAAAATATAAGTCGAGAAAAAATCCGCCGTTTTTTACTCGAACCCACATCTCCGCATAAATGGACCCACATCTCCGCATATATATATATATATATATATATATATATATATATATATATATATATATATATATATATATATATATACATATCAAAGTTGCAGTCGTCATTGCCAGTGCTCTTCGGCTTTTTCTGAAATTTTTGATAGGGCCGAATGACGTGTGTTTTGTCACGTTTCTCTTTTTAATACATTGATAAATAAGCGAAAATATAAGTCGAGAAAAAATCCGCCGTTTTTTCCGGGAGCGGGACTCGAACCCACATCTCCGCATAACCGGTGCGGTGCGTTCGCCATTACGCTATCCCGCAGCGGCTTCTCTCTCGACTTTAAAGCGGGGGTTTATATTTACAAGAGCTCTGAGGCCGGTCAACTAGCGCCGCCCCTCGACTACCGCGGGAGACGTAGAACGTCTTCTTTCCCAGCGGCCGCCACGTAGACCGTGTTCGGAGGTCGGGGTTAGCAATAGGCATATCCGAACTGCTGGAGCCAGTGCCTCGTAATGCATGTAGCAGAACAGAAAGGTACGGGACGAGGGACTCGGTAAAGATACATATCAAAGTTGCAGTCGTCATTGCCAGTGCTCTTCGGCTTTTTCTGAAATATTTGATAGGGCCGAATTACGTGTGGTTTGTCACGTTTCTCTTTTTAATACATTGATAAATAAGCGAAAATATAAGTCGAGAAAAAATCCGCCGTTTTTTACTCGAACCCACATCTCCGCATAAATGGACCCACATCTCCGCATATATATATATATATATATATATATATATATATATATATATATATATATATATATATATATATATATATATAGAAAGACAGGCCTGCAGTCTACAACGCCAAGGGAGGCATTGAAGAATGGTAAGGCTTTTTTTTACTACGGTTAGTGAAGTTACCATTTTTGTATTTAAGTAAGAAAGACAGAAAGGAAGAAAAACACCCGTCCAGAGTGGGGACCGAACCCACGCCATCCTATTTGATTTCGGATGCCTTACTAATTTGGCTATCTGGGCGACTGTGCCCTCCTTCACTTTCTGGAGTATTTGTATGTACTGCAAGTGTATCTGACGTTTGACGGTGGTAGCCAGCGCCACTTTGACTGCACGGGGAGAAGGGGACCTTCATTTTCAACCCCTGGGGTTGAAAAAGAAGGGCTTCTTCTTCCCCTGTAGTCAGAGATACCAAATTCGTGTGATACTAACGCGCACCTTTTTTTCGTTAAAATTAGCCTTCAAATTTGTGTGCGCGTTGCAATCTGGCGCAAAACTGAAATCGGCTTCAAAGCGTCCAGAGGCATCGCCATGGACACAAACTCTTCCAAAAATTCAACTAAACTCAATCCTAAATAATCCGTAAACATCACGCCAGTAAATTTTTTGGCGTACCCATTCCTGGATGGGCATACCTTAACCAGCTGCTGCACATATTAATTTTTAAATTTTTTTCAAATCAAGCTCATTTTTCAAGTTTTAACGAAAAAACTTGCTTGCGCGTTATAAACGACGGGGTTAGAATCTTGCAAACGCGGTATGACAAGCCATACCGCCTTTCCCGCTAAGAAACGTTGTAGCGCTGGCGGGAGTCCCGACAAAGTGGTCTAGTTTGGTCGCGAACGGTCTCGTCTTCCCAACTACGCTTCGCGACATTCCATTTTTTAAATTATAAATTCTACTACTACTACTACTACTACTCCTACTACTACTTCTGCTGCTGCTGCAGCTGCTGCTACTATTACTACTACTACTACTGCTACTACTACTACTGCTGCTGCTGCTGCTGCTACCATTACTACTACTACTACTGCTACCACTACTACTACTACCACTACTGCTGCTACTACTACTGCTACTACTACTACTACTACTACTACTACTACTACTACTACTACTACTACTACTACTACTACTATATAACTATTGGCTTGATCGTTGCGTCACAGGCTGGGTACATAGAGCGGGGGACTGAGGCATTCCTACAGTTGACCAGTCATATCAGCAGGGCTGAGTGTCGATAACCTTTTTTATCTATTGGTGATGAGATGTTTGAGTGGAGCCCCGTGGCTCTGACGTCGGATTAGGTACTCGCGCCGCTGTGGTCTGCTACACTCCGCTTGTGGAGGGCAACAGTGCCTGTGCTAGAAATCTCCCGCTTTAATGCATTAGTGCATTAGAAAGCGTATTTCCAGTAATTCCGTTATTTTACACGCTTCTGACACCTCTGAATAATTTCAAGCTGTATCCCCCACATGTTTGCAACGCACGAGGAGAGCATGAACGTTATTCAGAGCATCGGTCAGATGATCGAGTGTAACTCGTCCTTTCTAGCCTATTCGCGAGGTTCAGTGCTCAGAGCTCCTCGATGAGTATCCGTATGCATAGGCTTCCCTAAAGTGTTTTGAGATGCTCTTATGACGATTCAACGGTATAATGCTTGGCACCAAGCGGCGGGCCCTTACACGCGCATCGCACAGCGGGAAATAAAACGGCTGTCTTCTATTTCATTTGTTGTTGTTGACTTGTATCAGATGAATGTTTCTGTTTTTTTTTTTTTTTTTTTTGTGCCCAACGCGTTAATTTTTCTGCACCGTCACAAACGTCTTATTAGGAAGTTTGGGAGTGTTTGGGAGGCTCACAGCGTTCGTGTGGATATTTTCTTCAGGCGGTAAGGCATACAGTATTTTCTTCATAAATTGGCGTTCATTATGGCTGCCTGCAAGATGGTACATATCTGCAGCGTTCTTTGTTTATTCACATGCAAATGCAATGAAAATGTTTCTGCTACGCCACTGCGAAACGGCGGAGACAACGTTGTCCAGACCAGAGTACTCGAAGGCAGCTTTTGTGCCCCGAATTTATATCGCAACCATCGTTATCATAACGAACTGACTCCAAACCCGCACAGTTATGGCATGATTACGGTGTTGAAGGCTTGATATACTCGCTAACTAACGCAATAATTAGTATACTTGCATATGTTACAAGAATGGAAACCGATGAATATGTCCAAGTAGTTCTTTATTGTTTTCCAACTCTTCCAGTAATAAAGAACAAACCCTGGCCCATTTGGGATGGCGTTATATGAATTGAAGAAAATTACTCTTACTCTCTTGACCTGGGCTGAGGACACCGCCCAGTAACCAGCTCAATTTCACTGTTAAATAAAGTGTTCTCCTCCCACTCATCCGCTTGTGTGAAGTTTTACTGTAACGCGTATCTGAATATTGTGAAGATATGGTGGTGAGAAATGTACCGAAATATGCCTCCAGCTCTGAACAAACATAGTGTTACCGTATTTTTACCGTACACGTGACTCGTTCTGCTCAGTAAGGCTCCGTACCCGTTTTACCTTACATGCGATTACCGGGAATCGTAATGCCTTCTGCCAAAACCAACAGCCCCAAAGACCTGGGAATTTGTTTTGGTCTTGCATTCTCACTGTTGTCGGTTATTAACAGCTGACTGTTCCCTTCGTTCGAAAGGCTGCCCAGCTCCGAGTCTTCGCGCTCCGCGTTGGACCGGCTTCGCAAGGAATGGGTAGCAAAAACTGCACTTTAAATCGCGCCCTGAGCTAGTGTATGCGATTTTAAGTCTTATTATGATAAAAAGTTACGCGCAAGCAAAATCTCGCGCGGAGAAACATCAAAAGTCAACCGCGCGCAAAGAAGCTACAGGGAGAGCGAGCCCTGAAGCACGACAAATGCGAGAATCCCTAAACCGACGTCACGGAGGCGCGCTTCGCAGCGCCGCCCGTGGTCGCGCTAACCGCCAATAGACGATTTCGCTCAGTTTGTGTGCATAGCTTCGTTACTTTCGAATTTGGCTGTTACATATGTGTTACCTTGCTGGTTGCTTGTCTGCTAATTTTTGTTATTTTATTGTATTTTATCAGAGATTGGGATTCAGGGTTTCATGTTTTAAAAGCACCTGGTACCCAGGCGGACGTTCATGGTAGGCGCTGAATTAATTTCCCCCCCTTGATGTTCGCTGCGTACAACAGAATTGCGGTATTCGAATATGTTCGTTTTCGCTTCTACCAGGAAGAATTTTCTAGTGTTCATCCCTCGAACTTTATCTATGCCTTGGTTCTATTTACAATCGTCGGTTGTAGCCCTCATCACTGCAGCTCCCGGTTCAACGCTAGGCGACCTCAGCATGACTTTTGGCTAGAGTCGATAGCAACGACAGCGACGGCGCGCCTGTCTTCTGCGCTTGTTCTAATTTCTCTGTTCCTCGACCACTTTTGCTAAGAGCTCTCGAGATCGTAGCTTTCCTCGTGGGTAAGGACGAGGTCATTCTGCTTTGAGAACTGATGCGGTCGGCGCGCACCCCCTAGGTTGGAAAGTGGCCTCCCAACCCACCAATCCCCATTCCCGACCCCCCTTATCCCTTCCCCCCTACCAACCCACCGCCTATCTGTGCAGCGAGCCGACGTATGCGTGCAGTGCCTGTTCCCCTCAACGACAGGTCTCCACGTCTGGGCTCCATATCTCAGTCCGTTCACCGTGCCCTGCCTTGTTCCGGAGCCTATAACCGTTCTTCTGGACGTTTCATCTTCGACGCTGGGCTATTAATTTACGGCTCCATAATTTTCTTTGCTTGTTTGATTCGAATCTTCCATTAGGCTAATATGCAGGGTCCTTTGGCAGCTTATTTCTTTTAACGCAATGCTTGCGAGAAAATGGCGGTTCTACAATATTTCGAGGTTCCGCTTTAGTCTTGCGCATGTACCGCTTTCGAGCTAAGCAAAACCTCGTAACAAGGCAAGATGTTGGTGCACTCAAGCGTAATTACCCGTTGAGAACGTGTGCGGAAGCAGAAAGTAGTATTTGCTTAACTGATTTTTTTTGTGCCTGGTTTCGCTGTCGTTTCTCGTCTCGACAAGAAAGCGCCTTCATTACTGCGTCTTTTGGCATCTATCAAAACGTTGTAGGGGTTTTTTGTTATTCGGACTTTTCCAAATTGACCTCTTCCTTTTACGGCCAAGCCTAACGCTATAAGAAAGGAAAGTTTGAGTAATGAACACAGCCGGGGTTTTTAGTAGTCCTCTAATGTCTTGCATAATTAATGCTTTTGATGCTTCTCATTAAGATGAAGTAACAAAAAAACATGAGCGAAAAGCAGAAGGTCATCTTCAGGTCGGAGGTTTTAATTGAAAGCCCTGACTTCATGCACTTCCTTATGTTCGGCCTTTTGGCACCCCTCAAAGAAACTTGCTTCCTCACGTTCGCGAACCCTTCTGTGTCGCTGTCTCGTCCCATTGCTTTTGTGTGGGAAGAGACAAAAGAAAGCGGTTGATCAGCGCACACGGCGTTAAAAGTAATATATAGGCTTCCTTTTTTTAATCATTATCACGCCAAAAAAAGCATTCCCTGTTTCGATTCGATTAGGATTTCTAAGCGAAATTCGGCGACATACTTACCTGATTCTTCAGCTAGCAACATCACTCAAAGTTTCACTGCGAGGGCTAGCCTCTTGCGCTTTAAGGGGCCTTTAAACTCTGAAAGCCGGTAAGTGCATGCTGAACTCGAGGAAAAAATGTCTGTTCTTTGCTTCACATAACTATAATCTTCTGGTTATAACGACTGCATAATAACACCCTCGCCTTTCGTGCACGGTGTCTTTCCTCATGGACAGGTAATGTCACACTACATGGCTCGCATGCATCGCTGCAGAACCTGAGATTTTCCCATGACACGCTGCAGCAAACCCCCATCGTCGATTCAGAAGGGTCTCACGTGGAGAGACATTATGACGTCCAAGTGGAGATTAAAGTAGTGTTAAAATAAATAAACGACTCATTTGTGCAAATGAGAATAATGAATCCAATTAACATTTTGAAAATGGCCCGCTGTCTCAAAATGACTGACACCAAATTTACCGGCTCAAGTAAAAAAAATGACAAAAATGCAGAGGCTTCTGCTTGAGAAAAGTGAGTTTAGAAATTTTGGACAGCATTTCGTAAACTACTTTCCGGCAACACACACATTGTGTTTAACCGGATATATTCATACAAAATCAATAAACTAGACACAATTACGAAGATATGCAGCGAGAAAAATGAACATTCCGCAACGGCTGAAACAGAATGATAATACCCACAGAATAGCGCGATATAATGCGTTTAACGAAAAAAAATTCTGTTATTCAAACAGAGCTATCTGACATTTACATGCGCCAATAATTCGTCAAGTGCACCCGATGCAGCCAACAGCGTAAAAAAAGATAAAGAGCGCGCGAGCAGGTGATGTCACGAAACATCCCCCTCGCGAGGGGCACGGTCAAATGCAGAGAATTTTGGTGTTGAGACGTTGGTGTTGGATTGCGTCGCAGCACTGGTTGAAGGTCTTGATTCAATCCCGTACAACGCTGACTCCGACGACAGCATCTGAAGAGAGCGCAGGCGATGACTGGATTGGAGCCCCGCACATACCCGATTTTATCTGGTTCGAAAGAAATTGACAGCGAGAGCGAACGCCGAGAACCGCCCCATCACGGCACGACCGCGCCACGACCACGTCACGACTACGTCACGATCACGCCACAACTGTTGTTGCTCCCGCGCCAAACTACGACGCATGCGCGCCCCACCTGTTGCTGAACGCGATCCGAGCACGCAGAGAACACGCGAGGAGCAGCGGAGAGCAGGCGAGGAGGAGTGGGGGAGAGGGCACACCTGGAACGGCTGTTGCGGACGCCGAGGCACGCCGACAACGCCGGGTGACATCGTGAGTTAAAGAAATGCTCTGCATTTAAAAAACGCCTAACACATGACGAAGGCCAACAAGCTGACGCTCTGCTAATAACAGCGCAAAAAGCAGGTCATGAGCTCCGGTATCTGTTACAATGTACGGGATTGCCCGATCTTCCGCTCTAATCTGATGCAACGAACGCAAGCCCGTGATTTAATTCAATTGCCGTCGCGGACAACAGAAAACATACAGCGAAGCAGCCAGTCAGGTAACGAAAATCCCTTTGGAATGCTGAAATTTCAAATATTACATTTGAAAAGCCCCCAGCGAAAACATACATCCAATGAAAACGCGGAAGCCGTTACGGGAATATGCTCACCGAGTTCGCTCCCACTGGCGCCGGGGCCTTGGTCCAGCATGCGAACTTTAGGGTCGTAGAAGAACGGGCCGTGTAGCGCTGCCAGTCACAAACCGGCTCTCCGCAGCCTCCGTGGCTCACGCCGACAAACAAGTCTTGTAACAGCAATCTTCGCCTCATCGTAGGGGAATCACAGCGGTGAAAAGGCTCGAGTGGCGCGAAAACGCGGCCACCGGGCCTGCGGGCGCCGCCATTTCTCTATATCCCGTCATGCAACAGAGAAATCACAGGTCGCCTTGCGAGATGGCGCGACGAGCATCTCTTATAGGTTACCGGGCGTTTTATAGGTTACAACGTAAAGGTTACGAGCAAATTTTGCTGAAGTAACCTATAAATCACTGACGTAACCCTTACATCGCTTTTAACTTCACGCCTGTAACTCTTAGAATGGACTGGGATAAAGAAAATATGAAATTAGCACCATTGTAACCTTTATGCTATAGGTTACTTCCGTTTAGAGGTTACATTACAGGTTACCAGGATTAGAGTGTACTGTTTGTTGCTACTGATAAGCTTCGGAAAGAGGTGGAATAATGTCGGTAAAACCGGCATTTAACACTTCTTGTTGCTCACTATTTTTGTTGGGTTCCACATTCCACAAACGTCGTCTCTCAGCTCCACCGACTTAAGCGTTTCCGCGCCGACTACAACCCGATAAAATGCCCTCAAGTACGATAAAAGTGAACCCACCTCGCCTGCAGGTTTCTTCCTTGTTCACACTTGTCCACCCCTGTAAAGCTGAGCAGAAACTCAATGAGGCTTGGTGAAACTGGCATGGGCGGTGGCAAACGAATTGGGCCATCACTAGCAGAATGCCCTTATTGTTGTGCGTTGAGCCAGGGCTGTTCGACTATGACAGCTCTCAGCAGTTGCGCCATCTCAGTGTCATTGCGCAATGCACATTAACGAGCTGTATTTCGCACGTGCACTGAACAAGAATACAGTGATGGACAAATGATAGTCGAACACAAAAAGGCGAACCAGAACATGCGCAAAATTGAAAAAAAATAATGTACATGGAAGTACAAAAATGGCATGCCATCGGTTTATTTATAAAGCAGCGTTTCCCAACTTTGTTAGTGTGGTTAAGCCATGCGCATTTTGACTTGAAGGGAAAGAAATCGCGCTATTTGTGTGTTCTTGTTCATATTTCTTGTGATGGCGTTTTATTTGTCCATGCGGACGTTTGCAAATGCAAACGTCCGCAAACAAAATGATGCAAGAATCACGGCCGCTCGATAAAACAGACCTCTGTTTTACCGAGACGCCATGCAATAAAGATGCGACAAGAAGATTTACGCATGGCCACCTTTACGAACCTGACAGCAAACATTGCAGCGCACACCGCGCAGGCAGCAAATAATCGGAGAGGACAGCTCGCCGCATGTTTTCATACCAAACCAAAAAAAAGACAGAATTTTGCGGATTCCAAACCTGTTTTCTATCTGAACTCAGAGGCAGCTCCTTGGGGACAGATTCTCAGGCTTTTCATTCTGTGTGCACGAGAATAAATTTTAAATGCGCAAGTCGAACACGTTGCGGTTGCATCGAAAATTTTGTTATCTATAAGTTTATCCCTCAGGAATAAGAAATGAATATAATATGACATACGGGTGAATATATGAGGGTCCTTATATATATATATATGCACACCCTGTTGGATTATTATTAGCTTTTGTTTCTTTTCTCACGTGCCGTATCCCTTTATCTCTGTAACTCTGTAGCCGTAACTCTGTGCCGTATCACTTTAACGTAAATTTTTCTGTTTTACCTCATTTGCTTAAACTTTGCTAGAAAAGTTAATAATATCGTTAGGGGGGGGGGGGGGAAGGGGGAATCAATATTGTACTACAAGGTGGAAATTATATGCCTGGGAGTATTTGAGCACTGAAAGATTGTACTCCGCTGATACTCTCTGACATTTACCTGCTGGTCTCGGGGCACATGTTTATGTAGCGAAAAATTCAAACCAGTCTCAGGCATTACTTAAAGCTAGCCTCCCCTTAATGGAGTACTGACATTAAATTTCGAAGCTGACAGAACTAAGCGATATTAGCTACCTGCGCATGAGGATATATCTCCGAGAAAGATTGAACTGTACTGTTTTTTTTATGGGGTATCTTAAATAAACGTTAATCTTTGCACGAGCGAGAAATCCCAGAGCCGAGCCCCTTTCGACATAAGCACTGGCAGGACAGGAGGAAAGCTTGGCAGCCAAACTGTTGACGTCAGGCGGAGCACACGACGCGGAGCTGTCGTGAGCAGCGCGCTAGTCAAGGGGCACCGCGTGAGCTGGAGCTTTGCTACTTGCACCAATATGGAGGAGGACATGTATAGCGGTGGTTTTGAAGCGTTCAGAGTGCTCAGCGAGTTCTCTTTGCCTAGAAAGGCCACCAATAGGTCGCCTAGACAGGCCGCATTCACTGGCGGCAGAGGTGAAAGTTCATAGTACGATTTCAACAGAAGAGCTGTTTAAGCTTGAGCTTAGTCCGTTGGCATTCGCAAAAAAAGAATACGAAGAAAAAAACTTCTCCGGCGTGAGGCGCGGTCCACCTTCGGCCAGCCGCATAGGCAGAGCAAAGCCTCGCCTAGCTATGACTTCATCGCGCGCACCGGTACCGCTCGACCTTCGAGAGCACTCTGCCTAGCGTTCGTGACGGGATTTCTCGCGCGCTCTTCTCCTCGCCAGTTCACGTGCGTTCGCGCCTGAAGTGGGGAGTACAGACGCTGAGTTTGCGCTGGAGATGCCATGTTCGCGAAGCCGGTTTCCGTGGGTTCTAGCGCGCTCTAACGCGGTCCACTTTGAGAGAGATGTGAAAGCCTGCGGACTTTTCAAAACTACCCTGGCCTGCCAGTCATGGAGAACTTTCAGCGCCAAGTTCGGCCATCCATGTGAGGCGCAACAGCCGGGTCTCCAATGAAGGTAGAGGGGCCGCCAGTTATGCTGTTTCTCCAGCCTTGCATCACTAGTGGTAGCTGCGCCAGTTTTTTAACGGTATTATTATCTCTTTTCCTGCATCAATGAAGTGTAGCTGCAGCTACCTGTGTTGCTTCATTGCTACCGCCAGCGCCATGGTGCCACTGGTAGCGCTGCGAATGTGCGTCGGGAACGCACCCGACCAAAACAGTGATGTGAGTCAAGTGCCCCACCGTGGGGGCCGCCCTGGCAACCGTGCGGATGGTGTCATTGAAACCGGAGTTGGCGCGACTATACGAAGCTCGAGCATAATTATTTACGCTTCGATCAGCCATGCATTCCGTCATTATGTGCTTGTTGGGCCGCAAAAGTAAAAGCAACCCAAACTTTTGTGTCAGTACTCTTCCAAACAACTTCATCCCTGCTTTATATATGTGAGATACGGGCTTGCCAGCGGTTTCCGTGAAACCCATCCGCCTTTTTGCTCATTAACCTTATAAGCCGCAACCTGGGCTGAAGATTTCTTTTTCAAAGTGGGCGAGCTTTATTATTGGCTGCTCTGAATTTAAGATAATTCAAAAGCGCTTAGAAATCTAGTGACCGGAGCTGGGTTAATAATTCTCTTGTGGTTACGCGCATCTATTCTTGCACACAATGGGCGCCAGCGCCATAAATAGGCCGTACACAAAGTGTGGGTTGGAGTCGATATTTCCATTTGACTATCTTTAACAGTGCGCCGCGAGAAAAGACGAATATGAGGATGGAATTTAAGCCTCACTCCCAGCGGGATTTTATTTTAGAGTTTAACGTTCATATGTATAAAAAACCCGCTCTAACGGATAGAACGAACCTTGCACAAAAAACATAAACTTCATGGAACTTGGCAAACTAACCCAAGTCCGCATTAATATTGGTTAGAAGCAGGTACAGCTGCTTTCGCATGTGTCTAATGGCTCCACTTCTTTTCTGACTAAGGTAGGGTGTGCTGACACATCCGACCCCCGAGCCTATCATTTCGGCGGCTTCTGGATCCGGCCTCGTTCTTTCGGCTCGTGCTCTTGCCGATGACAGCACATTGCTCAAAGCTGGCGCCACGCCCAGAGTTCCAGCAATGCATTCCCGAATGCCCCGCCACGTTGTTTCGCACCTTCTTGCGGGGCTCTCGCCTCCGGTTGTTTACGCACCACGCGGTCTGCCCAGCTCATTTCATTGCACACGATTTAGGTACGACATGTGCGACACACGCCGGGCCCAAAATTTTTGGTGTGCCTCTTCTGACACTCAGGAGTTCTTTATTTATGTAGTAGCTAACCTTGTGAAGTTTCGATCGCTCATATGAGGCAAAAACGTTAATGGCCCTGCACGGCAATGTCTGCACACACACGCACATGCGCACCGCCCCCCCTCCCAACACACACACACACGTACGCCACGCACACATGAACACTCACACACACGCTCATGCACGCGCGCACACACATTGCAAGTATACGGCGAAAAATTGGGTTGCGAGTCGTCCATGTAGAATGCGTTTTCTTTTATTTATTTATTTTTTTAGTTTCTTCACGCGTCGGGATGGCGCAATTTTTCGCGCGGGGCAAACTGAAGGCTTTTCCATGGCTCGGCTGCATTATTCCACGGTAAAGTTCGTGTCACATGCTTTATCAGCGAAAGAGAAAACAGTGACTGACGGAAACTTCCTGTACATATACGAAAAAGTTCGCGTGAAAAAATTCATCAATTAAAAAAAACACAAGTACCAGCTGATCAAACTTCCCTGTTCCTTCGCGTGGAGAGTACACACTGGCGCTGAAGGCCGCCTCAAATCTTGTCGGGCTGCCCGTAGTCGTCGTTCTTTCTTCCGCTGCTGGAAAAGACCACCAAGCCTAGAACCGAACCATTACGTCAGTTCGCTGTCAAGTTGAACTGGTTCTTGGCCGCACCAAGCCGGGCCATGAGCGGATGCAGCGTCTTCGAGGAACTGTGGGGCCTCAAGTACTGCTTGGACGCCACACCAACCGATACGTAAATCAGCTCAACGACAAAGAGGCTCGAGCTCACGACGAGCGGGGCCTTGACGCTGCGGCGGCAGTGCTGCATCAGTGACCGTAGACCGTTTCCCTGGAGCAGAGCTTGGTGCCCGAAGACGCGCTGTGGAACATTTTGCCCTCGATTTCCTCAAGGTGCCCGGAGGTTCGGAGAGAGGCCAGGGGACAGCGTCGATCCCGGAGGCCGGACTTTCAGTGCCTCAGGGAACAGAGCTACCGGGCCGGTGGACGCCGAGGCCCCTATGGAGCGCGCTCTGCGCGTGCAGCCTTCGCTCCCTCTGGCAATGGTGCCTGGTCTGAGGAAAACAAAAAAAAAAAACATCGCGCCTAGAATAGCGAAAAAGAAAGAGGACACAACAAAAGGCGCCAATAGCAAATTCCGAGAGACAGATAAACAAGAAGCAGAATTAGCGCACCTAGTTTATGCTGGATACATTGTACTATAGCGATGTAGCACGGGACATAGAACTAAATACAGGAGACGAACCCGAAACAAATACACGGCACGAATCCAGCGTTCATCCCGTGTCTCGTCCTACAGCGCTGGTACAATGTACCCAGCATCCATTAACCAACTAGCCCATCTCTCCAACGCATTTTATGTTCGGGTGCAATCAGCACTTATATGCCACAGCGTATAGTGCGATCATTCACTTCCTACTTCCTTAGGTTTTCACGATGCGTGTGCCTTTACAACAAAAGAGAAAAGAGAAGAAAGAAGCATTACCGAAACCGCTTCTTAGACCGTCCTAGACCAAAAGAAGACGAAGACGAGTGCGCTGATCAGGTCCCGCCTTCCCAAACCACATGCCTTACGGATTCAAGCGTGTCCATGCACGACGCGTGGCCCAATCTATAGGCTCATTCGAGCATATATGCACGTGCTTTTTATACTGTGTTGAAACGCACTCAGAGTGTCTGATTTTGTGGTGTTTGAGTGTGGAGGCGACTTACAGAGCGTTTCGGGCCGGCCCTCAAGCCCCCGAGAAGTAACAACGAAGACAGCTCAAGAGATCCCGCCCGTGTCACTCATACAATTCCACCATGGGCGGAATCAAAGTGCCAGGATCTCCGCCACATACAACGTTTCGCACATCAGGCACCGATCAGCCAAACAACCGAATAAACATAGACCGCGAGTTTTGCTCGTACTAATACCGCTCATAAATTTTATATCACTCTAAAGGCGGCACCACCCACCAATCATGCCCAGCCGAACTCAGCTTCCACAGGCACGGTACACTCGGAAACTGCCTCGATATAACCCCTTACGATGACACGAGGATGTCTCAAAAAATATCGATTTGGTTCTGGTTCAGGTTCTGGTAACTTCATTCCGTCCTGGTTCGCTTCCGGTTCGACTAAACCATACACCAAACGGTTTGCGAACTGTTTCGTTAACCGGTTGGGTAATATAATAGTATAACCAAGCGCTAAAGAATAAAATTGGGGCTTTAATGTCCCAAGCCAAGAATGTAAGCAGACGCAGCAGAATAATGGCCCGGATACTGGACTTAGGCGCTTCCAGTACCGACCTGGCGATCACGTCTATCACGCGGGAAAGCTATCTGCATCTCTAAACACTAATAATCACCCCGCACACACACGCACACTCACACGTAGGCGCACACGTACACACACATGCAGAGAGCGAGCGTGGACTTTGATTCTTTCGCGACACGCACTACACAAACAAGGTCCTCTTAGGACGAATTTCTCATAATGAACAAATTTGCACGCTCCCTTCGAGTTAGTTCTAAGAGGAGATACACGGTGACGTCCCTGCCCACCAGAGCGCGGGGCAGTATTCCTTAGAGTTTTCTGCGGACTTCAACTTAGTCAACCACTCGGTAGTTTTTCTTCAACAACGAGCTGCGTCCCACGCGTGTAAGTTTGGCTCCGAACGCGGACAAAAATGCGCTTTGAGTAATTGCGTCGCTCCCTCTGCTCGACAGTGGCCCCGTGCGCTAAGAACCGGCACACGCGCGGGTACGGAAGCATTTTCCGCCTGAGCTCGGGAACAAAGGAAATTCTCTTTCAAGGCGCTCTTGCGCGTCTCCCCTGGGAGGGCCTCTCTGGCGACGCTGCGGGAGCGTCGTCCTGCGGCCCCGGATAGGCTCTCGCTAAAGGTCCGCGTCCCAATTAAAAGTAAACCGGCCGCTGCACACGGCCACGCGACGGGCCCGCTTTCTAAGTTTCGAGAAAGTCCATTTTCTGGGCCATAAAATTCTGGGATCAGTCGTCGCGCTACGCTAGTACATGATTAGTAATCTCGGCGCCGCCAGGTTGTTCGCAGAGCACTCAATTATTCACGTGGCTATTGTTTGGGGAAGTTTTAGCCGAAGCCAGGCCATCGCTTCTGGGACGGCGACCGTGAAACACCTTCAGCGCCGCTGGCGTGGGGCATTTTATATACCGACGATTAGGCATTCACAGAGCGAAGCAGCGCCTACGCAGCACGCGACCCGTTTCGCACGCTGCTTTCTGGGCTCTTGAAAAAGTGCTCAGAGGCATCGATTGGTTATACTAAAGGAATGAACGCAACCTTAGAATTCCCAGCGTGTGTATTGGTCACTTATTTGTTCGCACTCAGTCGGTTCTCAGGCATAGCCGCCTGCGTTCCTGTTCGTGTCAATGAGCCGTGCAGCAAATCCCTCGGCCGTGAGCAAACAGGCTGGAAGAAGGCAGAATTCGTAGCGAACTCTAATCGAATTCAACTTTTCGGCAGGCAGTTATCGAAGGCAGTTAATCTTTTCCCAATTTCGCTCCGGGGCGATTCATGAGTGATGCAGAACGAACAATCAAATGTAAACAAGGACAGTGCATACAGGAAGGGGGAGTACTACCAAGCATCACCTGTTGTTTTTTTTTTCTAATTCGAAATGATAATGTCCGCATGAGCCGAAGGCCCCTACGTTGGGAGCAGCGGAGGCAACGTCCAGCCCGTGTGAGGCCGTCATGAGCTTGGGATCATTTCAGAAGTCGTCCACTGAAAGATGAAATGAGGACAGAGTTCGCGGTGTAGACCACGTCTGATTTGCCCGTACTAGGCTGCTTACCATGACATAAGTGACAATGTCGAAGACGGTGTAGGTTGATAATAGAGAGTTTTAGCTGACCGTTTTCGACAGTCAGCTCGGAAGCGCCATTGCGCATGCGTAGCGGGCTCCGGCGCAAGCGGCGTTAACGGAGCGGGGCCCCGCTTCGCTCACCGGGCTCGTCGAGCGGACCGTCGCTGCAATTTTACGCTCCCGGACGGAATCGTACCATGGCTGCCCCCACCGAGGTGAGCGCGCAACAGCGCACTCCGTTTCTTCAGTTGCAGCGTGAGCGACTTAAAGCGAAAGCGCTTCCGAATAGGCAAAGATGTCACACACCTCAATGAAGTTTACAACGTTGACAGAAGCGTGGGCCTACTTTTATGCAGGGGCCCCATTCCCGACGCACTAAATTCACCATGAACAGAGAATTTGGCGGAAGTCTTTTCTGATGGTCTTTCAGTTTTGGTCACGTGCTTCCGGTTGACCAACCGGTTGTGTGTGCTTCTGTCATTTTGACGTTTCATGACTTTCACTTGCACCAGTTCTAAAGTTTGCCTTATTTCTCTCAACTGAAAGCGCTGGCAATAATTCTTGGCTGGCAATGAAAAACTGGACCAAATGCAGCGTACATGACAACGTAGGTAGGTCTGTCTTTGCTATTCAACAACAAAATGGCTTGCATGTCACGCCCTCTCTGTGACTGGCTGAGAAGGCGTGACGTAGTATATATAGACACTTGGCGGGAACGCTTACGTCACACACTGGCAACATCAGCCTGCGTGAAAGTGACGTGCGTAAAAGTGACAGAACGACGGGCGCGATTAACCGAGGTTCTAGCCCTCTCACGCTAAGAAAAATTGCAGGCATAAATAATCTTCGACTATTGTATTTGAATGCCAGGCACTGTTTGGCTTGGTCGCTCGCTGAACTACCCATGGTGTCATGACGCATTCGTGCGCACTAGTGAAATAAGTCAAGGGAGCCTGCCAGCCACGCCTTTGAGAGGGGCATTAGTAAACAAAGAATACTCTGACATTGCAGCCGAAGATCCGCCAGCCGATTTGTGAGGTTTTGCAGAGGTCCGCATTCGGGAGAAGCGTGGCAACGACCCCAGGGGCATCCGCATCATTCGCGGGCTCCCGCCAATCGGCCGCAAGGTCTCCGTCGTGTAGCGGTACCACGTAGAAACATGTCACTACTTTTATGCGGTCTCGAGCTCCACGAAGCGAAAAAAAAAAAAGAAAAACAGAGAACACAATGATCAGGAAATGTGTTACGACAATCAAAGAAAATCGTTGCCAAAGGGCGAGAAACGTGACAAAAATGCCACAGTGGTGACGAGAAAAACGTCCCACAAAATTCACAACGCGAAGGGAGAACCATGCACTCAAGAATGCGAAAACACGATGCTTTTTTCGGAAACATACGACCCCTCTCCCACCCACCCTACCCCGTTGGGCGCTAGCTGTGGTTGGAACCCGCAGCAACAGGCCGTGGTCCCCACGATAGACACCGAGTCAAGCATAACCGTACTTTACGGGATCCTCACCCGTCCCGGTCCAGCCCTGCACTGCCCGAGACCCGATGCGCTGCCATGGAGCATAGCTATACGTCTCGCGCGCGAGTGGTGAAGTCCGTATCTTCGTCGTACGAGGCCGTACGCGGCACCATTCACAACGCCAATTCGCGGTGGTGTAACGGAGCCACCGTGACTCCTTTCTCACCACAATATTGAAATAGTGATGACACAATATTCCATTTTAGAGCATATTGCTATCTTAACCACGCCGTCGTGATTTCTTTCCGATACGAACATTTCTGTTTGCGCGCCGCCGCTGATCGGCTTACCTAATAGTGTGGTCAGCCCGAGGGCGCATGGTTTGATTTACAAAACAGCACCCTCTCTGAATCGTGTGGGCTAGCGCAGCTTAATCCTATTTGCATATGCGAGGCTCTGTTTTCCGCGCATGACTCTTCGGAGGAAACGCGGAACAACGCGCTGCAACCGTCAGCTTCTACACTCAATTGAAGCCGGTCGGGCGCAAAACGGCATCGTTAATTGAATCAAACGGGAGATTGCTGGGGCTTCGTTACTCCCTCTCTTTTTGCGCAGTTCCCCTATGAGTGCTACGGGCGCTAGGGAGCGGAATGCTCGAGTGGTTGCATTACCGAACTTTGCAGACTCCCCTCCGCTACATTCTGCTGCCGTTGTTAGCATGATGCTCATTACGTAATGAGATTGCGTACAAGAAAGTGAAAACGGTGCAAGCTGGTTTCGCTATTGTGAGTATATACGGTTTCCCATGATCTAAATTATTGCCCGACGGCAATGCGTCATTCGAATACCCCTGGGAGTTTTTGTACCACACCAGGCGTTATTATAACTAGGCGCCGCTTATTTTTCCCGGGGCTCGCGTATCTCGCCCTTAACTGCCTCTGGCTGCTATTTATGCGCAAACGCCGTAAGTGCCACGTCACAGCTCCACAGCGGTTGTTAGTTGAACGTAGGCTGTGCTGAAAGCGCCGCGGGTGTTGTACAATCACTGTTCGGGGAGTTTGCGCGTTTCGAGCGAACTTCACGGCCGAGCAGTAACGAGCTGTCGCGGCGCGCGGTTCTCATTCCGTGGCGCGTCCAGGCGGCCCAGCCGGCCGGCACCGTCGCCTCGAGGGCCGGAGCTCACCGGCGCTGCCCAGCGCCACCGTCCTTTTCCTGCATCGTGTATTAACGAGGTTTTATGAAGTCCGTCTTCGGGGGACGACGAGCGGCGATCGGCCGGGCTGAGCGCCGCGCCGTCGTTCCTCGAATGGCTCCCCCGGCGCCTATAGACACGCTTTGTGGCTCTGCGACACACACGGCTCTCCCGTAGCGTCGAGCGCGTCCGCAAGTGCGGCGCAGGATTTCAGTTTTGCGCGGTCGTCAAACTGGCCAGATGACCCTTCAGGGACCGCCGGGCTCGTAGCGGCTTGTAATAATCCTCTTCGTTTAAACAACACAAAACGCCGGTGGCAGCAACGCCGCCGCCGCCGGCGGCGTCCGGTAGCGCGAAAAGCGGCCGGTAGCGCGAAAGGGGCCGAACGCATGCCGCTGCTTCTGCTGCCACCGGCGTAGCGAGGCGACCATGCGGCGATCTCCAACTTTGTTGCTTCGCATGCTCCGAACGGCCTCGTAACTTTTCGGTATCTCGGCCACGCAGCGCCGGCCGCGCGGCATTGCTCGCGCCTAGCCGCGGGCGCTGGCGCGCGCCGCAGCGCTCCGGGCCCCGTGGTTTGCGCGCTCTGTTCGCCCTTTGTCTGGAGCCGCGTGACACGACCAGCTGTCTCTTTTGAGGCCTGGCACGCGACCGCGCTGATTTGTTGATCCCGGCTGTGGCGGGACAACAACTGGCCGCCTGCGTGGCCGGCACCAAGATTCTTCCGCTGCCCTTCGCTTCCCCTGCAGGAATAGTTTTTGCCACAATAATTCCGCGCCGGTCTCCCTGTTTTTATTTCCCTCGCGGCTTCTCTTGGGGGAGATGTTCGCGCGCGACAGAGTTAAAGTTTTGTTGCTTATGTTTTGTTGTTCTTTGTAATGAAGTAACAAATTCTAGGCAAACACGAGGGTGGCATCTACCGGGTTGATGGTTTTGCCGCGTCATTCGGGTAAGTACAAAAAAATATATTTAAACGGGACACGTTACTACACGACTTCTCCGACTTCTGCGTGCCGGGTTGTGCGTGCCGTCGAGCAAAGACACCGAAACCCTCAACGCTGATTGATTGACCAGTGACCTCAGCGTTGATTGGTCAGCGATCTTGACGTTAGGAACACCAAAGCGTTGAAAGGCGGGAAATAGAATCCGCTACACTTGTGACTATCCAAACCGAAAAAAAAAACAAAAAACATGTGAATTGTCTTTATTCTGGTGCTAAAAAAATCGCGCAAAAGGCTAAGCGCACAGTGTTGCGAATTTCTAACTTTTCATGAAAGCAACACAGTATCACAACAATTTACAGTAATTTTTTTTATTTACCCATGAACACGTTTTGGTTTCGCCAACCTTAACCACAGAGACGCATTTTCAAGAGCTAGGATTTTACTGAGATGATAATCGCCTCACGGCCGCACTTCACAGCTGTGGCTCTTGCAGTCCTCACGAATAAAAAAAAGTGGTGAAGACTTTATGCAACGAACTTTATCTGCGACATAAAGAAACACCCCGTCTTTGGTCTAAATTGTTCCACAGTCCTCACAAAGGATTCCTGCATGCATGCATGGCACAAGTTTTGCTTCCGAATGCTGAAAAGGCAATTTAAGCCCCCTCTCCATCTCCCTTCCCCATCTCTGAAATTTTAGATTCTGCATGGTTTCATGTTTTATTAAATCAAGTGGGGTTAGAAAGGGGATGAAATAATGCCTATGTAAATGTAGTACTGTATGCACTTAGCGTTCAAAATAGCAAATTAATCGCACACTCGTGGATGACAGCCCTTCCGGTGAATAGCGAACCCTCCCGTAATTTTCCCGCTGTAGGCACTGCCTTTCAATACTCTGGCTAGAGGGTCATATTCTGGCGAAAGAGAGCACCAAAATGTCCGTAAAGGCTGATTATGAGCCTATATATTTATAATTCATGATATTTTGGATTTACACGCTCATACTCAGCTTTTCGAAAATTTGGTGCTTCTCTCAGGAGCCTAGGAAAACTTTTTATAAAAACATTTTCATAGAGCCGCCTTTACCTTCGACAATAACGTAGCCCGGGAGGCGTTTGGTGAAACTTCTGGGGGCTTCGTGCAAATAGACGTCTGAAGTTTCTGCCCTTACAGTTACGATAACTTCAGGAACATCATGAAACCATGGTAATAATTACAATCCAGGGGCAAAACCGCAGAGGCAAAACTATGTTGAGAATGCCGCCGGTCATTGAAGGTACGGTGCCCTGGAAAATTGACAACTATTTTTATTCATAAGAATCGTAATTACAAAGAGCTTCAGAATTACCGACCTATCGGCTTGCCCTCTGTTGTGTACAAGCTGTTCACGAAGGCATTAGTTCACGAAGACACCCCAGATTTCGAACAACTGCGTTTACAGGTTGTATTAAGTAAATGCTACTCCCCAATAGGTCGCATTAATGCCGTAAACTCCGTTATGGAGGAATTGGTGGAGCATAATGAAGCTTTCGAGATATTTATAGACTGCCATAAATGTGCACCGGAAGCTCCTTCAGTGACGGAATTATTGAGAGAACAGGAAGTAGTGGAAACGTACTTACGGCTTCGGCAAGGCATACACAATGGACGTACGGACACAATAACGTGTCTCAGGAACAGCGGAAGAGTTACCCATCACGAAAGAAGGAATTATTTACAGCGTGTTTAGATCGGATATTTAAGTACCTTGACTGGGGGAAGTAAGAAATCAGAGTAAATGAGAATACTTGAGCCACTTGAAGCGTGTGGATAATATTGTGTTGTTCGTGATTCGGGAGGAGGCCTACAAAGGATGCTTCAGGAACTGTAGTCAGAAATCCTCATGGTAGAATTAAAGATAATCATGAGTAAGACGAAAGCAATAGAGAACCCTACGCCCTCTTCCTGCCTGGGCAGTGAAATACTAGAAGAGGGGGTGGTTGAATATAACTATCTTGAGCTAGTTTCAGTGCTGATACAAGTCACAAGAAAGAAACAGGCGTAGAACACTGTAGATATTGCAACGGTACCCTATATAGAACTCAAGTCACACATAAGACAACACCTGCGTAGAACATGGCAAACACACTGGAGGGAACAGACAGACAACAAACAACATGTAATAAAGCCACACTTGGGACGGTAAACAACTGACTCCCACAATACACACGGAAGTCGCCTTAGCTGGGCTACGGATAGGTCACACCCATGCAACGCACTCGTATCTGCTCACGGGATATTCAAGACCCCAGTGCAGCAGGTGTGGAGAGGCCCTATTCGTAGTACACATACTCATTCAATGCAGGGGTGTAGCCCGAAACAACCCATTACCGTTTGAACCCGTCCCGCTTGAACCCATTCCCGAAACGCCCTTCCCGTTTGGCCCGTCCCGTGTGCACCCGTTCCCAAAACGCCCTTCCCGTTTGACCGCTTTCTGTTTCACCCCGGTCCCAAAACACCCTTCCCGTTTCAACCCGCTCCCAAAACGCCCGCCGCAAATAGTTCAGATAAGTTTCTGAGCTCGCAGTGCGCTTTGAGCCTGGGCAAGGTAGTGTAGGTTACTGAGTAATTACTACAACATATTTTACTCATTTCTTGCCTAAATACCATGCGCAGGGGCAAATTCTCTTTTACCTCGACTCTAACTTTACTCAATAGATGGCGCCACCAACATGTTTTCTTTTTAAAGTTCTGCGGGTGATGGCTACAGTATTCTCAAAACAACTACAATTATTGTGAACGCTTCACCGAAAAGTTCAATATTCAAGCTACTTTAAAAGAAAGCAACTAGATATGAGCAACAAAAATATGCGTGATTTGTTTTGATACTAATTCATCAAATGTCGTTACTTGCGCCGTGACGGCCGGGTTACGCAAACCGCAGACGGTGTTCTGAAGTGTCCTACCGTTTTCAGCGGCAAACGGAAACTCCAGCTATGGGTAACCCGGTAAATGGTGACGCAGACACGGTAACAATATGCTAAAACTCTCTATTATAGGCGGATAACTACCCAAATGTTTGCTTTTGCTTTTCCACGTACTGTGTGCCCGCCTATGTATTATCCGTAAAAACTATACGCAAGAGAATACAGCTTGGGGTGTTCTCAACGCTTGTATGAAAAATGTGTGCGAACCATTTCCTCCAAGCAAAAATTCCAGCTTTAGACTTCAATGGCCATTCTTTTACAGGCATTTGCATATAAAGTGACAGTTAGCCACACATTAAAATGAATCGTACCACTGGCTTAGTCGATGATAATTACCGCTTTCATTAAATACGTTTTTTCTGTAGTTATATTTGGTAATTATATTCCACCAGATCTTTTTCCTGCGTAGAAATAAAACAGTAGCCCTGTACTACCCCTAAAAATTAATAATAGCAGTTGCTAAAACAAACAACTTCATTCTCGGCAAGAGCTACGGACGCTACAAACTGGCACTGCGATCGCGGAAAGGTTCTATTTTATTAATTCTCGTCCTTTCATTTTTCTGTGTGTGTTTCATATAAGTGCATGTGCATTCGTATGCGCAACCGTAGGGACTGGAACCATCACCGCTGCCGCGGAGTACGCATGCGAGCAACACGTTCCAGACCGCTCGACCAACGCAGAAGCAGACGGAAGGGTGTGGTTTCAGCTGTAATTCACCAACGCTGTACCGGGTAGGACGTAACGCAGCAACCTACGTGCTGTTTTTTAATTGGCGCCGCGTATCGTAAAACGGACCATTCCAATAAGGTTGCAGGTTAATAGGGCGTCTGCATACTTTGGCTCCGCCAGCCGTAACGTTTGTTTACGGTGAAATACGTTTGACGTAACTTCAATATAATTTCCAGGTTACGGCGGACGCAAGTAATTTTTGACTTTCGGTTACGTCGGACGTAACTCAAAACATGAGGTTAAAATACAGTCGGACGCAACTATAATTTCAAAAATCACCCGCCTCGGTCCGGGTCACCCGAGTCGAAACTGCGTTCGTTATTCCGGGGACGAGCTAATGGGAAAATACGAAACGGGAAGAGCGCTTTGTACCGGGATGAAGCGGCAGGGAACAAACGATAAGGTTCAAATGGGAACGGGTTCAAATAGGAACAGGCGAAATGGGAAAGGGTGAAAAGGGACGGACGTTTTGCACCGGGTTGAAACGGGAGGGAACAAGCGGGAAGGATGAAATGGGAATGGGTTCAAATGGGAACCTCCTCAATGCAGGGCCCTCGACACCACACGATGCAAATATTTTCCTGAACCGTACAGACAACACATCCCACTACACCCATCACACTTCTTGGCCGACAAGCCTGTGTTTTCTGTTAAGCGTGTTTTTCCAGTTTTTATCAGATGTCAGGTTTTTAAAGCTTCTTTCATATCATCATCATCATCATCATCACCACCATCATATCTTCCTCATCACCACCACCACCAACATATTTACGCCCACTGCAGGGCAAGGCCTCTCCCATTAATCTCCAATTATCCCGGTCCTGTGCTAACTGCGACCATAATGGCCCTATACACCAGCCATCTTCATTGATTTTGAGTGGCTTCATTTTTGTCTTAGTGAGACAATTTAGTATCTAATTGTACATCTGTGTCGTCATCAAATAACTTTGTCTTTAGCGCTCTTTGCCCTTATTGGTCTTGCGCCATTAAACACAAGCCATCATCATCATCAACAGACGTAGAATTAGTACTGCCCGGGGCACTCAGCAAGCACTCTCAAATAATGAACAGTAGGCTACCTCTGTCACTAAACAGAATGGTATAGAATGAAGGCGTACTGCCTGTGATGATTTATGGGTCACACACTTGGCACCTTCCTAAACACCTTACATCAAAGTTATGCCGACCGGACGAGTCATGGAAAAAAGAATGATTACACTAAGGCTCAGAGGTAGAAACAAGCGTCTTGGACTAGGCCGAAACTTGGGGAGAGCTGGATATGTGAAGGGGAGATCTGACAACCGGTGGGTCACCATTGTAACGGAGTAGCTATCGGGAGGAGATACTAGCAGTAGAAAAAAAACCCGATAACTGGATGGAGGGAAAGATAAGGGAGTTTGGGGGCAAAGAATGAATTCCGACAACGCGGGATAGGGGTACCTTAAAGTCAAAGGGAGCGGCTTTTATCCTGCAGCGGGCATACATTGGTTGAAGATGATGATGCTTACAAGAAAGAAGATGGGAGGGCGAGACCAGAAAAAAACCAGCCACCCAAATTTTTGCGTACCTCCAGACCCTAAAATTCAGTCCCCAAAACTTTGAGATTATTGCGATAAGTTGGAAAAAATCATCTTGGGGGCTAGCTTTTTCGATTGCCTTGGTGGTTCATTTTACGTGAAGTTTATTTGACGTCAGCGAATATACCGAGGTTCAGCAGGTAAGTGGATAGAAGCGGAAAAATTGGTGCCGGAATTGGTGCCTTCAACTTGTGGAGTACAGAGACCCGGCGTGGTTGTCGAGGGCGTACATTGCGGTCCCGAAGTCGGCGCGGGCAACAGGATAGCAGTTATTGGATAAACAGTCAGAGGTGTTGGAGGGATTGCGCTATGGAGTTTGAGGATCCAGAAGATATAGCGCGCTTTGACGCTTCGTGATATATCATTGGCACCGTACCACTGTAATGTTATCAAATCGGCCTAGCCTCTCCGCTCCCTTCTTGCCGGCGAACCCACGCGCCAAATGAACGGTGGCTGAACTTTTCCACCAGTGGCCAGGCGAAGTGTCGCGATGTTGAGACGCTGCGCTAGAGCGCGCTAATGTTTAGTAAGCTTCCCCATCGCCACGGCGGAAGCTCCGGAGATTTCATGTAACCTCAATTAAAGTAGCGTTGTTTCTGCGGAAGTATGTGCATGATGGAAGGCGGTCTTAAAAACTTAAGTAAAGAGGGTTGAAGTTGTTATCATTCCCATTGTGTTGTGCGTTGAAAAGTATCCTAGCGAAAATCCAAGAAGGTATACTGCCATCCCATCGGGCCACGTGAAGGGAAGTCCAATGTGATATCCGTAGCAAAGATTGGGCCCGATTCGACCATCGACGCTTCTTCGGTGACGGGAATAATGCCACTGGCAGCGCGTGCACACTGAAGGGCTTACCGACGCCTTATTCGAAGCGGATCAAGCATGCTTCTTAGCCTTCCACGGCTAGGTCAATTATCGGTTCGAGATCCTGTGTAAATATATTACTACTAAATTTTCGCTCAATAAAGGCTGATATTTATTTTCCAGCAACTAAATGCAGCAGACTGATAGCCCAATATTTAGTTAGGGATAGGATGTCTAATGTAATTAATGTAATTATCACTGACGGGGAAATATAGGCACCAGAGTATGCACGCGCAACTTTTTTCTGAAGAAATTTCCACGTCAAGCGGGATTGAAGTACGTGCATTTTAAATGCAGATGAACACCGGCGGTAATTAGAATGCAGACAAGTAAGCAACATTAGACCGATGACAGCCTTCTTTTTTTTGTTTCAGTGTATATTCGCGACTAAATAAACCAAAAGTTCTATGAAATAACGAGCGGCGTACTTCATGAACTTTTTTCCAGTGCTTCTTCTTCTTCTCTTCTGTCAGAAAAATAAGTTTTGGGGTTTCCGGGTAATGCGAAGATTAGCTACAATCTATTTCTAATCTTATTTAAATTGACGCATCCTATAAACAAATGCAGCTTCACAAAATCATGAGTTTTTCATTCTTCCGCGAGAACCGTAAAGAAGGGCATCAGATCTTGCAAAGAAAAAAACTGTGGTTAATTTCTCTGTCATAGGGATCGGTAAAACACGAAAGTGAAATGTGCAGCCCAATCTGCGGCTGAGCATGATTTGCGGTCGGTGGCTGTCTTGTGGGTGTGCTTGGCGAGCGACGTCCTGCTGGCGGGTCGATTCGGCGAAGGTGTACTGGCGTCGTTTCCGTGATGGATATAACGTCAGTGAAATCTCGGTGTATCCTGGCGCAAAAAATGTTCGTGTTAAAATACAAAACCCGGAAACGAACCACCCTAAGTATAATGTACCCCTTAGTAATAAAGGTTGCTTCCCCGCAAGAAGACCCTGTGTGCAGGGATGCACCCTTTACGGGCCGCTTGTTTCGTTGTACTGGCGTCATTTCCGGGGCGTATATGACGCCGGTGAAATCTTTGCGTATACCGGAATAAATCCCACTTTCGTGTTAAAAAAACCCCTCTCTGGAAAGAATTGCGTTTTACTTAAGCTAACGTGCCATTTCGTCTTGGAGAATTCAAGCGCGATATTACTATCACGGAGGACGTAATATTCCTTATAAGGGAACGGTAAGCCTTACAACGGTCTTCTTTCATGCGACTTTCGGGCTCTTGGAACGAAGTTAAGATATAGCACTACCTATCTAAATGTGAGACGGTTAGAGAGTACCCTCGTAACCTATAGATAAGGGTGAAATGGAACGCCCCAGTGCTCGGCCACTTTTATACTTGGCGTTATTCGAAAACCGTGGAGGTGCAGCTTTCGCGGTTTAGTAACGATGATGTGTTGCCATACGTGGCTGTGCGCCAAAGCTTATTCCTAAGCTCTAGCAACAATGTCACACTGGACCGTTCTAGCCGCACAGGCTCCTACTCTTCCCGTTTCATTTATCCTGAATCGGTTCACTGGAGCCATTTTTTTTCTAGTTGCGGTGCCTGTGGTTATTTGTTGGGTTATTCAACATTTTAGCGGAAGGGCTCGGTGGGGTCAGAGCAGCGCTGTAATTGTCGCCGTCCAACCCGCACGCAGCGCGAGAAGTGGCGGCTCCGGCGGAAGGTGGCGTCCACCATTAAGAGCGCAGCGGCCCGCTAATCGCGCGTGTCCTCCGCGGCCGCCGCGACCGGCGGTTCGGGAATGTGTCGTTGCGGTGGCGGCGTGCGCGCGTGTTGGGGCCGGGCGGTCAGTGTTCGGCGCGCGGTGGACGGCTGTAACTCGGCGGCAATTTGGCCACGCGAGCGGCGGGAGTATCGCCTCTGACTGTCCCTCCTCACGCAGCCCTTTACGGCCGCCCGCCGCGCCGCCGGTCAGGTGATTGCCGCCGCGTCGTGCTAAAATTGCGTCATTAATTATTCACTTCCCCATCTCGCGCGCGGTCACGCTGTCTAACGCGTGCACCTTGCGTATATACTTTCTTCGCCCGCTGTTCTTTCGGGAGGCTGGGCCGTAATTAACTCGTGCGTGCGCTGCGCGACGCATTTATGCATTTTTTAACCGGCCAGCGCCGGCAAGGCTCCCGCCGTGGAGCGCTGTCCCTCCGCTGCCTGTCGGCGCCTTCTTGGCTCCTCCGCTCCTGCTCTTCCTTTCTTTGGCTCCGGGCCCGGAACGTGTCGTCGGCCCCGGTTAAACGCGCGCTATGCGTAGCGCGTGGCACGCGCCAAGAAACGGCTGTAACAGAAATCTTGATTGCCAGCGAGGAGTTAACGAGGACTTGCTTCCCTCCTTACGACATTCGCTGGTGGGGATTGCCGCACTCGTTTCCGCGGCGCCAATGAGGTTGTTAGGCGCGCGTTTTGTTTGTTGCTCGCCAGCTCGTGCTGCCGAGCGCTCGCCCGCGAGTGATATTGCGTCAGGCGTAGCAGCAAGACGCATTCTGGGACGCCGTTCTTGTTCGTTGGTGCGTTATAGGCGGGCTTTTTATGACTCTTTTTCCTTCGTTGTTACGAAATTCTGCAAGCCGCTATCAGAGCCACTGGAGCCCCGTCAACTACAACCGAGCTCCCACTCTCGATGGTGGAGGTCAATTATCGTCGTTAATTGTGAGCGCATAGCAAGACGGTTGCTAAGCAGCTTACACGTAGCCGAGTGCACTGGCGGCGTGTATTTGTAGAATTCCTAATAGTACTGTAGGCATGCTTAAAGACCGAGGAAGGTGGATGAGTTAGTTTAAGGCTTATGCAACAACAAAAAAAAGAGAGAGAAAAGGGGGATGCGTATTTATGTGTTCTTGCGCCGTAAAAATGTATTTGTGAAATGTTAAACTTAATTCTCCAAACCACCATTCAATTTTTGAAAGTCAAGAAGCATATATCGTTAACATTGCTGCAAAACAATGACAGCATGCACTCGTGCCATGTACTATATATTAATGCGACGTTAGCGTCATTGCCATTGGCAGAAATGCTACAAAAGAGAGGCAAAGAATCTAGCAAACGCAAAAAAATATATTAAAAAAATAATCTTCGGACACTACCTGCATCTCCAAGCACAAAAATAACTTACCATTGCACCCCTTAATTATATTTTGAATGGCTAAAAAATTCTAACTGGGGTTTGAACTCGGGCTATTTGGTTTTACATAATGTGGCAAAAACGGCGCTTAAATGTGGAAAAATAAGCAATGAAAAAAAACTCGTGTTCGTGAATTTCTTAATTGCCCTCGTTTTAGCGCCTTTTTTTTGTCATATTATAAAAACAATTACTTACAGGACTTGACTTTAAAGATTCGTCAGTGCAATAGCACTAAATGCTTTAAAGACGTTTAACACGCATGGAAGCATTTCTAAAGACAGTCCCCTTGTATCCCCGTCAAGCTCGTTCCATTCGATACGACAAACGGCCACACAATGATGCTTTATTTAGGTATTTCGCATGTAATCCGAAGATATTAAACATTTAGGGAGGGAGGGCTGCGCTAAAATATTTTCTTCGCGTCCGTGATGCGTCTTGAATTGGGGCTGCATTTCACTGTTGCTGTTTGTGGTTTTGTGGCATAAATTCATCCTTGCAATAGTGCCGAAACCATGCCAAACCAGGCTATATTTGTCGTCGTCAGTTATGTTTAGTTGCGCAAGGGAGGAGTTTTCACGAAGCAAAACAGGATGATTACGAGTGGAAACAGTTGTGCATGCGAAAAATCAGGTGCGGGATATGGATTGCGGAAGATACTCTATGTGCGTGCCGCAGGCCGTATACTCGCTTTGGCAAGAACTAGTAAGGCCTGCAAGGAGCGGCGAACAATGGCAGATTCCTTTAGAAAGTATTGCGTTTCGAGATGCAGTCAACGTTTGCACGCCGCCAATTGTGGCGCATTACAAACTCTTCAGGCTAGTCACTGATCATGAATTCCGGCCACGTAGCACGCTTTTTATGCTGCTTATCTGTGTGCATAGGGAAGGCGACATTCTTCAGGCTCAAATAGCGGCAGCACGGAAGGAGTGCCACCGCTTCCTTTTCCCGTATTGTCTGAAAACACGGTGCTCGTCGGCGCGAAAATTGACGCTGGTGCGCTGTTCTTTTGCCGCAGACGAGCCGGTGTCCCTGGCCGTGCACGTGGGCAGCCAGATCGACCTTCCGTGCCGCTCGCTGCTGGCCAACGAGCTGCCGCTGCGCATCAACTGGTTCAAGGACGAGTCTCCGATGCCCGTGTACAGCGTGACGTACGCGAGCAACCAGAGCTTCCACCGGACCAACATCATGCAGGGCCGGCACGCGGCGCGCTCCGACTGGAGCCAGCGCGCCTACTTCAGCGTGCTCGGCTCGCCGGCCACGCTTAAGGTGAACGACCTGGCCTTCCAGGACACCGGCACCTACGTCTGCCAGGTCGTCATCAGCCGCGGCACGCAGCGGAACGCCACCGTGCACCTGGTCGTTGTCGGTGAGTTGGCTGTCGATGCATTCCCCTAGCGCGCAGAAGGGACAATGACCGACGGCGCTGCGGCCCGCTTCACGTCGAACATGGCCCGCCTCATGTTTAACACGAAGCAGGCCATGCGTGGTTAATCCGAACGAAGCAAGTTAACAGTTTGAAAGTTTAAAACGAGATATAAGTAGGTTCGATTTGGCTGCACTTAATTGTTGAACTTGTGCAGGTAGTGCAGCGCTCGCTAAGATATAAGCGAGTGCTGCACTACCTGGACCAGTTCAACGCAGCGTTCGCCCATTTCTTGGCGAGTGCTCCGCGTGGCACTTGCACTTTTCTCTTCCACTAGCCGTCGGTGCAGCGAAAGCAGGGCAAACTCACGGTTCCCTTTGCGCTCTCCAAAAATGGAGTTGGAGTGGCGGAAACGGAGACAATCCCAAAGGCCATCGTTGGGATTCAGGGCATCAGTAAGGCATAGGATGAAGTAGCGGGACATCAGTAAGGTGTGAGGATTAGTTTTCTCCTGATTTTTCCCTTTTGCGTTGCATGATGAGGGCCGCACTGATTTAAGGTTTGAAACAAATATTAATCGTCTCGGGACATCTCCCAACGGCGTTACATTGACTGGTCCGTTTCAGCTACACGTCTTTGTCGCATATCCTCGGCATTCTTCCGTCGACGATCTTGTACGGGATCACTCGTACCAATTGTAGAAGCAGCGGCGTCCATCATTGGTTTTCAACTATGTGTACAGCTGTATACAGCTCGCAGAACACAACCAAAACCACTACGAGTATCACTGGAAATTTCAGCTTGAACGTAAGGACGAACCAAAGGGCGCGCGAAAATAACACGCGGACACAGTGCTACTTCCGTTTATTCTTCTCAACCGCCCTATGTTTTTTTTTTTTTACTTTCAAGCGGAAATTTTCAATGGTCATAAACCGACTCGCCCAATCCCAAGCAACACTGCCAGGACTAGCGGAAAGCGCAGACGTGTGGGCATTAGGGGTGACCGATTGATCGATTAACCTTCCTATTAATCGAATAATGCTTTAGTCACGATTAATTTTTTTAAACCAGTTAATCGGTTGAAGTAATGTGAGCAACATGAACCAAGAGGCCATGTTGAAATTCTGCGCAAGCATGCTGAGGTTACACAACCGTGGTTACACAACCGGCCTTACGTCACAACAGCATGCTCACAGATCAGTCACAAAAACCGCCAGATGATAGCCGAGACAGACGGGAAAATGGCAATTTTAATACAAATACACGGACAATACAAGGCACAAAAATCGGCGATCGGGTGCTCGCACCATTTTGGCGTCGGTCAGACTAGCTGACGTAAGTAAACTACTATTGATCACTGCCCTCCTCATTTCGAAGAACACATCGATGAGTTCCGATGTTCGTGATTCCAGAAATAGTGTGAATGACAGCAAACATGGTGATAACCGTCTCTGCCGCATACGCGCCATTATGATGATCAGCTTACCTCATCTGGGATGTCTGTGAACAGGCCTACAAGCATACTGATCCCCCAAGTGTTACCAAACTTAACATTTGTGCACACTGCCACGTAGAGAATCCTTCTGCGTCCATTCTTCTCTCTCCTCCGACTTTGTTTTTACTCTCGGTAATCCGCGGACCTGGCAGGTCGCCACCCGCACACTCGCATGACATACGCCTACGACCCACGTAGACATTCTGTGATGATGATAATGAGGTTCAGAGTACAATTTGAGTAAGAATAGGACCTGCACCAAGAAATTACGTGCCCCGCACGGCCCCCTTATATCAAAAATTTGCTCTCTGGGTCAAAGTGATGTGTCATTTTGGTTAATGGTGGCGAAGCAGACTCGTTGGAGTAGTAAAGAGTGCGTCTACGCGGTGTTTAAAACATTCGCGGTGGGTCAAGATGCGAAATACCCAGCAACCAAGCTGTGTCCAGTGAAGTCACCGGTCTTTGGAGCCAAATGCGTACACATAAAACTGAAACGCATTTCTACGAAAGGCGAGCGACCCCGCTACATCGGAGGGCTGTGGGCGACTAATGGAACACCCGAACTGAGGAGAGCCGACCGAATCTTTCAACGTCGCCTTGAGTCGCGACAAACAATTAGGCTTATTGAACGCGGGCAAGAGGCCCCCACCACCATTTCTCCGCCCTGAAGTCGGGATGTCCACACAATGGCTTGATAAGTTTACACTTGGTACAGTGTTGCCCAGGCCGCTACGGCCACTTTTCGGCTGCCCCAACTCTAAGTTATTGGAAAGTTTTCTGTCCCCTCATCGCCAGCAAGCCCGCGCCTTGAGGGAATGCGCTGAACGTCTAATCTGCGTGTTCTCTTGAGACGAATAGAGCAGCGATGGTGGCCCTTCCCGAGAATTGGTTGGCCTGTTAAAGCCGGTAGTTTTTAGGCGGATTACTTAACTCAGGAGGTTAGGTTTCTTCTTATCGATAGGCCGTATCAACCCCGTGGTATTTGCAATGACCATACGTTGCAGATGAAAATATTATGACAACATTTCTGGCGAGGTTGTCTTTGGAAAAATACTTTTCGGCGGCATGACCTTTTTTTGGCGTGGTTGTCTTTGGAAAATACTGCTTGGCGGCATGACCTCATCCATTCGATATTTTTCGAGACACTGATGCCTAAGCAGTTTTAGCGCCGTTATTATCTGATTAACAGAAGCAAGATAATTTCTTTGCTTAAAGGCCTAATGTAGCAGGCAATGGATATTCGGTTCCTAGAAATCTAACCCAAACATTTATTTCCTTTTCTTAACTTGTTGTTTATGTGGTGTAGCGAAAGCCAAACCTTTCCAGCAGATTTTGTGTGTTTTCTTTGATATATGTTTCCACGGGCGCTGAAGGGCTTCCCAAACAACTGCCGTATTTTTCACGCATCCTGTTTTATTTTGCGGCCATACTCAGAATTCAATGAACAAACTGATTTTTTTTCTAATCCCACTGATGCAGCCTTTGTTCGAAATGGCATTAATCTCGGCAAGCACGTTTTCTTTGTGGTCATTACTCCCCTTCGCGTGTACTTCGTTCTTGCTGCCCACGCTGCCGGCGCACAGGAATGTACGACCGCGGAAATGGGCTACCTGCCGGGGCTGCTGGCGTTTTCAAAGCTTCCTTTCTCTTCTAGCCGTTCCTCAACTGTGGCGCCAACCTGGGTGCGAATTCATTTCTCACCAATCGCAACAGAAGAGGACTGCGTCCTTTGTCTAAGTTTTGATCGTTCGGCCGCGCAGCGGGCATTGCGAGTCCCGGCGAGGAAGACGAAGAATACGATAATTTATAACGCTCTTACAAGGTTAGGCGGCGGAAACTGCTGTTTCCTCTGTCCGCGCTGCGCGTCTCCTCGGCGGCGGGCCGCTTCCGGAAAGCGCTGTGAGTGGCTCTCTCGGCGCCGCGTCCGCGGGTGCGCCTTGCTTTTCTGGGCGCCCTGTTTGTGGGCTTGTTTTCTCTTCGCTAACGCACGTCGCTGCGGGGACAGTCCGGGGCGAGATGCTGGGCACGCAAGTCCGAGATTACGAGTTTTCTAAAGCGAACCAGAGCGCAAGCAAGAGCGGGCCCTTCTTGTCGGGCACAGGCCGCTTTGTGCCCCGGCCTCCCCCGCTTCTCCCCGCAGTCGTCACTGGGCTCGCGCCGAGCTGCTCCACCAGTGGGAGACGCCTCGGCAACTTTGCATATTTGATTACGCGTGAAGCGATGCAAGCGTGAACGAGCAAACGGTATGCTTCTGCGGCGAGCGGCTGGGGGGAACAGGGGTGAGGGGCGAAACCCTCGCACTCCTTCGGAGCGAACGCTGGCTCGCGCGGCAAGGGGTGGAAACACCAAGAAAAGAATAAACGCTCGCGACCACGGAAAAGCGCAGGCATGCACACGCGTTGCTCTGCGAAACGACGATGGCTCTCCCAAGAGGAAAAGAAACGGAGACTCGTCGTGAGGACATAACTTGATGAGTCCCAGCGTTCAGCGCGAGCGCGGCGCGGGAAGATACGGAGCGCGCAGTGCGTCGCCTGACTGGAGGGTCGTCCGCTGTTTCCGTGTGTCGAAGGAGGCACGAGACGGGAGCGTCTTGCATGCGACTGATCCGCTTGTGAATTCAGTGGAACTGGCCCGGGCAGCCGCCGTGTTTCTCGGGCCGCGGCTGCTCTCCAGTCACAGCGCGCAAACAACACCGGGGTTTCACTCGCAAAATGCCCTGTTCGTCTTTTTTACGCCCCGCCCCTCTCTTTCTGTCTTGCTCCGCCGCCGTCGCTGCTCCGCTTACTTATTCTCTTTCTCCTCTTGCGCGGGAGCATAATGCTGCCAGGGCACGGAGAACGAAGGCGACAAAAGGGAATTCTCAGCAGGTGTCGCTTGTTTGTTCCGTGGCTCTGTGCGGATTGTTTTCGCTGTTCCCGCCGGCGTTGTTCTTTCTCTGCTTAGGATTCAACAACGTCGCTGTGCGGGGTTGTTTTTCCTGAGCAAAAATTTGATTGAGGATTGCGGGGTTCCTGGCGTGCGCTGAATTCATACTTGGGCCGCGTTCTTTTCTTTGCTTCCTCCTCTCCGCGCGCCTTTATTTTGGCGCCCGGTGTTGAGGAACCTGCGCTGCTTGCGCTACGCGGACGTTTGAAAAATGCACTCTGCGGCTGGGAAGCGCTGCTGCCAATTCAGACATTTCTCAGCACACTTGATGGCGTCTTTGTCTTCGGCCGAAAAAGAAGGCTGAGAAAAGAAAGGAATGAATATAGCACAGTCGTGGTCCATTTCTGGTTGAAAAAAAAAACAACAAAGAAAGAACGAATAAATAAGCTCAGAAGTCAAGGAAATTGTTAAGCGCAATCGGAATTGTTGGCCGCTGCTGCTTCCTTGCCGTGCGTCATTATGAAATTCAATTTGCTGGTCAAAATTACTGCGTGAAATCAAATGGGCTGGTTTTGCTGCTCTTTTCGTGCAATGTCTTTCATCATGTCACGTAAACCGTCCCCATTGGAAATGATTTGGCATCAACTGTCGGTAAGAAGAGGCAAATTTAAAGCGCGGGTGGTTCGTGTGCAGCGCAGACTTTATTTTTTTTCTCCGCGTGCGACCGCTCTTTAATCCAAGAGCGGTCGTACGATAAAGTTCTTCCTAATTATAACGCGTCTGTTTTTCAATGAGATGAGTACTAGTATACACACTGAAGGAACCGTGGTCGAGTGGAACAGAGTGAAAGTGGTTTCTTTTTCGGCGAACGTCTGACCAAAAAAAAAAAAAAATAAAGGCGGAAAAGAAATGGTTTTCACTGGATTTTCTCCATCTGCGTGCGTGCGCGAGTACCACCGAGGGCCCCGATAGTTGTCGAAAAATCCCGCAGAGCACTGCGCGAGGCAAATGCATACATGCAGGATACTTGCAAACGTACGAACGGAGCCACCTGGTATTCATTGCACGCGAGAGATTTGGCCGCAACACACCCATTTTGTTGTGGCTTCTATCGAAATTTCCGCCCAGGAGATTTTTTAGGGAGTAGCGATGAGTACGCCACCGGCCCTAGCAATTTATAGCGCCGCTTCGGTTCTGTCGTACTGCGGCGACTGGAAATCACGCAGTACAAGAGACGACGGGACGATTAGGCTATCTGGACTTTGCGTACTTCCCAAACATTCACCCTATTGATAGTAACGAAAGAATTAACTGCTACGAAGGAGGATAAGGAGGAGGAAAAACACTTATTTTAGCCGATACAAAATAAAATAAACAGGAAGAGAAGAAAAAAACAAGGAAAAGATGAAGAAAAGCCGGTGGCTTCTTCCTATTTCACAAGGTCGCGGGCTAAGACCGCTAGTTCTGAAGCCGCAAGCCCACTCTCCCACTGCTCTGGGGAAATGAAAGGTAGAATGAATGATAAATAGAAGGTTGGGTGTCGCGGGAAGGACAGTAATAGAGGATATATGTTAGAGGGGAAATATGGTGGAGAGGACAGGGGTATTTAGAGGGTAGGGGTTCAGTGTCTTCGCGGGAGGCAGAGCGACGGTTCTGCTGAATTCGGCAGCGTAGTCTAGGCTGGCAGTAGTGGTAGAGAATCGCAATGTGGCGGAGTTTGATGGGAAGGTAGGTTGGGGTAGGGCCCAGTCTTTCTCCCCGTGTGGGAACGCCCGGAGTGTGATATCGCGGGCAGTGACGTGAGCCCCCAATGGAGGAATGACTGGGGGCTCTCTGCATGCCAGTTCTACGTAGGGGATAGTCTGGGTTGCCTCGAGAAGTTTGAAGGCTGGGGGCGAGATGCGACCTGTCTAAAAGTGGCTCTATGCTTGCTGTGAGTCAGTGAGAATGGTCACCAGGTCTGCGGAGGCTGTAGTCGTTGCGAGGGCGATGGCTGTTTCTACGGTGGTGGTGGTAGCGACGTTAAAAAGGCTGAGTGACACTTTGATGGTGTAGTACGGTGCGCAACACCCTTGTCTATAACACTGAGTTCAACTTCAATTTGTTACATCTCAAAACTGCGGACTCAAACTTGTCACAAAAAACGTTGAGGTCAAAATATATGGTCAAGACTTCAGAATGACACAATTGTTTTCATCAAATGTTTTTCGGACGAGGCAAGATAAGGCTTTAAGTACAAAACCTGTGTTATAGACAAGGCTGTTGCCCTCTGTACGAGTCCGTTACGGCCAGTGCATGTGCCGATAGATGGGTGGGGATTTTGGGCGAAGTCCATGCAGCGAGTATCGGGCTCTTTGTGGTATTCTGACTTCAGTAGACGGACCCAGTCTTGTCGTCTTCATTGGTGGTAGGTTGAATGCATCTGCCTGGGGATAGGCGACACAAGTATACGTGATTACGATTGTCTGAAGAGACGCGCATGGGGGCTTCGCTGGCGGTTGGTGCGGTGCGGCCAAGTCTAGTGAGAGCAGAAGGACCAGTTGGGTTAAGTGCGAGACGGATAAGTTGGTTAACGTGCTCTGCTTCGATTACTTCGGGGAGGATGTTGTGAAGGTCAATCTGGAGAAGACGGGCTGTATGTGTAGAGACTGGTAGGCCGAAAGCGATTTTACACGGTTCCCGGCTGAGGGCATCTGGTTTGTAGCGTTCTTTCAACTTGGGCTGCAAAACGGATGCCATAAGAGATTCGACTGGATATGAGGGCTTGACCAGTCAGCACGTGCCTTGTTCGTGGAGGCTGTCATTTTGCGTGAAAATTCTCTGAAGAGATCCATGAGCTGGGTGAGCGGTGGGCGGGGCAGACAAAACTTTTTAGGGGCGAAGCTCCTTAGGGCGTGGGTCTGTCCATCCTCGACGTATGTATGTAGCCACCTCTAGTTTAGTTCTTGGATTGTTTACTAGATGGCGTGGCTACCTCTAGTTTAGTTCTTGGATTGTTTACTAGATGGCGGGGAGCGTTGTAATAAAATCCGTTCGCTGTTGGCGCGCGCTCGGAGTCGCCCGATGGATAAGGCTGCAGATGTGCGAGCCCGCGAGGCAGAAGCGCTCCGTGAAGCTGCGCGACGCCGCCGCCAAGATCCTGCCGTACGAGAGCGGGAGGCCGCAGCGTGTCGTCTGGCTGCGCGACGACGCCACCAAGATCCCAGCGTTCGAGAACGAGAGGCCCAAGCGTCACGGCAACGGCGCGAGGACCCTGCCGTACGCGAAGCGGCACGGCTGCGGCGCGAAGAGGATCTCCAAAACGTCAGAGAACGGGAAGCGGCGAGAAAGCGCGCGTATCGGCAGGCAGACCCCGATGCAGTGAGAGCTCGTGAGGCGTCTGCAAAACGCATCAGGCGAGCTCAGCCCCAAGGTGCCGACGCGTGGTTTAAGCGAGACTTTCTAGACGTTACGTTCGGACACAGATGTAGTGGGCGAACTTTCACTGAAGAGTCACGGTTTTACCGATGATTTCCCCTCAGGAGCTTCGTCCACTCATCATCATTCACCCCGTGGATATGCTGTGAATTTTTTTTTATTATCTCATCTTGGCTACGTAGACCTTCCAAAGCGCGTGCCGGCCGCTTCGCTCAGCTCAGAATCCCTCTAAAATCTATGAACAGACTGTCAATGTAAAGGTGTCGCTGCTAGGATGTTCGAAAGCAGGATGGTATTCTGATAACGCGAGCAAATTACTATAGTTTCTGGACTCACGCTATGCCTGCGATATTTCGTTGTATATGGTGGATTCCATCAACTACAAGCTTTAAGGACGGAAGGAATAAAGGTAAAGGAAAGGCAGGAATGTCAACCAGGCTGTGGCCAAGTTTGCTATCCTACACGTGGGGAAAGGGAACAATGGGATAACAAAGATGAAAACAGAAAAAGAAGGGGAAGATAAGGACAGAGCGTAAAGAGTTGAGGCCAGCGTTACGACACTATAGGCGATAGGGATAATAAAAGAAGCGAGTTTTATTGAGCCGCAGACAAAAAGCAGCGATGACAGTTGATGAAATTGTATGTTTATGGTTGCTCAAGATTATCTAGTTCCAGTTTCTACTTTGGTGCACTGTATCTACTGCGTGATTGTTTTTTGACATCCTTTCCAGTGTTCTGTAAACCACTCAATTGCCAGATTCCATCTTTGCAGGACTTTCACGCATCAGTGGTTGCATGCTAAACGTACCACATCGCCCAAAAGCGTCACATCTTCGATAGTGATGACCGATGCAGGTCGACCCCACTAGGGGCATTACAAGTACTTAGTAAATCTAACCGAGTACTTCCAAACTAGCGGAAACTGCAAAGCAAATGTTGTAGTTGGGTGCAGAATTTACAGCTCGAAAATTTTTGGCGAAACTTGGAATTTCAACAACCAGACTTTATGCCAGGTCTTTTATGGGTGATTGAAAATTTGAAGAAAGGTTATCGTCAAGAGTCTGGTACACGCGTCAAAACACGCTATTTTCGTTCCAGCGTTAACGCGCACCAGTACAGCGTGTCAAAGCATAACAAGTGCGTACGGCTCCTTTGTAGTGAAGCACGCAGCTGAAGGAGTTTTGCGCGCGCGCCTTGTTACCGCTTTCAGTGCTCTGTTTTCTTTCTGTCTGCCGCTAGTTTGTGCGGTGGGTCGGGAGGTGTTGTCTCACGCTTGGCGTGCAAGCGAGCAGCGCACTGCCACATTTCCAGCAGCCGCAAACGACGCCAGCCACCAGAGCACTCAGGCAGCCGGTGGGAGCACAGAACCGGGAGCGGTAGCAAAATACGAAGCGGCTGCTGCTTCAGGGCGGCCCCTGTTTGCCTCCCAGGGCAGCGCCCCCCATTCCGCACACACAAAGACGCACGTACGCACACAAGCACGCACACCGACCACCCCACGGCGCCCCGTCTGCAAACACGTGTTCATCTGCCTCCGAAATGAAATTCGCAGCCGCGCCCCTGACTGGCGCAGCAGCGAGGCACGGGTGCGTTTTCATTGCGCTCCGTCGCCCCGTGGCCTCCGACTTCCCGGAGCGCTGCTCGTCCTCCGTCGCATTCTGGCCAGCGGTGGCTCCAGCCACGCTTCTCTCGTGCCGCCACTGCTGGCGCCTGCCATCACGACTCCACTACTGCAGCTGCGAGCTGCTCGCATGGCACGGTGCGCTCTGAGCCGAGAAACAGCGACGGAGCAGCTTTCCTCCGGGCATTGCTCAAAACCAGTGCCATGCCACTGGGTTTGTTTCGCTCCCTGTACTAGGTCAAAGAGCAGCGTCATTCGTCCCTTTTCTTTTTAATCCCATCACGGGCCCAATAAAACTTTCTACTGCTACTAGTGACACCACCAGATTTATAATAATTATTCTTAACCGGTAGTAAAGCAATATTATCAACAGAAGCGGCAGCAGCAGCAGCAGGACACCGAATTGGGTTTTTTTCTCACCAGAACCAGGGAGCCAAATTGAAAGAATACCGGTTTGGTTCGAGTTCAAGTTCGGGAGGCTTCATTTTGTTCGGTTCAGTTTTGGGTCGGTAAAATTTCATCCCGACACGGTCAGCTAACCGATTCGATGGATAGAATCGATATACTGCGAATAAAACTTTGAGGAAGCCAGTCATAAACTAAAATACGGGAGGCTTTAGACGACGTCACGCCGATTTGACAAATATACCACCTACGCTTGAGCGCAAAAGATCACGCGCAATGTTATCAAGACGAAAGTGGTTGACTACGGGAGAATGCGTGGTACGCGACATGCTATTTATGCACAGGGGTCCTGACGACGAATGATCAAGCCATGGGAAGAAAGGAAACTTCGGACTAATATGGACAGCGGAGCTGTCTAGCTTGCGCTATGGCCATGCCGAACGTTAACAGAAAACTCCGCTCGGCAAAGTGGAGAGGGATGAAAAGCTAGGCCAAGAAGTGTGAAGGAAAGTGTCGAGGAGGCAAGGAGCCCAAGAGCAGGTGTTGGGAGTGCGTTCCTCAAGAAAAAAATTGTGGTTGATTCCTCTGTCATGGGAATCGGTAACACACGAAAGTGAAATTTGCAGCGAAATCTGCAGCTGAGGATGATTTCAGTGTCAGCGGCTGTCTTGTGGCTGTGCTTGGCCAGCGACGTCCTGCTGGCGGGTCACTTCGGCAAAGGTGTACTGGTGTCATATCCGTGACGGATATGATGTCAGTGAAATCTTGGTGAATCTCCGCATAAAACACTTTCGTGTTAAAAAATAAAACCCGAAAACGAACAAGACTCTTTGGCTCTTAAGGTTACTTACCCGCAAGAACACCGTGGTGTGCAGGGATGCACCCTTTACAGGCCGCTTGTTTCGTTGAACTGGCGTCATTTCCGTGACGGATATGATGTCGCTCAAATGTTTGTGTATCCCGGAATAAAACACTTTCGTGTTAAAACGCTTCCCGTGGTCGCTATTGAACCTGGCAACTTCGCGTTATGAAATCGGCGTCTATCCGATTACGCTGTCATCGCAAAGCTGGTGAAGACCACCAGCTCCGTTGTTTCCTCAGTCTTCGCATCTCAATTGCGAAGGTGGCAGTTTTTTTTGTGCGCTTTTGTGCATAACAAAGGCTTGAAAACTCTTGAAAATAGATTGTAATTGGCCGAAGATGAAAAATGGCGCAAGTAAGTATATTGAGAACTGAGAACATAGCATCCCGCACCCATGGTTGGCTGACACCGCCATGGTCAGTGCAACTTCGATGCCGACCAAAAATATACCTCGTTAGCCTTGTTTCATTGTATGGGAACTTGTAGGGTTCAGGAATCATTGCTGAACTTCCCGGTATTGTGTGTGCGTTTCTTTTGTACTCAGCACAGGAGGTCCCCTCGACAGTGTAAAATCTGGGACCTCCTTCTGTAATAATAATTGCCATTGTTCTTCTCCTGTATGCAAATATTTTTCAATAAAACCTGAACCTGAACCTGAAAACCTGAACCTGAACAACAAACACTCTTCAAGAGCAACGATTAACTTGTTAGCCTCTACAGCCTAGACAGCCTTCTCATATCTTGCTTTTTTTCTGTGTTTCGAAACTTACTTCAGATTGGAAGCAATACATGAGGCGATTAGATCTTCGCTCAAACTTTGCTTCGAGTCCAGAAACAACTGTGAGCACAAGCTACAGCCAGGTAACCGCCGCGCAATGTCCGTACCGCTTATATTTCAGTTGATAAAGCAATTCTCGCTATAGAAACACCCGTAATGCTGAGCATGAAATTGCGCATCAGCGCGGTACCTCTCTACGTTAGAAGGATACATCCTTAATACCAGCGGTGAACTTTTCTGTAAAGCGCAAGAAAACACAAACAATCGCAACTGGTACCTAGAAAAACGATTGTTTGGTCACTTAGGGTAATTTATTTGCAGTTACCGCGTATAGCACGGAAGGTACATTTTCTTAAAATAGGCTTTATTTCGAGCCCAATCACTGCATTATTGCCCTGATCACTCGCGCATATTTTGAGACAGCCATCGCCCATGTGTGCGAGCGTGTGTATACGTCTCCGTTCCGCCTGACTACTGATATCGCGTCTTTCTCTGTAATACGGAATCCAATTAAAGATTATGCGATTACAAACCGAAAGGCGCATTTTAGCACCGGAATCTGGAGACAGAGCTCTTTTGCAGAGAGTGTGTTAAATTACACCCCCTTCTAAATTAGAGTGGCTGAACAATAGCGACAAAGGCTACTTGGCAAATTTGCTTCTACGAAAACAAAGGAGCACTAGAACAACTAAACAAACAAAAAAAAGGCTGATGCTACAAGCGCCGAACAAAGGAGGTTAAGCCCATTTCGGCTGCTGCATTTATAGATGTTTAATCTGCTTTATCACTGTCTTTTCTCAGAAGACGAACTATGTGGTGCCTACGTGGTCAGGAGATATGGTTTGTTGCAGAAGGACAAGAATGTGCGCCATTCACTAGCAGTTTTTCTAGAATACATCTATTATCATTTTTGGCCTAATTTAAAAAAGTAAATTTGTCGACTTTAAGCGCCCTGAAAAGCCGACATTTATTCCAGGCCCCCCGAGGCTGGCTGCCTTCGCAGTGATGACAGATCTGATTATAGTAAAGGTCAGATGAGGAAAGGATACGCTGCAGCAAAGTCACGTTTTCGGTTTGTGATTAGTACCAGATGGTTGGAGGCTTTGAAAAAGGGCAGAAATTCATCTGTTATATCTTCGTGTGGAATATTTTCGAACCACTTGCAAGGCCTTTTCTTCTTTTTTTTTTCTTGTAAAATTCTCCAGAACTTACAATTTCCGGGGGTGCAACTTTTTACACCAATTATCAAATGCAACAGGGGGGCAATGCCAGGGCAAAGGCGCTCGCCCATGCTCCATGCAGCAATCTTGTGGCCTGCTTGCTCCTGCAAAGTAACAGCGAGAGCTATTTCTGAGAAAGGCAAAGCTGGTATTTCATATCGGCTGCAGGCTACAGACAGTGCGATATTTCTTTTTCGTAGCCATGCATTCTTGGAGCACGTCCACTGGCATCGTAAACTTGCAATATTAATGCGCATTTCTTCCCGTATTCTCTTGATGACAGCGGTGTGTTTATATTCTTTCGATTGATCGTAACGGAAAAAAATTCGGGAGCAAAGGCGATGTTGACGGCACGAGAAAAAGAAAGACAACAATAGACTTCGATGGCGCATGGCCAACATTGCATAATCAAACCATTTCTTCGTGAAGCGATAACCATTACTTTTTTCTGTTCTGTGCCCGTCAGCGTGCTGTGGCTAAATAAAGAGTAAAGTTTAGGGTTCTGGTTCACTTCCGGAGTAAATACCGATTCTGTTCTCGTTGTCGTTTTGGGTTTCGTTTCGACGACTTAACCAGAACGCATTTCAATGACAAATTATTCACGGCAGGGAAGCAAATACACTAACGTAGAGCAGCTCTGTGTGGTTTGGCATGAAAAATGTGGTCTCCACTGCGAGATTACTCTGCAACAGCACGTAACTGGCAGGCACCGCGAGATTCGCTACTGAAAAGAGAGAGAAAAAAAAGATCCTCTCTCATGCACAAAAAGTACTAAAGATAAAAAAGTGGCACTGACCTGGTGGCATAACCAATGAGCCAAAAATATTTGCAGACTTAAACATAAAAAATGAGAAAAGAAGCACTGAGGATTACTATACCCCTAACGCGAAATTTGTGCGCAGCGTGAACTGCAGTCTTCTCGGACATCGCGCATATCTGCTGCGTCTAAGGAAGTGATCGCGGGATCAGTGAACGCATGGCGGCGTGCGCTACACTGCCGGTACGTCGCCGCCGCCGAGTATGTTGTTGCAAGTCGTGTTTGATCCTCCCGCGCAAATGTCACGTGGTTCGAATGAGCCACGCATGGTGGAGGAGCGTCTGGCGAAAATGCGTGGGGAGGCAGTGAGAGAGATCACGCCATACCAACGCGTGCCGCCCTCCCCCTCACAATTTCGCCAGAAACTCTTGCTCTGTTTGTTTTCTGACTTCGGAGTCTCGTTCGCTCGCTCGGTTGCGTGGACATAGATGCCGCCGCCGCCGCCAAACCACGGTACCATGCGACGAAGTGCTGCGCACCAAAAGACTGAATGAACGCTCCTGATGATGGCTTTGCCTACACACAGGAGTGTCTAACAGGCAAAGCACGCTTTACAGGAGCAGAAGGTACATTTTGTTACTGGAACACCCAGTTGCAATGCGGAAGCAGTGGTTAATTCGGTAGGTTAGAATAAAAAAATCCAGCATCCCTGGCACACAGATGGCCGACAAAGTGGCCGGCGCTTGTCACAAAAAATGGCTGATAACTTAACGAATTAAAATCAGGTGAAAGAATGCTCGGATTGCCGCCACATTTCTCAGGGAGGCTCCTTTAAACGAAGTTATGTAATAAGTGGGAAAGAAAATTGACTAAATTTCGGTCTGTGCGGGGTTTGAAGCCGGGACTCTGGAAGTGCGAGACGAGCACGCATCCCCAACCACACCACAGATCGCTGGTTCTATCCGAATAAAGGATATCTAATAAATGCGTTTTGGACTTCGACCTAGAAATGTATGTTAGAGAGATGTGCTGACCCCTACATGAGTAATATGAGCCTGCTAACTCCAGAAATAGTAGAAATTTGGCAAAGTGCGTTCCAGCTAGATGTACTTCTTGATTTGGATGCGAGTGCAGGTATGTGTCGAGTCATACTATGAAGAGAACAGAAAGACGTAAGGAAAAAAAACATAAGCGTCAATCTTGTGAATGCGTTGTGGCATTCGACTGAGAAACGTTTGTTACAGGGGCCTCCTGGGGTCTAAATCAGTACTTGTGGCATTCTGATTACAGCGAAGTCGCAATTAGGGGAGTAGCAAAAGACATTCTCACTAAATGTCTCCTTTGCTTGGCGATACGAACGCGTTTATGTTCGGAGATGATGATAATGGAAAGCATGATGATACTGATGCGTGGGAAAGTTCGCAACTGGACACTAATGCCTTCGCAATCATTATACCATAAGGAATGCTTAGGTCTTTTCGTAATTTTTGTATCCCTGTCGCTGTTGCGTTGCATGTAAATAAGCTTTATCAATGCACTAACGACTATGCTAGTCCAATTGCTAGTACACTCATTCCAGGGTGGACAGGTTGGCTGTGAGGTGAAGATTTGCCGATGCTGCTCCATTTGCACGGCTCCACAACGGCATGCTCACTATTCTGACGAGTACACAGGTTGTGCCATGAAACCATGTTGCCTTCAGCAGTAGAATTACTTTGCTGGGAAGTTGACAGCAGAACAACCAGGCCCTTTTTACTGTCATATCAGGGGGATTAGGGTTCGGTCGTGGGCCCATGTTTTGTTACCGGCATGTATTTTATTGTATAATTCTTTTCCCAATCGCTAAACGAAGCATTTACAACAGCCGGTGTTTACTTTCGCTGTAGGTGATATTTTTTCTCAGAAAATATCTAATGTGGTTGTCAAATCCCGCTCCGTCAACTCCACTTCAAAAAAATATGAAATGTATAGCTATGTCAATTGTTTCTGGTTAAGAATGTTTTTTTAAGATATTAGCGTTTCAAGCTTTGTCCCCGACAGCCGTGTTGCAAAGTGTTGTGCTGCGTCAACAGGACTTTTACTTAATAATAAATTCGGATATTAGGGTTGCCATTCCCGTGACAAGAACTCTGGGTCACCCTTTCTCATTCTCGTGATAACTGTTGAACTATATTTCCTTGCTTTATGCAAGAAGGATAGAAAAATCCCAGCCCATCTTCACTAACATGAAACCTGGGGAGGGGCGAGTTATGCATTGTATAAGTGTATTCTTGGCGCCTTGGCGTTTTGCCCACGGAGTTGAAACCATTGGAAGTATAGGTATACAGCTTTGCTTAAAAAGTCTCGTGTCTTTGAAGCACGAACTGCTCTAGCGCAAGGCGTTGGAAAACGCGTGTCCCGGTGTTTTAGTACAGTGACTACATCATGCTACGACGACATGGGACGGCGATGACATGAGACGCTGACAGCCAATCGCCTAAGGGGCTCCTTCCATAAAACTGTCACGCCTGAAAAAAAAACGTAATGGCTTGGAGAACGGGAAATAAAAATGCCCCGGTAACAATGTCAAGTTTCACTCCTAAAAATGTATCAATAAATGTAACAAACCAGTCTGCCTTATCTGTTGTTGGTCAAAAACCGACCGGCCATAGAAATAGCTTTAACTATATTAGGGGCTGTACAAGTATGGTCCATGAATCGCCACGAACTTGGCATATTCTATCGTTCACGAACATGTAAAACAGCAAACAGGAATGAATACCTTATTATTTAAGGCAAACAGTACCAGCGCAAAAGTTTCTCATATATAGAGGACTACCTTTTCTACGCGACAGCTGAAGTAGTCCGAGCCTAAATTTTCATTTGGTTATATATATATAAAAAAAGAAAATAACCTTTTCTGCTTTGTTATCTTCTTTTTGTAGTTTTAGCTTTTAACACTGGGAGAATATAGGGGCTGGGAACGGAAAGTGCGGGTCAGTGTGTGGTGCTTCAGCTTGACCGCATGTCCTTGAGTCACATGCCCCGAAGAAAGCGAATTCGGGGAACCAGCGAAATGTGTATACGCCTCGAGCTTCGCGATCGCTGCGCCGCCTGCCGCCACTTCTCCGCGGCGTTGACGGAATTTGCGCTGCGTGACTGATAGGGGCTCGTGCAGTGTTTTGGTTCTATTTCGCTTCTTTTCGCCTTTCCGCGCCTAAAAAAAGTTGTTATGGTGACGACTATAGGCAAAGAGTACGTTTAGGTCACTTAAAAAGCAGCTGCGTCTTCGTAGAGTACGCGATCGCCTGCAAGAGCTACCCGGGGACGCGGTTCTGCGCGCTTCGTCGCCGCTCTTCCGGGCGTCGGCGACGGCAGCAGCATATCACCCATGTCACCTCCAAAACATCAGGCACAAATGAATTCTACTGACGCCTCGTTTAGACCTGATACTGGCAGAATGAGAGGTTGGCTTCATTTTGCAGCGTGGACAACGAATGCGGCTTCGTTTCGCATATATACGCCACAGAAAAATATGTTTCGGGGATGTGATTACCCAATCCCGAACAATAACTTATGCCTTTTATAAGAATATAAACCTTGCGAAAATCTAAAGTATATTCCAAGCCTATGCGTCGCTAAATATGTGCCCACACACCCCATATAGCAAGAACCAAGGAAATGAAACCACAGAAAATAAATGCTGTGCCAATGCGGAATTTAGAAACATAATAGCTCTAACGGAAAAAAAAAACAGTGCAGCTTCTGGCATGCTAAATACGTTCGTCTAAACTTAAGCCAGGTAGGTTTCACTAGACCAACTATACGCGAAATGCACTGCTATTTCGCGAGACGTCGGGGGGGGGGGGGGGACGCCGTGTACAAATGCGGAGCGGAATCAAGCAATGAACGTTTTAGTAAGCCCAGACATAAATCTCGCGTTCACTTTATTTGTTTTCTACTTCAACGAAGAGCTGATCGTACGGCGGACGCATTTTTGGAAGTATACAGGGTAGGCTGTTCAACAAGCGATGAAATGTGTAGTTGGAAGAGTGTGGTACAGTCGAACCCGTTTATAGCGAACTGCAATATGCACCGCGATTTGTTCGATATATCCAATAGTTCGATATAGCCGAACCCGCCTATAACGAGCTTGTTGTTACGAGTTCGCATTGTGCGGTTGCCCCCCCCCCCCCCCCCCCCCCCCCCTGCTCAACTCCACCATCCCCGCATAGAGAAACGAACACAGTAAAGTAGCCATTAACCATACCCAAAATAATCCATTTATTGCAATTAATAAAGCTTATTTCCGCCCTAACTGCGTACTCTGCAAAAAAAAAAAAAAAAAGTGGTGATTTTTGTTTTCACTTTGGTTTTGGCGGCTACAACTAGCATAGCCTTCTCTACACGAAACATTATATGCAGCAGTACGAGTCTGCGTTCTCCAAAATCGAAGAAGCATTGGCGGAGCACATCGACTACCGAAAGCGCTTTGCTCTAAGCATCGGACGGCTTTCACTCGCGACAGCATCGGCAACGTTGGCGAACTCTTCCCAAAGTTCACCGATGCTGCTGTCTTAGTCTGGACTCGCTGACTGGTCGGGTTCCGTCGTAAGTCCCACGCGTCGGAAATAGTTACGGAAAGTGTCGGCCGTCACGTCGGTCCGGGCAAGGCGCAATGTCCCAGTCCCGGCTCTTGCTCCGTGGTCGGGGCCAATCCACATCTCAATCGCCGCTCCGAGACCATGCATTTTCGGCGGCCATTCTAGGCGCGCGGAGTTCGATATATCGGATGTGAACTTCGTTATAAGGAATCAGTTTCCCATGTATATCCGTAACTGAATTATTTTTGTTCGATATATAGCATAATTCGCTCTATCCGGGTTCGTTATAGCCGGGTTTGACTGTATGTGATAAGGCCCTCTGCTTTCAGTTTCTGGTTTATTCTGCAGGCTCCCTGTGCCATATGACGATATTTCGAAGAAGCATTTAGTCGCGGACGCGGATTATATTGTAAGCCCGTCTCCGCGCTGCTCGCAGAGGATATATGTAGCAGATGAAAGTCTGCGGGTGGGCACCTCACGACAAGACGGCTCTGTCGTGTGCTGATTTTAGAGTATAATTATGCATTGTTCATCGTACTTTTGTTGAATATTCCCGAATTTAACACAGACTGGCTCGTAAATGGTGGTGATCAATATCAGAGGTATAATATTGGCAAACGTAACTGGTGTGCTGTCAGGTATGAGTGCTCCCCTGGTTATGTAAGCGCACAAAACTGATTTAAATCATAGTGTATAGCCGTAGCATGAACATCTGAGGAACCGGTGGTTACGGAGACACGGCTAGTAAATTCAGGTCAGTGTAACTACAATCGGCTCCATCATACGCCGGTTCCGCGACGCTGGCCTGTGACACACACCTGGCGCTTATACAGACCGAAAATACCACACTAAGATCGCGTCGGAAACATTTACACTCTCGTAAACACACCCCATTTGCGAACAGAGTGACTGCTCCACACAAATATGAATTTCAAACGCCCACAAACGGTAAATCTCAGTCGTGAACGTGCCGCAAAAGCAGCGGCGGCACTGGGGAGCGGGGCGCGGACTCCCGCGCCTGCTTTCGAAACGGGCCGCTAGGGGGATTTCAGTGGCGCCCCTACAGGCCGCGCTTGAGGCGTATACCATTTGACTTAAAAGTGTGTTGTGCACTCTTATCCACCGAAATTTTATTGTTGGCTACATGTATTGGCACAAATGAGGGTTTTGTGGTGAAGTAGAACCGCGTGAGTTTCTCACAGTGTACTTTCGTAGGCCCCGTTAAGTGTTATAGGTCACATCCGGGAAAAAAAGTTTTTATTTGCAGTTATAATTATCCTTCGCAGGGTATCTAGTGTCATCAAGCGGGATAAATGCAGAACGTATTCATGTAACTAGGTGGCAACAGATGCTACAAAGGTCGTTTCTATTTAATAAAAAAGCAGGCGTCCTAAGGCTCAACCATTTACATGTTTTTAGTTTTACATGCTTTAGTTCACGTAGCATGACGCATTCTTTACGTTCCTAATGAATTATTTAAATCAGGCTATATCCCAAAGAAATAAAAGTTAACTGTTTTAAAAGCATAAAGTTATGCACACAGTAAACTGGCATGTAAATCTGAAAAGAAAGCCAGCTGTCCTAATGCTTTTCTCCTAAATGTACAATAGGGCATTTTGGTGCCATTTATGAAAACATAATGTCTTGCCACTGAAAATCTTAAGACGTAAATATCTTATTCAGGACTGGGACATCCAAATTACACAACAAAATTCTCAATATTCAAATTGTGTGTCAATAATTAAAAAACTGTTCGCACCACTATTATCTTTACAACTACCCGTGAAATATTCAGCTCGTATAGAAGGGAGTCATAATGAAGGATACGACTACACAATGACAGAAAGCGTGAAAAAATGAGAACAGAGAGCAACAAATATGATAACGGTGTGCTCGGATTGTATTCACGCTTTCTTTCATTATGAACGTTTAACCGACTTATTCTAATTTTTTTGATGATTACCCGATAAAGAGAATTAGATTCTAGTACAAAATGGTGCGAATTATGCGACCATGCCTTAGAATTAGTTTGCTCATGTGCGCAATGATTTTTTTACGATGGAGTCATACCTTATCATACGATATATCCCTAAATTTAAAAAAAATTGTTTCCTTCAATGGAGTGTCGGTGTACTCCAATTGACCCGCCGCGGTGGCTCAGTGGCTAAGGCGTTGCGCTGCTGAGCACGAGGTCGCGGGTTCGATTCCCGGCCGCGGCGGCCGCTTTTCTGATGGAGGCGAAAAGCAAAAACGCCCGTGTGTTCGAGATTTCGGCGCACGTTAAAGATCCCCAGGTGGTCAAAATTAATCCGGAGCCCTCCACTACGGCGCGCCTCATCGCCTGCGTTGCGTCGGCGCGTTAAACCCTACAATCAATCAATCAATCAATGTACTCCAATTGATGCTAAACCAACATGGCCACTTTCTTTCCTGTGATGCAGATCAGTAAGTGTTTTATAAACGTCTTACCAAACTTTATTTCTCAATACTTCTTTCTCTTTCGATGTTTAGTTTAAAGAAAGACCGGAGGTAGGCTATGCCACTTCATCATTACCTTGACAACGAGTGCGCAGTTGCTGAACTCCGTTAAATTTGCGCACGCATCCTAATCCTTGGTAGGGGGCAGGCTAAACGCAATTTACTGGCCTTTAAAAGGGAAAGGGGAATGGGGAGAGGAGGCGCGTACTCTGGCTCAGGGGAATCCCAGTGCCGTGGACGCGACCTCAGCTCCGATCTACAGGAGCTGGTCCACGAGGGAGCGGCTGTCGAAGGTAAGCCTCCAAGGCCTCAGAGAGAGACGAGAGGGAAAGGAGATAGGGCTGGTTGTGGTGACTTCTGTTTGTGCCGCCTGTTTGGGCTGTCCTGAAGTCGAGGGAGGATGGGCCCCAGGCCGATGAATCGGGAGAGGGGTGGGTGGGAGGCCCGGAGTGCGGCTGCAGAGCCAGAGTAAGGGCTCCACGGTTCCACCGGCGCCGCAGAATTTGCACTAGGTATTTGCCAACTTGTCTGGATGAAATTGCAGTAGTCTGAGTAGACACGTGAGCGTGTTTGTTTGGAGTCTTCTGAGTGTTGTCTGATGTGTCTTGGTGAAGATGGAGTGAGGATGTGGTAGTCGTTGGATTCTGGCTTAAAAATGTTCGATGATTTCAGCGAAGGAGCTCCGGACGTCGGGTATGGATTCCACCGTCTCATTTTGATCGTTACGAATGTTCCCGAGACAAGGCGGAGGAGGGCGAATTTGAGGGGCTCGACGCTTGTGCCAGTGGGTTAGAGCGCTGGCCGCCGCGTGAGCACGCTCATTTCCCTTATTGCCAAGGTGGGCCGGGATATAAATCAGGTAAACATTTGTACTTGAGTGGTGATTGATGCCTTGATGTGGGGGCGCGAAGAATCTCCTGGGCTTTCTTGGAAGGGATCCTGGAGGAAAGTTTCTGCCTGCTTCCGCCGAGTCAGACCCTACGTAGATGACGGAAATTACTGTTGGTGCCGGGGAAATGGCCGCGGCGATAGCAACTTCTTCGGCTTATGAAACAGAGACCTGTGGCAGAGTAGCCAAGGCGGTAACGGTGCTTCCGTTTACGTCGACCACCACCGCAACCATGTGTTTAGTATCTGCAGGCGCCCCCGGATGGGCAGGGCTACGGAATTCGTGTAGAGAACCACTTTTGGGCTGACGGCCTACCGAAAGCTGAGCTTCGATGGTAGACGCTCTTTTCTGCCTGTGATACCGGTGTTGCCTCGGATGCTTATTTTGGGGGGATACGATCGAGGTTTATCCTAATTCGCCATGATGTCTGTGGCGATGTTTTCACTCGGCTCTCAGGAGGCTCACGTTTCGGAAGGTCCAGGCATTGGAGTATGAGTACCAATGAGTACCGCCTCTCTTTTTTCAAGCCTTCTATATTGGCACGTCAGATGGGTTGTGATTAGTCCGTCTATCGGTTTGTAGAGAGCTCATTATTTAAGTCATCTTCAGTAATTTCTTCACTAACAGACCGGAACGCTCTAAGCTCTTTAACTTCGCCGTGTCCTCACGTATCAGGTATTGCTTCAACAATACATTCATCGGTTGTCTCTGTGTGAATATCTTTTAATAACTATATTGCCAGGTTGGCTATAATCAGGCCCTTTTGCACTTCTTTTCTGGTCTGCAGATAAATATCCTCATTAGCTTAATTTCTGGTCTTCACAAAAACGTTCACGATCATAAACGACGCCTGCTGATCTACGTCTCTTCGTTATTTCTGTCGTTTACCGGCGTTCTTTTCCTTTTACCGTCGAGTGCGCTTAAGTACAAGTCATGCCGGCACGCTCCGCACGAATCCCAACATTTACGCAATGCAAACATGGGGAGTGCCGGTGCGGCGTGTAACCATCATCCGCAGCAGACGCCCGTCGGGATTCGGAACAAGGCTGTCGATTAGGGGCGCGAATGCAGCTGATCACGCCCGTTCCTTACTCCTTTGCCGAGCTCGCACCGGCAGCGCCCGTCCCGCAGGCGGGCCCAAATCACGGCGACACGCAGACGTACACCTGGCACGCACAACAAATGGGTACTTCCCGAGGTGATTGGCCTTGCGGGTATCCGGGACAGCATGCGCGAGTCTAATCAGATTTGCGCCTGGATAAATGGCACAGTACGGATATCCCAAATTGGCTGCCGGGGCCCTCTTCAGTGGTCGCATCACGGGACGGTCCGTTCTTTTCTGTGGACCGTTCGCATAGCTGGGAGTGCCGTGATCGCTTCGATTGCAGCGCTATTGATCTAGCATCTGTGCAGACTTTGCGCGACAACTGGCCCCGGAGCAGGAGAAAAGCTTAGACGCCGCAGGCTTGTATAGCACATTATGTCCATACACACATACACGAGCAATTTTCGCTTATGATGCGTATACACACATCCATTTATTTGTCTTCACAGGTATACATAGAATATTATGTGTGCGGGGCTCCAGGGAATGTTTTTTTTTTTCTGTACTGACGTATTGCGTCGCGATTTAACGTCATCAGAAGGAGCAGCGTTAACAGATTGTTGAGTATGTTGTGGATGACGTTGGGACGTGATGCATGCACAGCTGTATTATTTGCCGCCAAATGCGATCAGAAGCCTGCTCCTCGCGTGGTGTTGATTTATGGTACGAGCACCTCACGAAGGCGCTAGGGGGGTGAGGAGAATGCAGTAGAGTCGAAGCCTTTGCTCCCCTCAGAGAGCGCGCCATGGAACATCCCTTCGCGAGGCACGGGGAAGTAATCGTGTCGTAATAAGTTTATCACTAAGGTGAAAAGCGGATGGAACAACCTCCTGCTTATAGACGAACCTGCGTGGGTTTTGTGGGTTTATAATGCGCACATCAATGCACTTTTTTATATTCTATCTTCTTACGAGTAGGCTATATAGGAACTAACCCCAAACTTCTCCCCTACTTCTGAGAGTAAACATGAAAAAAAAAAATGTCTACTGCCCCTATTGCCGTACAACTCTTCTGCAGATACTCCCGGAAAAAAGCTAAAATGGTGAAAGATTTGTTTCCTTAAGTCGCTGCTGGAATGATCGAAAAACGGCAGCTTCATAATCGGAGTTTTGTGGCGGCGACAACATCCAACGTGCTTCGACGAATGTTGGTGAAACTGACCATTCGGAAGTCACACCCACAGTTTCAATAACAATTGAACAAAACTTTTCTTTGAGGAACGATCATTCAAAATGCCCATAATAATGGACTCTATTGCCATTGAATTGATTCTGTGACCAGGATAAATTAAGCCTGATTGCGTTATGTTGGAGGGTCTCTCACTCGTTCAAAACCATCGTCGCAAGGAAAGAGTGAGGAAAACTGAACCATCGACTAAGGTGAATTACAGCGACGGCCTGGTGTTATGAGGTGCGTCATCGGCGCACTTTGTAATAGAGTGCCCGTACGAACCAAGCACCTGTGTTGATACGTTTGTTACTCTGGCCGAGTGTACATCGGGTACTTTTCAGGCTGTCCAAGCACGAGGAGTGTGAGAGAGAGGCTTGCTGAGTTTCACCACTGTTCAGCGTTAGGGTTCAGCTGCTGGCGACATACATGTGCTTTGATTTAGGCGTAGCGCGCTAACAGCAGCAGAGTCGGTTCGCGCGGTAGGGTTTCGGCATTCATTCCGCTTAGCAGGTGTGGCGTCTTTGATTCGTCGCATCTCCAGTATGACTGCATCTAACCGTTTACTACAATGTCGGATCTACATAGGGATGAGACGGAGGGTAAAAGGAGTGCTATTTATTAGGCTAGTACCACGCGACTTGCCGAGAGTAATCACTTGGTCATAGCGGGAGTGGGAGGTGGGCGGTGGGCGTGCGCCTCTGTCACTTCGTCTTCACCCGCTGCTAAAATGGCATTACGCGCGGCATGGTCTCCTGGTGCTGGTGAACGACGATTATTGGTTTTGAGAATGTACCCCAGCATGAAATCACGGAGTGTTCTCCACGGTGACAGCACGGTGACAGCACCGGGTGCAGTCACCAAAACAAACCCAATGTCTCCCGTCCTGCACATCCACACACACAAAAAAAAAACATGTATCCATTCCGCCCAACTAACAACTAAGCAGACTGATATATCACATCACACAGGCCGGAATACTTCAGCAAGTCAATTAATCTTTTGGTCATCCTTTGGGACATCAGGGGGGAAGGCTGTGTCTCGGTTGATCGGGCCTCGTAACTCCGTCAACACCTGCCCCACAGCTTAGCTCCAATACTGCTGTAAGCACAGTGCACACAATACAACATGTCTAGCAAGTGTGTTTTACAGTGGTTGAAGGCCAACTGCACTCAAATTTTGCTTTTCCCAAATTTGATCCAAATAAGTAGATTATGATTTTGAAATCACCATGGCGAAATCCTCCGCCTCGTAAGTCCAAAACACACTAGGTACCGTCGTTCAAAGTAGCTCCGCGCAGACGACGTATGCACCTGGCGGAGAGCCGCCGAAACGAGTTCTGAGCGGCCTGTGACGGAGAAGAGGAACCTGTACCGTGGAGATCTCGCGTCTCCAGAGACTTGCACGGCGCACAGCGGGGTGCAGGGATGCATTCGCCGCTACACCGCTACACCACTACAACGATGCGTTGTACCGCCTTCGGCATCATATATTTAAAACTAACCTCATAGGAAGCAATATCCGGAATTTTTTAAATGCAATATAAGAGATTCTAAGCCTACAATCTGCACGCGCGCTTGCGATTATTCTGGAGTTTAAAAAAAAATTTTACTTGAAGATAATACTTTTGTTCCGAAAAATAGCGCCAAATGCGCACTCGGCATTTATCATTCCCATAGCATCTGTTGCAGAAAAAACATGATCTCTTAGTTATAAATTCTAGACCACTTGCACTTCTGCGTCCAATATTTCGCGCATTTGGACCGGCCGAACGCCACCTCCACCGCTTTGACCTCTCCAACAATTTGACGACCTATTTAGAGTTGTTCTACGCGCAGTTATAAGTATTTGTGTGACTTTGCATCACTCGCCAAGTGAACTAAAATCAGCCTTGCTCGTGGATACAAATACAGCCGCCTAAAGATCGGCCGTCGTCTTTGCCAAGCTAACGAAACTACTCCTCTCCTAAATGACGAACTACATTTTTTTAAATCCAGGAATAAAGTATTTACTTTTGTAGAGTGTTATATTTAGCTTACTTGAAATTAGTATATTATCAACTGTACATGTTTGTGATGAAACTATAAAACAGCGGTGGATAAGGACATTTTTTTTTGTGTTTCAATGCGCCATCTAGCCGTGGAAGCTCGCAAACTGTTTCAGACAAGTTTTACAATACGATTCTAGATGTGCAGTGAGGTTATAAATGCTGGGCCGATATTTACAAATCTTGCAAAAAAATTACGCCCATCTTCCCGCGAGGGAACCCTGATGTGATGCGACGCATCAGGGGGGAGCGTTTGGACTGACGCTGGTATTGTATTGCGTCAGTCCACTCGCTGAAGGGACTGTCGCTTCCATCACGTCTTCATCGGAAGATCTTGCACGGAGGTACCGTCAAGCAAAGTCAAGTCAAGTGCGAGAGCGAGCGCTGGACTGATCCGGCGTCGTGCGCTCCCCCGCTTATATTCCCGCTTTTGAAAGGAGAAGAGCCGGGGGGGGGGGGGGGGGGGGGGGGGGGGGAGAGTCGCGCGCATGCGCACACATGCGCGCACCCAGAGCAGTGAAGCGCACACGCGCAGCTGTTGTTATGATAATGAGACGGAGTGAGAGTGTTGCGCACAGCTGTCGGAGAGAAGAACGGAGGAGAGTAGTTGCGCATGTGCAGTGAGCGTGCGGACAACGCCGCGACGACGACAACGCCGATGGAGGGACATGCCCGTGAGCAAGAGATGCGTCGCATCTAAAAACAGCGGGCAAACGGACGGTACGAAAGTAAGGAAGGTTCACAACACAGGCGGTGACCCTCAACTGAAAGTTCATCAGAAAGACGAAATAATTTATACAGGAAATGTGCACATGCGTGTGCGTACTGACAACTAGTCCACCTTTCAGTTTTGCTTCAGTCGATATTTACGAAGCAGTTTGCACGTAATGACATAGTGAAAATAGTTAGCGATTAATCTCCGCCCGCGCACGGTTTGTTTCCGTCAAAGAGAGCGATATGATAGCCTTGGCACGGCTAACCAAAGCTGCTTTCGATATACGAGCAAATTACCTAAGTAAATCTGGACCCGCTTTTTTTACTCGCAATGCTAAGAATTGCTATACAGCGGCATTTTTTCTGATGCAAACAAAAAAAGAACTGTTCGACGGTCTTCTTCATCTCTTTTTATAGCAACGCGATGTCAGAATTCCCCCCAACTACATAGGCCTGCGAAAATGTCAGTGTACGTTATTCTGTGGAAATAACAAAGCGAAACGCGACGCTGTCACGCGCATTCGGAGGCTGCTGTGGGCATAGAGTTTCTTAGAGAGGATACTGCGCTTAGTAATGCATGTCGTCATGGGGTTTATGGGAAGACCCCCCTTTTTGGCTTTGGCTTGGCATGACAATTGAATTCTTTAGCAGTTTTTGGGATTTGCTTTCTTCACTATGCATTAACACGTCTATGAGCTACGAGGAAGCCGCAATTTTCCCTGTTTTGTGGTAGCCGTGTTCGGTGAAACAGCAGACAGTGCGTGATAGTATACTGGCGTTGATCATGTCGCAGTCGAAGGACGTATGACTGGGCGGGTAATATGCCGCCGCGAAATTTGTAGCTGGCGAAAAAAGAAACAAAACGTACTTCGACGAAGACAAGATACAACAGATACGGGTGCCTGTATCCGTCCTATCTTGTCATCGTCCACAACTGTTTATCACCGCGTTTTCTTTTTTTATGTGTTAAACTGTAGCTGACGGTCGGTTCACCGGTTCACCACGAAGGCGACGTTTTCATAGGCACACTCAAAAAAACTTTCCAAACTCTTGAAACAACTTATTATTTGAAATAATGATAAAATTATTAAAATAAAAGTTTGTAATGAGCTTCCCTCCCAGATATTAACATTGTTCATAACTACCACCTTGGCTCGCAGAATAGCAGCCACAACTGTTCCGGCAAAAATACGCTTAACTTCCTTTTTTCTTAGTTTTAAAACAGCCTGTTTTATTTTCTGCTTACATAATTGCACAGTATTTTTTGCGTTTCTGTGGCCCTCTGTTTAAATTTGCGGTCACTAAAACGTTTCAATGCAAGCCAATGATGAAAACAAGGCGAACGCATGATGTAATGGCGGTCCATGACGACACAGACGGCCTTGATGTCAACCGCATAGACGCTAGCGCCAGATTCCTCTCTATTGTATATTTTAAGAAACCCTATGGCTGGGAGCGACATTGCACTCATAGAGTTTCTTACAGTATACACTAGAGACGAATCTGGCGCTAGCGTCTATGCGGCTCACATCGAGGTCGTCTGTGTCGTCATGGACCGCCATTATACATCGTGCTCGCCTTAGTTGCATCATTGGCTTGGATTGAAACGTTTTAGTGACCGCAAATTTAAACAAAGTGCCACAAAAACGCGAAGAATAGTGTGCAATTATGCAAGTGGAAAATAAAAACAGGCTGTTTTAAAACTAAGGAAAAGAGAAGTAAAGCGTATTTTTGCCGGAACGGTTGTGCCTGCTATTCCACAGGCCAAGGTTGCAGTTACGAAAAATGTTAATATTTGGGTGTGAAACTCATTCGAGACTCTGATTTTATTAATTTTACCATTATTTCAAATAATAAGTTGTTTGAAGAGTTTCGCAAATTTTTTTAGCGTGCCTATGAAAACGTTGCCTTCGTGGTGAACCGGTGCACCGACCGTCAGCTAGTTTAACAAGAAAAAAGAAAACGTGGCGTTAAACAGTCGTGGACGATGACAAGATAGGACGCATACAAGCACCCGTATCTGCCGTATCTTGTCTTCGTCGAAGTACATTTTGTTTCTTCTTTTCGTCGGCTACAAATTTTGCGTCGGCATATTACCCGCTCAGTCATACATCCTTCGACTGCGGCATAAGCAACGTCAGGTGCGATCAAGCATTGCCTGCTGTTTCACTGAACACGGCTACCACAGAAACGGGAGGATTTCGGCTTCCTTGTAGCTCGTAAACGTGTTAATGCATAGTGAAGAAAGCAAATCCCAAAAACCGCTTAAGAATCCAATTGTCATGCCAAGCCAAAGCCAAAAAAAGGGGGGGGGGGGGGGTCTTCCCATGAACCCCCACAACGACATGGCTTACTTGGCGCATTTTCCTCTCTAGTATACTTACAAAGAAACTCTGTGCTTGCACTGGCGCGCCCGCTTCCATTCTGTCGCTTACGTCACATACGGCCGCCGGTAATACCCGCCTTTTCTTTCAGTTTCGGTTCCGAAAACGCCAGTCTTCACCAGTGGTTTGCGTCACACACGTTGATGTTTGAAACGCAGTATTGTGCATTTCGCACTCTTTTTATGTCTACCGTTAGACGACATCATCTTTACGTTGTCGAAAATTTAACGGCAGTTGGCCTTTAAGCGGGTACAGTAGGAGGGAGTTAGAAGACTATTTATGTCACCGAAATGCCGACAGTAACTTGGAATCGAGCGTATATTTAGTTTGCGTAAGTATGATTAAGTAATAATTTCAGAACTATGACAGTTCGTATGAGTGTAAATAGCACGGAGGTGTGATTGACTGATTGGCGGTGACTGTTTTAACTCACAAGCTGTATGCTGGTATAAGCAGTAATGTTTATCTAATGTATCCTTCACCGCAAATAAATTACAAAAAATTAAAATACATTACTTTCGTTTTGAAAAGGCGAGTTACTAAACATCACCAATTTCAAGCCCGTGAAATTCAAAACTCTTCAGAAATAGCGCAGAATGTGCTTGAGGGAAGAGGAAGAAATGTGTGGAAGCGAAACAGACAGCGAACGGGAAGAATTCGACGTTTTCCGGAATATCGAGTTACCGCCTAAGCCACAGTTCGAAGAGACTTGACACACACACAAAAAAAGAAGACAAACGACACTCGACATTTCATACGGCAAAGAGCAGTAAAGGAATGCGATAAAAAAATACAAAAAAGGGGAGAAAGACTCTCCGTACGAGGCGTTCAAGATCTCCTTTTCGCCATCTATGCCTTTTGGCAGGGTCTGGCTTCAAACAGGGAGAAAAAGTTGGCGCACGCAGACAGATACAAAAAAAAAAAAAAGGTTAGAGGAAGACACGAAAGGATACAGAAGAACTTCGTTTTCGCTCGGCGAAACGATTAAATTCACCGATCGCCTCCGGTGCCTGTAAGCGGGGCGTCGTGTGCCTGCCCGATGGGGATGCTGATCTCGGCATGCGTTGCTGCCATTCGGCGCGCGGCGCGGGCCCAGAACATCGTGATTCCGGGAGGAGGGGAGACGTGCGGAGGGCTCTTACAACGTACCCAAGTGCGTGCTCTCTCTGCCGACATTTTAACATATATCCATATACGTACACATTCTGCCGGTAATAATATCCGCAAGGTGACACGGAGTGGGCTCTTGTTCTTCGGGCGCCAGAGACCACGATCCCCCCGCGGCTAAGACGGCAGAGCGTGCTCTTGCGCCGTGCCACTGATGCGCCTCCGTAAAGGTGATGACAGGCCTCCAACGCTATGTCATAAAAGGGAGGATCGTAGCGCGACCACGTCTTTTTTAAGTGGTCGAGATCAAGCATCATCACTGTCGAGAGACGTACCAAGCAACTAATGAGGGGCCCGTAACAAAGTATGGCTGAGAAAGGAACGTGGAGGCATTTTCTGTCTCTCGAGGGAGCGCTGGGCGACCACAACATCCCTTCCACTCTTCCCCCCCGAAAACACCCACCTACACGCGAGCGCTCACACACACACACACCTGTTGGACTTTTTTATGCTTTGCTGTGGTGCCTGCTCGCTGAGTTGACGCGGTTTCGCAGCGCAAAATTGAATTTCCCAATACATCCGTCGTTTTTCCTTCCCGCCTGTCTGGTCATCCTCCTTTTCTGAATCCGAAGCATAAAAAAACGGAAAAATAACAAAAGGAGAGGGGCTGATGCGCGGGCAAGTAGAAAATGAGGGGTGTGAAGTAACAGCGCATGCGCAGCAGCATCTGTGCTTTAATAAAGGCCTCTAATGTGTGAAACAAGGCGGGGGAGCAAGACAGGGGCAAGTATAAAACAATGACTTCAAATTCAAATGAAACCAAAATATCTGCGCTAAGCGTTCTCTATTTATTTTGTTACCGAAGAAACGAAAAGGAAAAGTGAAACGTAAGTAGTTTCCCGCGGTCGTGTCATCTTTCCCATTCTGCTGGTTGTCTCACACGCGGCCGTTTTTCCTTCGCGCGGTATTCGCAACTATCGATCTATCCAGAAGAAAGCCCGAGCGACGAGAGAGAAGGCTCGATAAAAAGAATGCAGGCCACGGGGAAGGCCAAGAAGGGCTTTGTGTGCCCGCATGCAGATTTGTACCCCATTGTGAGGAAAATCCTGTAAACGTGTCTCCGTGAAAACGTATCTGCGCCCACTGAAATGGAGGAGGAGCCAGTCGATCTAGAAGCGATTACGCCCCCCACCCGGCAGATCAATCACCGAGAGCTGAAACGTTGAAAGCCGAACATTGACCAGATGGACGCCCAAATGCAGTGGCTGCAGCGACAAAGGAATGAAAAACGAACCGGGGTGAAGGAACGTGAGGCCGGACGCAGGCAAATGGTCCGCGAGCAGTGAGAGAAAGAAACACATGGCAGCGCGGATGTTAGCGCGCAAGCGGACCGAAAAGGGAAAAGCTTTAAAAAAAGGCAAATGCTTTTGCGCTGCTTGCCGCTCTTCTGCACGTGCCTTTCAGGTGCGATTTTCATGAAGCGGGCTTAAAGGTAAAAGCTCTGTAAGCGGCTTTGGAACGAAAAAGTGCAAAGTGCGAGCCGTTCGCGCTCGCATATTTCGTTTGACGGGCTCGGTGCCACCCTTGAAAAGCAGTCTTGCTCCCGCTACACCCGCTGAGCACCTTGGCACGTGTAGCAGCAGCAGGAACAACAACAGCTACCACAACAACAACAACAGCAACAACAACATAATAATAATAATAATAATAATAATAATAATAATAATAATAATAATAATAATAATAATAATAATAATAATAATAATAATAATAATAATAATAATAATAATAATAATAATAATAATAATACATGCATATGTTAACAATGTATTATGCCGCGAAGGCACAACCATTAGGTGTTGGCACGGGCGCACACGACTCGGGGAGTAATAGTATTAACTATGCAAATGTGCTGCCGCATAAAAAACCAAGTCCCGCAAAACAGAAAATAAAGCAGGGCTTACATTTGAGTTTTCAGCCTAGCCTAGTTTCCAAAGAAAGAAACGCGGAAATAAAAAAAATGCTAGAAGATTGCTTAGTTTTGTTCGCTGTTTCCTATATAAGCCTTTGTCATTTCGGGCTGCCGAGAACTTCCCGAGCACCTACGTGTTTGTTTGTTTGATTGATTGATAGTTTGTTTGTTTATATTGCGAGAGCCTTCAAAGTGTGCCTGGAAAAAATTCAAAACCACGCTAGACTGGCAGATTGAGGAGGCCAGTTGCTTGTCTGACTAATTTTAAATAGGATATCCTTCCTGCAAATTGACATTAACATTGAACGGTTTGAAATAGGTCTTATGTCTACTTATGCATTAACTATATTCCAATAAAGTTGCATATATTTCGTTTTAAGGTGAGTCCAGAGTGACTGTGCTGTTTCAAGAGGACTTCCTCACCCGTATAACTCTGTTGTTTTTACTACCTTCTGTTGCATATATGCGAGGCAACCGCGCCCGACTGGTGCATCATCCGTCAGTGCAGAGATGCATAACAGCATAATGGCACGAGCCAAATATCTCTATAATGGGCCTCCGCAAGCCGCAGTACAGGGCAATTTGAAACACTAAACCATCAAAATACGTAGCAAAATAAAAAAAATGCCAGCACGAAAATAGTGGGAAATACTGCAGTCTATATTCTCTTCCAGTAAGCATGACAGTATCCAACTTATAAAGGTTTTGTGCATCGGGTAAGGCCACAAAATACGCACGCATCAATGATGTTGACGTTGACGAAAATTAAAATAAACAAGGGAAGAGCGAAGATGAAAGACGTCTAACTTTCCTTAAGATTGCAGGTTATTATCCGTTTCTAGCTTATAACGACAATACACACAATAAAATTATTGCGACAAAACCTGTAGCAATGCATTTTGTATTTCATTGAAGAGATGCTAGTAGTGTTTGTTATATGGTGATTGCACGGTTGCTGAAGAATTTGCTTAATTAAGTGTATTAAGCATAAGTAAGAATATTAAAATAATCCCAGCAATCGTAGACAAAATTATCACCTCTTATCACTAAGCTATAGTATGTGCTCATCCGTCTCGAACAGGAAGACGACGAGTTCTTCGTACAGAACGCCGAAACGCTGAGAAAGATTCTAAAAGACTGCCACCAGCCTACTCAGCGATTTTCATTTGAAAGAAAAATTGCGGAGAACCACACTGCCCCAATAGGTGCCTGAACCCATGCTCCGAAGTTGTTCGCACCAGGGTTTGAGTGCTACAGCGTTCGCGGCAGCGACTTTTTCCTCGGACGCTGATATTTTCACACTGATCCACCTACCTTATTTTGGAACTGAATTCATGTGATTGGGTATATGTATGGATCATGCGTTTGCTACTTCGTGCGTTCCTAATAACTTATCATTCAGATTACACATGATAACAAGCAAATAAGCTGGATGTTGCACGTAGGGATTTTCGACTGAAAAGAAGGGAATATGACGAAAACTGGTCGCAATTCTTCTCAACCCCTTTCGCGAGTATATCAACAATGCATGCACACGCCATCCATTGCTCTACCTTTATTTCTTACAGAAATCTATACCCTAAGAAAGAACGAGTCCATACGCACTAGTTCAATTGTGACAATGCGACAAAGCTGTGAACCGAGCTCATTAATGACGTGGAAGGGCCATATTTTAAAGATATTGGTAAATGTAATTGTCGTTTTACGTACATATTTTTTTAATGCGCTTTCTTCGGGAAACAAACGTTCATAGAACTTCTCCGCGTGCTTTTTTGTATTGTGAAGACGTGAAAAAAAGAGGAATGAATCGGGTGGGCATGTTTAGACGTGGAGCTTTATAGACTTCGGTTTTTCTACCTGAAAGCGGGAGTATGGCTCTCACGCCTATGATTTATTTCTTGCACGTGAACTAACTTCTACCTACTCCAATACTCTTGTTTCCATAAAAAAAAAGAAGCGTTGATAGATCGTACGTAAAAAGAGACCCCTTTTTCCCCCATCCCGCTGAAGCATCTTTGGCTGTGAAGTAGCGCTCACGACACCGACATACTTTTTTTCTCTTACAAGAGCTCGGGCAGGTGACACAAAACCTTCCGCGGGCCTTTTGTTGCGCAACCCTGGTTTTTCAATGCTCATCCGTTAGGATGGAGAATCAAATAAATTTGTCGAAGCTTTATTCTTTGGAAAGCGTGAGATATCGCCCGCTGAATGGAGAAGCTGACGTCGGTGTTGGTGTCTGGGACAGCGAAAAGTTCCTAAACCGACGTGACGGCGAAGCGTTCCGTGGGAGCATGGGCTTCGCATTAATAAAACACAACAAAAGGACTGCGCTTCTAGGCCATGCCTGGGCAAGCGCAGAGTCACGCGGAAAGCGGAGTATTCTGCTGACTTCTACCACCATTCAGCGACAAGCCGCAGTACTAGACATCTCAACAATACCGTCCTAATAAATCCACTCTACAGGCGCCATGGTAACGCAGAAATTCCAAAGAATAGCTCTCACCAATTTAATCACCCAATCGACACTAAAATGTCCCCACTGAACAACAATTTGCGGAAGGTGCTCTCATGCAAGGGCACCTTGGGGGAACCAGAAAGTGGGCGGTGTCCGTCAGTGGCACTAGCTACCTACAAAAACAGGAGGTGTCACGCTCTCGGCACGGATTTTAATAGCGGAGCTGTTGTAGGGCTACCTCTAACGACAGTCTCTGCTGAAATCGTGTCATGCCTGAGCAGATTTCGCCGGCGCGAAAGAACCGGCTCCCACGAGAGAATAAAATTCCTCAAAATATAAAATAAAGGCCCCTAGGGCCCTCATATTTTGATATAAGGCGGTTTATATTGCTCCTAAAAATATGTCTTCTCAGCAATGCATTTTGTGTGTAGAGGTGAAGCCGACTCTAAGGAAATCGGTGTGAGCTTGCTCTTTGTAAGCTGGCTTCTGGACATTGTGTGTTGCACAGTGAAGCATGGCCTTCTACCGAGGGAGTATGGTTACAGAAAATGTCTCTAACTCTAGTTTTATCGGAAGCATCCCAAAACAAATTATATTACAATTAGCCGCTAAGATGACTCTCCCATAACGCCGAGTACGTTTCTCAATTAGTTAAGCGTGAAGTTGTAAACGTTACAGATTTACCGCCTGCTTTCAAACATGGTCATCTACTGATGGAATATGGTTACAGAAAACGGCAGTAGCTGTTGTTCTACGGGAACTATCCACAAACAAATTATACGGCAATTGGTCGCTAAGACGACTCTAACACCACGCACCACAGCTTCGATGGTCATCTTTTTTTACAGAGTGGAAGAGCACAGAATTTTTTAGAACAGGCGGCTGGGTTAATGCCATACCAGCCGGACGCTGGTGTACGTGGATGTCATTGATAAAAGAGTACTGTACAGACCCTATCATACATAGGGTCTGCACCATTAGGCCTAGCTTACGGGGTGCCTTCGCGTTCAGCCCGCCTTGTTATGCGAAAGCTGTGGGGCTCATTAAGCAAAAAAAAAAAAAAACAGTGACCGGCAAAAAAAGACAAGAAATCCCCCCTCACTGCCACTACTGTTCAAGACTCTATCAATATCTTCACCGACTCTCAAGCTGCCTGTCGGCCTTACACCACTGGCCTCATCGCCCCTTCAGCCCTTCGCACCCTTCAGTCTATCCCCCTCCCCCCGATTTGTACATTCTGTGGACCCTGGAAAATGAGTCCAGGAGCATGGAACATGGAGGGGAATGAAGTGGCTCGTGCCGCTGCCCGAGCGCATATTTACAGGGCGCTCCCCGCAGCCCTCCGCCGTCACCTTCCGAAAAGTACCACCTGTGCCTGGAACATCGTCCAACACTACTGCTTCAAACACCGCACTGTACCTCTGCCATACGACAAGTTGGGTAAGGAAGAAGCCCCCACTTACCGTCACCTTCAAACCGATACATACCCACTCGGCCCCTTCATCCACGCCATACACCCCACCTCTTACTCCGCCACTTGCGAATTCTGCCCCGAACCTTGCACAGTGTACCACATAACCTGGGAGTGCTCCAACACTCCCTCCCTTATACTCATCCCATCCACCAGTCATGAGCAATGGGAAGGCATGCTAGCCAGTCCGGACACCGGCAAGCAGTTTGGACTGGTCGAAAGAGCCAGCCTGGCAACGACCGCCCTGGACTTGTGGACTAAGACCTTTCACCGTCGTGGGTGCAAATCAACTAAGTGATGGTTTTAATAATGTTTGCTCTTCCGCCTCCCAAGGCTGCGAAAGCGAGTATGCGCCAGCCTGACTTCCTTATTCGCTGCGACACACCATGTGCTTAACACGGAAATACAATGAGTGGGAACGCGGGTGTGTGTCGGCCTGAAGTCCTCACTGACCGCGAAACCGGCTATTCCCGTCCTGGCATCTCCATTGGCTGCAAGGCACCCTGTGGCTCCATAGCTACGGAGTCATCGTTGCTAAGAGGCCAGTCGAACTGCCGTCGGCGCAGCGGGAGGAGGAGATGCGGGTACGCGCCGGCCTGATGGTAGGCCTAACATTGGGTGTTGCTGATCAGAGGACAGGTGATTTCAACACGGGCTACGCCGAGCTTCGCAATCCCGCTGCTCCTGCTCCTCTGCGCCTCGACATCGACTAGTTCCGTGTCTGCGGCTCATATCTTAACAGCACGGCAAGAAGGTGAATGGTAAAATGGCCAGAGAGTCTCGTAAACAGCGCGCAGCGCTCCCATGCTCGCTCACCGTCACGCCTAAGTCGACCAAGGCGTCCTCCGCAATTTATTTTAGGCTTGAAAAGGATGCGCTGGGAACCAATCGCATTGGTAGCAGGCAAGTAATGACGGAAATGCCACACACGGTTGCTCTCGTAGCGGTACTGACTGCCATTCTAGTGTACCGCGAGCGTCCTAATACGCGGACGCACTGTAATCCGCAAGATTTGTTGACGGGCTAGTTGGTCTGATACTTGAAAAGCCCGCAGTAACTTGCGCTCCTCTTCTTTGTGTCGTCGTTCCGCGCAATCCTCGTGTCTTTTCAAGTACTGTAATCTCTTCCAATGTGCGTTGCACTCTTGTGTGGGCTGTGACGCCCACTCCAGTCAGATAAGAACTCGCATGGAAATTATTGGAGCAGCCCGTATATGAGTGAAGTTCGGGGTTCGCGCACAGGAGGCGTGTTTATTTCTCAAAGGCGGAGGTTGTCCTCGGGGGACAACCCTTTTTAGCGGCGGTGGCCGCGTTGCTTGCTTTTTATCGCGTGGACCCTTGCCCCCCGAGGCTGTGTTTCGGCGTGGAATGGTAGGCGGCCGTTGAGCGGCTCCGTGGAGAGCCCTCGAAGACGGCGCGAGCGGGCCCGGAAGAGCGCGGACAGAGGGCGAGGGTGGGCTATCGGTGACGCGCAAGAACCACGGCCCAGCTACCGGCACCTCGGCGCGATCGAAGTTTCGCCGGCAGGCACAGATAGCTGAAGAGCCATGGCACCGTGGGGACTTGAAATTCGAGCGTGAAGCCGAGAGCGGCCGCCGTGCACGGGCCCCGTTCGTGGAACGAAGACGATATTGATGAATACGGCCCACATTTATTCGGGCTGCAAGGCGAGCGCAGCACGCGGAACCCTAAATAAGAAGCCGGAATCGGGCTCGTCCGTATGCATCATTCAGGGGCACCCGAGCCGGCGCCCCTTTATCTCCCGCCGCCTCGGCCGTCCTGCTGGCCGCTTCGGGCCCTTATCACGCGGCGCCCCGGGGAACCGTCGCGCGTCGATGAATTTCGCGGCGGCGGCCGGGTGTCAAGGGCGCGGTCTCCGCCTTTTCCCCCGCCACGGCTGTCTGCGAAGCAACGTCGCGAGGCCGACCCTGCTTTGTTTCCACTGTTTCTCGAGAGATAATGCGACCTGCATGCGCCTCGAATATCCACTCCACTTTTGCAGCTGCGTACTGCGTTTGAATGCGATCAAGGCCACCGCACTAGATTATAAAATCGTTTACATGCAGTTGTATCATTAATAGGCACTGGCTGTTCCACTTAGTGCAGCCTCGGAAGCGATAAAGACATGGCAAGGCCACGTGTCCATAATGGCCGGAGGAGCTCTTAGATTATCTATGTCGGACCTACCACGGGTAGTTTGCGGGTAGTCTGAGGATCTCCCCTAGCCATAGAAATGCATGAGAAAAACAACTGCCGGATCCCTTCTCGGATAGTCCGCAGTGAGTCCGAAACGGATAATCGAAGATGCAGGTCCTTGGCAAGGGTGGGCATGCATCCGTTCGGGCAATGCGGGTTTACTTCTTTGTCACGAGCACGTTGTCAGTTCTGTTTTTCACTTCATTACAGCTGCGCAGTACTTTTCCATGGGGCACACGCAAATCGTACACTTCCTCATGCCACTGGCGAACGGAAGGATGGGTGGAATGACCTTTCCTCATCAGAGGAGAAAATGGCGCTTCTCACGCTAACGAGTCGCATCACAGAGAAGATCAGGACCCCGACGCTTCTGAGATGCATTGACGTCTGAGCAGAGAGCAGAATAGAAATGTCGGTCTCATCACCTCCTTGTGTAATGTGTCATCCTGCTAAATGAAAAACGGAATCACCGCCCCGTCACTTGCAAGGATCAGTGGACTGGCACCGACTTCTCACGTCAATAAGTGAAATTAGTTGTTGTATAGTTGTTGCAACCCCAGTTGTTGAAGTGGTTGTAGTTGTAGAAACAGTTGTTGAGGCAGTCGCTATTGTTGTATTAGCCAAGTCGCAGCGTGCGTATCGAGCTCGGCACAGTGGTGAAGGCACCACTGGGAAAGGGGACACCGACGTCTGCCTAAGGAAGTTCTATTATTCCAGCTTCCATACTTTTCGTCCTCAGCAAGTGAGTTGCGCGCCTAAAGTCAGTATCCAATCCCATACGAGGCTGACCGCATTGTAAGAGCATTGGGAGGAGTCAGAAAGATGTCGGTAAGAACTGTACTTTTAGTAGGTAACAAGATTACCTTTAAAAACTAAAAAAGGTGGTAGAATCACGTTAGATGTACTTCAATTCCGGGCTTTTAGACTGTAGCTGTTCCCTCTTTGAAAAGAAAGATTTTGAATCGTAAATGAAACCTAAGTGTATCATATCCTTGTTGAAAATACTTGCCTTGTAGTGGCCCGAAAAGAATTCACAGTGTGTGGCATGATTTCAAGGAATCATTTGCTGTCAAACGACACTGCATTAAACATACATGTTGCACTGCTTATTTATACGGAAAAAAAATTCGGGCATCATTCTAGCATAAAAATATTGGGCATACCCCGCAGCTATTTTCACATATCATCTTCACACCTATGGTTTAATATTACCCTCCGGGGGAGAGAATGTATTCTGTAAAAAACCCGTAAAACTTAGGGGTGGGAGATTGATCGATTAACCTTTCTACTAATCGATTAATGCTTTAGCCGCGATTAATTTTTTTAACCGGTTAATCGGTGTAAGTCATGTGAGCTAACTGAAACAAGACTGCCATGCTGAAATTTTGCGCAACACAAGCGTGTGGACGATCATGTTCATGTTCAAAACACCCGCCTTGCGTCACAACAGAAAACAATACAAGTATGCTCAGAGATGATAGAGAGAGAGAAATAATTATTTATTGGAGAGTTTAGCTCCAACCCAAACAGGAGCTGGCTACTCCAGGCATTGTAGTATACAAAAGGTACAATACTTGCCCTAAGGAACCACAATGGGTTAGATTAAGTACATTGAGACAGCAGCGGATGAAAGATGCGCACTCAGTAACTACTTGCTCTGTGTAGTACACAAGCACACCCATATATATATCATCTTAATCACTATAGTGAATAATACCGAAAGCTGATAGGCTGGAAAATGGTTACTCTTCTGCAAATTTTGTACACGGCACACACACACACACACACAAAAAAAAAAAAACGGCGGGCGGGCACTATGACCGTTTTATCATTATCATTATCATAAGTCTTGTTGTGTCCACTGCAGGACGACAGCCTCTCCCAAAGATCTCCAGCCACGCCTATGGAGTACCTGAAGGCCGATAGTGTGATTGTATAATCATTAGGAGGTTCTTACCTAATGTACTCAACCAGGGTTGCCAAATCCTTGTCCGGTGACGAAATGCTGTTTGTGTCCGAGGGAGGCTCACCTAGCATAGTTGAACCGGTCGAGTACAACCAGCCTCCCGTGGTATCCGGCGACGTTATGACGGAACCAGGCAGCATTTGGGACCTGGTAATGAGATGGAGGGTGGTAGCTGAGCATTGGTATACTCAAAAATTGTGCCGGCTCCATTGATACACATAAACAGTGACATCTACAAAGCGCGAAAAACTCTGCAAAGCACGCAAGAAAGCAAAATCTACAAAACTCTGGCCTAAGTAGACCATGATTAGTCGGCGCCCCTTGCATTTGCGGCCAGTGACGGTGTTCCCGGCTTCACAAATAGTAGGAGTGACGAACGCGATGATAAGCGTCCTGCCCGCATTAACGCCGGGATGATGATCTGCTTACCCTGTCTGGAATGCCTGTGAACAGGCCGAGGAGCGTATAGATATACTTTTTATTATTACATTATTCTGAGTAATGTTAAAATATTATTTTTTGTTATTTTTTGTCTTAAACGAACGCAGTGGATTAATCGATCAATTAACCGATTAAAGCTTGCTGATTAATCAGGTTAAAATTTTTAACCGACGCCCAGCCCTAATAAAAATAAACTCAAGTTCCGGAGTTGTTTCGACTTGCTACGCCCCTCAACCACAGAACCGCCATGGCGCCTTATATGACACTCCACAACGTTCTTTTGATTCGGGAGATTTAATACACACATATGAAATGATATTTACAAAAAAATGTTTAAAAATCATCGCCTTACTATCGCCTGTGAGTCCAATATGATTGGACTCACAGCCCATTGCGATAAGGTAGTTCCGCCTATTTTGAGGGGGAAACCTCATACCCCCTTCCGTGTCGAAATTTATAAAGAATTTTAGTTGCGACACGCTTCTGGAAAATTATAATCTGACTTGAACGTACCTGCTGTTGGGCTTGTTGTTTCATCATTCAATGTTGTAAAAAGGCGCAAATGAAATTAATAAGGGCTGTTTTTAATGCCCGTTGGCGCAAAAATACCCTATTTACAGGTAGATATGGGCACCCGTCTCTCGGAGGAAGGCAAGAAGGGAGTGGTGGTGGGGTCCCCAAAGCCACCTCTGGAGGTCGGGGGTCTTGCAGGATGGAGGCCTGTGCCTCTCAGGTGTCGCTTTCTGGCTGATTCCAGTGAAGGAAACGCCCATATTAGATGATCCTCATCAGCTTGTTCGGCAGGAGCTGTGCAGAAGGTAGCGTGGTGGCCACGCCAGGGTCACAGCAGGTGAAAGCGCCACTCCAACGCGGAGTCTGCGCAACAAAACCTCTTCCCAGCGAGCAAGTCTACTGGGGAGGTCCGTTCCACACGGTGCGACGAGGGCACGTGTGGCGCGACGCAGATCGTCCTTCCGTTGGAGAAAGTTTTCTAATGAACCGGCTGTTAACATTGGCAGCGGCCTAGGAATAGACTATAGTGGGACAAGCCCATATATCCGCTGCAATGTGAGCGGGGAGCGTATTCCGCCGGACCTACAAAAGCTGGAGAGGGAAGTGGTACGTGTCTAGTAGTGTGTGGATGTCCCTTGAAATAGTGCAATTGTTGGATACTCGGCGTAAATCCCGTATCGCTGCCATAGAGTCCGTATAAAGATGCAGGGTGGAACCCACGGGGGCGCGCTAGGACCGGTTTTAGTGCCTGTGGGCCATCCCGGATGGCTGTGAGCTCCGCCAGCAGAGGGCAGGGCGCGGATGGTTTGGTAGAGGCAAGTTTGAGAGGCGTCTGGGTAGATGGTGCACTGCATCGCAGTAAATAAAACGGCATCTTGGGCCCGGCGTCCACGAAGGCCTCTACCACCTCGTACTGGGTCTCAGCCGTCAATAGTGTTCCTCTCACACATGTTTTTCCGGTAGATCGAGTAAAGTCGAGTCAGTGGTCGATTGTCGGTAACCTGGTTATACAGCCATGGCGTCCTGGTTACATGGCGATCTGGTGAAGCAGGTATAGGGAACCGCCCATGTAACTAGCTAGGGCCGCTGCTTCCGCAACAAACGTTTCGCATTTTACCACGTTCTACCACGCGATTGAAGCGCGATTTCGAGGACGCCACCGGTTCGGCATGCCTTTCCGATCTACATGTTTTCCATACATCATGTAGGGCTATCAATGAAAGAAAACTATAGTGAGCATTACCGTTGCAGAGAGCACGAGGTATCACAGACTGGGGGGAGGGAAGTCGAAGTGAATACTGAATGGGAGGCTTAGCGCAAGCTTTTGCGGTATTTTTGCGGACTTCTTTGAAGGACACCTCAGAACAATTGACCTTAAGAGTGCTTAACTTAAACTTGACTCCTTAACATTACTCTTAACTTCTTCGTTGGTTACGAGGACAGATACACCAGGAGAGATATTGCGATGGAGGTAGATAAAGAAGGTACTGCATTAGAAGTTAGCTGAAGCTTGAATGGAATTGAGAGTTGTCCTTTCAAGACAATTCGCAGTGACTATATAATCGGCATTGCAGGTGGAATGTGTGAAATGTTAGGAAGTCCGAAGAACAAAAAAAAACACTAGCAGAAACGACGATAAAAACTAGAAAAGGATTATGTTGGAAGCGAAACATGCCATGAACTGTACCATTGTTTACAAGAAGTCTCAGAAGCACGAGGCGCTCATGGGCCTCGCAAGGGAAGCAGTCAGAGACTTTACACGAACACACAGCATATATAGATAGCGGTGCCTGGATCCGTTTTTGAGATAACTATGGAAGAAGAATTTGGCACTGTGTTTTATAGGAGTGTTCGAAAGCTATTGAGAAGTTTTTCCGAGGACCCTTCGAACAATACTGAAACTTTTGAAGTGTGTTTATTATGGACTGATCACTTTGTCCACCGAATCGATTTTAAAGATAGTCAATATGCTTATCTTAAATTTAGAATACTTTCACACTCGTAATTTAGGATCTCATTTAATCCGGACACCGTGGCTCAATACGGTTAAAAGTTACGTGGATACCTAAGCACTCCTTATCATAAGGTGATTGCGAAAGCATGATCGAGTGTCTAATATAGTCAAATCTTGATATAACAAACTACGCTAGACCACCAAAAATCCTTCGTTATTTTGAAATATCGTTGCAATGAAAAACTGGCGGTTATAATCCAGTGCTCAAACCTTGGAATGAAAATGACATACGTTAGCAGTAGGCGCGTGTGAAGACAGGCAGACTCTCAAATAAAAATGCTGCGCTCACGTCAAAGCTACTTTATTAGAAGAAATGAGTCATTTTCTTCTCGCGCGTGCAGCACGCACGACCGATTAGGAATTCCTCTACATATTCCACCTTGCACAACACCTTATGGGGTACGTCATTGCACCGAGCAATGAAAGTGTAAAATTTGTTCATGTGCACTAAAATATCACTGTTGGACACGACCTCATCTTCTGAGTTCGGTGAACCACAGTCGTGTTCCTTCGTGTCGTCATCGTCCCTAACGATGATGACTGCTCTGGCTTCTTCTTTGCTTCGTTGCTAGCTGCCTTCATCTTTAGATCTCGCACAAACTTCGCAGAAAAATCACCCAAAAAAAAGAAATACCTGCCCGCACATTACTAGCGTGAAGAACGACAGACCGGCCACCGTCACTCAACACAACGACAGATAAGAAGAGGCAAACGCGGCAAGGCCTGCTAGGCTACTGCACATTAAACTACAACTTTGTGGTGGCGCTAGCTGTTGGCACTCGACATGGTGATGATGATAGCTGCTGCACTCAGGGAATACACAGAGAAACGGCGGTTTCTGTTTCACGCGAGAGTTGCGACACTGTTACTTTTAGCCGAATTCGTGATACTGATGTACCTCGATTGTAATGGAGAAAATAAATTCGTGCGTTATTCTGAAATATGCGCTACATTGAAATCCGCAGTTCGGAAATACTTTTACATTGAATATGTAAGCAATCTGGCGGGGATTCTTAAAATTTCGTAAATTTGAGAAACTCGTTAATATGGGGTTCGTAGTAACGAGATTTGGCCGTAGCAGAACGCGCACATGTTCTTTCTTTGCCACCATAATCATTTACCTTTTGTATTTCGGCTTTTTACCTTTTGTATTCTTATTTCGGCTACTATAACTCAGCACAACCCGCACTTTCCAGGCATCAGCTAGAGGTTACAATTAGCGGGGACAGTTTGCTAGTGGCCTGATGTTAATTGTGTAATTAGTATGCTCGTGTAATGTTGCACCACATGGCAGGCCGCGCCCTGGGCGTTTCATCAATGAGCCGTGCACAGTTCTTTGGATGTCGCTGAGCGCGTGAAGCTTGCTGGCCCGTGCAGGTCGAACCTTGCACGCATAAAAAGCCGACCACGGGTGATGTGCGCGTGCATGGGCGGGAAAAACGTCGCTCCAGGAGCCCTTCAAGATGAAGGCACCACCGAGCCTTTTAACAGACGGCCATATTTTGTGTGCCGTGCTTGGTCTATTTTGTGCGCCACGGACGCGGAATTTTCGACGAACCCAATGAACTACTGCTTTCGCATTAACATTATGCAGGTGATCGGCTAAAGCGGAGTATACGCAGGTCGTAAGAACGCTAGGGCAATTCAACCTGATTTCACGAAATGCGAGCGTTTTCGTCGTGAAATAACGGGTCTGTATTCTTTCTGTTACATTGAGCTAAATGAATATCTTGTAAGTGTTTAACTTATTTTTCTGTTAAAAATGCTGGCCGGGTAAATTTACGTGTGAAACAATGGTGTTGGAATTCGCGTAAAGAAAAACAGGGAGTTGGTCGTACCCAAAAACATTTCTCTCTCTTTTTCCGAAATAGAAAAAACAAAAAAACAAAAAAAAAACATGCAAAGAAGGCTAACCCTATTTGCTGGATTCGCTCCTCTTATTGATAAAGGCAAATAACACAAATATCCCCAAAGCACGACTAAAACGCATGCAAGCATGCATTCGTGATTGTAAATCGAAGGATATTAGAAAAAGCGCTAAAAACGATACGACAGGGAGAAACGACAAACACTGCGCTGTGTTTGTCGTTTCTTCCGGTCGTATCGTTTTTAGCACTGTTTTTCTAAGTGGCATCATGCACCAACTAACCCGGCTCAGTTCACTTGTTCGAATGATATAATTTGCAGTGCGCGGAAGCTCGCTTTCACGGAAATGAAACCCGTTCTGACACCCGTATAATGCATTAGTCGGACGATTCCTTCAGTGGCTAGACGAAATCACCGCCTTCCCTTTCACCCTCAAGCCTGTGAAGGAATGACAAAAATGTGAAATGCGCAGCCATGGGCACTTATAGCGAAGCAATTGTAACCATTATTAAAATGTAGTCTGCTTACTGGCCAGTATCATACCCAGAAGTATGTTCAGTGCCCTGACACTTGATGCACAGTTCCAAACCAAGGCCGTTCTTTTCAGCGCACACTTGAAAGCGGATCACGTGAGCTGGCGCGACCACAGGCGCGCGTGGCTTGAGCGGAACAATTGCCGGCTTACGGAGGAGACAATGAGCGCTAGACGCAAACTAGCGCTGCGGGGAACGTCTCACTAGACGCGGCCAGCACGCTTTCGGGCGAGAGAGAGGGCTGCCCATTTAGCGCTGGAGTGGAGGTGAGGGACAATCTGTTCGGCCGCGGTCAGCGTCTGTTTCGGGCAGGAGTCGTCATCAGCGCACGTGGCTGGAAACGACAGATAAGACGGAGCACCGCATTATCGGCTCCCCCGGCTCCGCCTCGCTGACCGGGGGCCGTCAGCGAGAGAGGGCACCGCCCGTCCGTTTGCCGGAGGGCCCGCTCGGCCCGAGCTATCTGAGTAGCCTGCCTGCGCCCCACGTCGGTGAAACCGGGTTCTGCCGAAGCGGCAGGGCCCCGCGGTAAGAGCTGACTTGCCCAACCTTTCCCCCGGCTAAGCACGCCACAAAGAACAATGAGCCTGTCAAAGAGCTATCGTTGGTGTGCTCTCGCGTGACGCCACGGGCACGCGAGGCGCTCGTAAGCGAGTTCCGGGGCTGCAGCCTGGCCGGCCGGCTCTCACGGTGCGCAAATAAGCCCCGGGTATCGTCAAACAAAACAGGCGGCCCGAGGGACGCCCAGGCGCTGTTTGTTACCTTAACCGCTAATGTGCGGCCCACAGCATACCCGCCCCGTCGCTAACCGTGCGCGGGGTCATACCAGGGGGTAATTTGCCAAAGAGCTCTCAAGAGCGTCTCATCCAGCATCTTCGGCGTTTCCGAATGTTCCCCGTCTGGGGCTCGCACAGGTAACTGCGACGGCGAGCACGCTTGTTTGTGCAAGAGATGAGCTTCCATCCGGTGGTCTCTTGTTAGCAAACACGAGCTGGGCCACCAGATTCGCCTTGCAGCGCCTCACGCCGTCCCCGCTCTGGAGTCGATGCTTGGGCCTCGACCACGTGCGTTCGCCCCCTGCGCCCCATTACGCCGTCTCCGGTGTGTTTTCCTCCGCGCACTGTCCCCATTAGCCAGCTGTCTGCTACTCGTCTCACTTGTTTATGGCCTTGCACCGCGTCGCGGCCGTGTTTGACTGCGTAAACGCAAGTCGGGGGATAGCGCAGACGACCTTGTTACGAATGAAATGTAGCGGGATCAAAACCGACCACCCTTCTAAACACTTCTGCGGACGTACTTCAGCACGATGCATATCGATTAGCCAGTTCTTGCAATCAAGGGAGCCCATTGGGCGCGTCTTCGCTTACGATTTGGCCAACAAATGTTCCACATATTGTGCGTGAATTGTCTCCGTTTAATACTCTTTTGTACAAAAGGGTATGTACAGTGCATACTTTCTGAAGAAGCGTGCCATCTTACGTAGCGCCTAGAACGAAAAATTAGATCGGCCACTGGGACAAGGGAAAGAAGCATGCTAGGTAACTTTAAGCACTGCTAGCGGGTGCATGCGCATTAGAGATAAAAGAAACGCGAAAGACGCTTTCGCTCGAATGAAGCGCGACGCGTTCATTCAAGCCGGGTATGAAATTCAAAGGAGGGGCATCAGACGGGCGACGCGAGCAATAGGGGGGCCACCGGGGCGGATGAAAAACGAAGCAGGGAGATGCAAACCAAGAAGATCAAGCGAGAAGATAAAAAAAACAACTTGGGAGTGATGATTGGTTGGTTGGTGGTGGTGGAACGGGATCAGGCGGTGCTAGCCTTGCACGATATTCAAAGGTTGCTCCCCGGGGCTACACCCGATGCGTTAAACATGGAGCTCATCCACCACGAGTTTGCGAGTTGAGTGATCCGAAGGAAGCTTCTAAGGCGGTGCGACCCCTCTCTACGAAGTATCCAATGCCCGATATGAACTCCTTGACTCAGGGTTAAGGTGTGTAAATGTCAGTGGACGAGGAGAGCGTCCTCCAGTGGCCATCAAACAAATTATGATTAGAATGGCGATAATAATTGTGGTTATCCTATTGCTTCTATTTAGCCTTGATGCGCGAAATGTCCCTTGTCGCCGCATCCCCTGACGCAACGTTGCAGGCCCTTAAGAAATATTGAATGAAATTTAAAGGTAAATTTGGTCTGCGCTGCCACCCGCCGTGGTGGCTAGTGGCTAAGGTGTTGTGCTGCTGAGCACGAGGACGCGGGTTCGATTCCCGGCCGCGGTGGCCGGTTTTCTGATAGAGGGGAAAAGCAAAAACGCCCGTGTGTTCGAGATTTCGGCGCTCTTTAAAGATCCCCAGGTAGTCAAAATTAATCCGGAGCCCTCCACTATGGCGCACCTCATCGCCTGCGTTGCGTAGGTGCGTTAAAACAAACCAATCTGCGCTGCCACATTGTGCAGTGCAAAACGTTATGGGCGCATTTATAAATTACACCGCGGAGACTACATGCTTGACTAGATCATATGCTGCGGCTCCTAAGTCACTAAGTTCATTCTTTTAATCGCAGTGGCCGGTCATTCAAACTTCGGAAGTGTAGCAAAGTATCGTTTGTTTTCGGAGCCTATTATTCGAGGGGTGGGTTCAAAAATATGCTTGAAAACCACAGAGCAGCCGAGAAAAAAATAAAGACAAAGCCTGACGGCCGGTGAGTGGGGTATTCAGGCGCCCCCAAATGCACGCACTCTACTGACATCTCTGATCACTGACTTGAAGACCCTCTGTGACCTCGGTTAGAAAGATTTTCCTCCTCCCTCTCTTAGATGCCGCATCACTTCCGTCGTGAAGAAAGAGGCAATAGCTTCACATTTCTTCTGACAGTCCAGCTGGCAGCCACATCCATCCATGCGTCTTTCATGCAGAGCGGGGTTGCGCCTTAGCTGCCAGGTCCTCCCCGGGCTCGGGTCGAGAGGGAGATAACAACGACGTACGTACGTATGGGCCTCGCTAAACGTTCTTGCGCTAGTAGTCAAGAATTTCGTGGCGGTGGCTTCTCATGTCTCAAGCATCACTTGGAGCGCCCCGGTTCAGTGCGTCGGTGAAGGCAAGCGCTCACAGGATTCCCAACTGGGAAACTAACGTCCCGGTGAGTGCCGTTTGCAGCGCAGTCACCGTCAAAGCAGTTAGTCGCTGGAAACATGATCCCGGACGTGGTTTTGAGGCAAGAGCGATGGCGGTAGCACAGGAACTCTGAGTGCCGCACCGCGACAAGTGGCGGTGGTACCTCCTCTGATTGCCTTAATTATTTGCCAAACAGGCGGTAAGCTGCGACGTGACTGACTAGGGGTCGGACATGACGTCTGTAGGGGTGTCGCGTCATTCTAGTACTGCTTGTGTGGAGTTTCCGGGCCACGTTTTATGCAAGCTGGGGAAGAACAGCGCGAGCGTCGACGCCGGGGCCGAGGGACGGGTATCTATATTTAGTCGGTGTAGACGGAGAGGGAGAGGCGGGCATAGGCCGACAGTGTCTTTACCTGGAAAATTTCCCGCTTTTCGGAATAGAGTGATCAAAGCTAAATAAAATTAGTGTGTTTCTAATCAACCACATATGAAGTTAGAGTTAGATGAAGCGTTACAATTAGTACGGAGGTTTCACATGCGCACCATTGCTTCACAATCTGCCATAGTGCGTCACGCTCTGAATCCAGGCATGCAATGCTAAAAAAATACTATGGAGCTATCTGACACAGATACATTCAATGTGTGCAAGCACACCTCACTAGGTTGATTTGCGTAACTATAAGAGGACTCATGTGAATCTTACCTTCTCTCTTTAAAGGGGCTATAGAAGACAAGGTACACGTTTGTGTCATTCAATACATTGCCTATTAAGAATAACACTGATGCCACATCCAACGCAAACGTCCCTCAAATAAGCTGTTTAATGAGGAGCACAGAGGACGTACATGCGACTCCCCAGCTACAGCCCCTTGTGCGATTGGCGGAGTCTGACAAAATTAATCGCAAAATTAAACGAAGTTATAACCTCGCAAAGTACCCTTGAAATTTAGTGCGATTTTTTTTATAGCAGTAAGAATCAGGTGACAGAGAAGTGCGCGGAGAATATATATAGCCTTCATAGACTATGAGAGAGCATTTGACTCGGTCGAAACCTCAACAGTCATTCAGGCATTACGGAACCAGGGTGTAGACGAGCATTATGTAAGAATACTAGAGGATATTTACAACGAGTCCACAGCTATCATCATCCTCCATAAGGAGAGCAGTAAAATAGTACCTATAAGGAAGGGCGTCAGAGAAGGAGACACAAATTCTCCGATTGTAATCACAGCATGTTTGCAAGATGTATTCAGAACATTAGATTGGGAACAGGTGGGAGTAAGGGTTAATGGAGAATACCTCAGTAACTTCATATTTGCTGATGACGTTGCCTTGTTAAGTGACTCTGGGGACGAATTGCAAAGCATGCTTACCGCACTGGACAAACAGAGTTGAACCGTGGGCCTGAAAATTAAGATGCGGAAAACTAAAGTAATGATCAATAACCTCGGGACAGCACAGCGGTTTGAGATAGGTGGCGAGGCAGTGTAAGTGGTAAGCAAATATACCTGTATACTTAGGCCAAAACCATGAGGCAGATATAATTCGAAGGATAATAATGGGGTGGAGTGCATTCGGCAGGCATTCTCAGATAATGAATGGCAGCCTACCATTGTCCCTGAAGGAAAAGTGTATGACAGCTGCATCTTACTGGTACTTACCTACGGGGCAGAAACTTGGAGGCTCACTAAGAGGGTTCAACTTAAATTGAGGACGACTCAGCGAGCAATGGAACGGAAGATGATAGGTGTAACATTAAGGGACAAGAAGAAAGCGAAGTGGGTCAGAGAACAAACGCGTGTTAAGGACATAATAGTAGAAATTAAGAAAAAGAAATGGACGTGGGCAGGGCATGCAATGCGAAGGCAAGATAACCGTTGGTCATTAAGGGTAACAGAGTGGAGCCCTAGAGAAGGCAAGCGTGGCAGGGGGCGGCCGCAAGTTGGATGGGCAGATGAGATCACGAAGTTTGCGGGGATAAATTGGTCGCAGTCACCACAGGACCGGGATAATTTGGAGAATAATGGGAGAGGCCTTTGCCCTGCAGTGGGCGTAGATAGGCTGGTGGTGATGATGGTGATAATGAAGAATGGCGGGGTAAAGAATAAAAATTCCAAACAGACACGTAAACATTTACGCATAAAACACGACGCCGCGAAACACTTCCATCGTGCAGACGATTTTCTGATTTTCTGACACAATACCAGCTGACTGGCGTAAGCGACTCTGCCACTTACGGGACCCTATTTGTCGAGTCATACCCAATGTTTCACGAAACGATGGCTATGAACTGCAACAAAATGCGTCACGTGCAGGTCCAGTCAGAAGTGTAATGAGTACGTAGCAGTCACCAAGTTGTATCACTGCACTATACACAGGAAGGCTGAAACCAAGCCCGTTTTGGCGTGGCCGCCTGTCAGCCTCAGTTGCGGTTCCGCTTGGATTGCAATGTTTGGATGCTACGTGGAGCCAGCTTACTATGTGCTTTAGGTAGCTGCCTTTAATGCATCATTGCTAACGTCGCAAAACATGCGATGCAATGGGAGAATCGAAATTTTAGCTTTATTTCTTAAATTTATCATTGAATAAAGCACCGTTTCATGCCGGACAAGCGCCGATGGCACTATAAAGCACACAATCTTTACAAATCCTAGATGTGTTTTGTCCTCATGCCAACTTTAACCTGGGCGGAGCAGACTGTTTTACTTCTGCGCTTATCGCCCCTTCTCTCGCGCCGCTGCTGACAGCGGAGGCTCAGCACAGCACATGGACACACGCAAGCATCGCCCCGCCGAGCCGCGCACGAGATTGCCGCGCTACCCCACCGCGCAGGCGCGGTGTGTGCAGGCGCGCGCTTCCTCTTTCCTCTCATCTGTTCTTTCTCCCCCGCTCGGTGCTCGCGCAGTACTAGTCTTGGGCAGTAACTAGTTACTTAAAACGCGTTACCGGTAACTGGTTACTTTATTCAGTAACTTCTAATTGTTGTAACTAGTTACTTCTAAGTTAGAGGAACTTACAAGTGTAACACAGTCCCTTTCCTACGCTGTAACGGGAAAAACCGTTACAGTTACTTCCTTTCTTACGAAAAATGATCCAACAGAAACACTGACGTGTGGTTTACGCTTTCTGCTTTTTCAGACTTTCTTCGGCCCTATATCCCCTCCAACTTGCACCTTTCCACAACACGGCTTCCCTCTCAGTTTAGAAGAGGAGGTCGCTAAAATGATTAAGAACAACCCTTAAGAACACCCAAGTGCTTTCCTAAACTTTTCCTTCGTCGTGAGTCCTGCGGAAACAAGGAAAAAAGAAACTGGCAATTAGACCTCCGCCGGGGAGGAAGCTGGCCTACCCTTATAGGGAACACCAGAGTAGACGGGCCTACGGAGAACAAGGAACCCACAACGACGCCAAGGGTGCATCAACAGAAAGTTGATGCAACAAAATGAGGCGTACAGGACGATTGTATGTTGGGCTTGAGTGTGCCCCCTTTAAGGTGTCCTTCCTCTGGGCGTTTACTATACAGGCAATGCTGACTACCCGAATGCCTTCGTATTTCTCTATTAAAGTAACTCTATCGTTTGGTTTCGTGATTTATTACTGAGTTTTATACAGTAACAAAAAACTAACAAAGTTACTTTTTCGCAGTAACTGTAATTATAACAGACTTACTTTTTTGGCTTAGGTAACTGTAACTGTAACACTGTAACTTTTTGCTGGCAACGAGCCCATGACCACACAGTACTAGTGTTAGTTCTCCCTCATTCGTTCGCTCTTGCGGAGGCTTGAGAGTAAAACGCGCATACAATTATTGTCTCCGACTGGCGTAGTACTTGACCACGAAAAAAGAAATTTTGGCTGACTCAGCTGCCCCTCTAACTTTCCACGCGGTCATCCCCTCGCACTACTGCCTGACCTGACTCCACTACACCCCCTTCCGCACCCTTCGCCGACTGACGCAGGGGCTCCAACCTAGCGCGACCTCCAAACTCGTACTTTCGATAGCTACCATAATAGGCCCCATTTGTCCTACCCGCCTGTACGAACGGCACCTACCACCTCCATCCTCCCACTTCCCCTTTTCTCGAGCAGCGGGCGAAATCTTAAATGCATTCGGAACATAGTCAACCAACACATACAGTGCTTTCATTAAGGCGTTGCAAAGTACCTCAGCCAAAAACTACTGCTACCCGCCGCGGTGGCTCAGTGGCTAAGGCGTTGCGCTGCTGAGCACGAGGTCGCGGGTTCGATTCCCGGCCGTGGCGGCCGCTTTTCTGATGGAGGCGAAAAGCAAAAACGCCCGTGTGTACGAGATTTCGGCGCACGATAAAGATCCCCAGGTGGTCAAAATTAATCCGGAGCCCTCCACTACGGTGCGCCTCATCGCCTGTGTTGCGTCGGCGCGTTAAACCCTACCATCAATCAAATCAATCAAAAACTACTGCTATAAGCCTTTCAGATAACTTAGAAACGTGCTCAAAAGATGATTCTCTCTTTCCCGGTCTTGACGTTCATCGACCACTGGAATTACGTCATTACAGCGGCGTAGCGGCTATTGGCCGGCGTTCCTTCTTTTGCAGAAATGAACGCATTCGATAGTCACTTTAAAAAGAAAGCCACGAAAGCAAAGTAGAAACTGAAGGCGCATCTGCTGCGACGAGCAAATCACGCAGTGCCGCGCCATGGTGGCGATAACTACAGTTTTCGCAGTGATTCCAGACGCGAAGCAAAGAGTGAAAGCGTTTATCGGAAGTGAAGACCAGCGTGACCTGATCTCCGGGGCACTTCGGGCTGCGGATGTGCCTGCGCTCTGAGCCGCCCCTGAGGACGTTATTCACCACAATGCTCCAGAATGGCAAACACAAGTGTCCCAGCATGCGAATTAGACGAATTACACGGTCGAGCATTCAATTTAAAGGAAGAATGGCATCTGTGCAGGTACATTGCACAATGGAAAACGCCATTCACGCCTTGCGTGTCCCTGCGAACATGCACTCTTTTTAGCGAAATCATGTGTTGGGCTTCATAATTCGCTGAACTTACAGTGTGGCTGCCCGAACAAAGACGGTCGCTCCTGTTTTACGCTTCCTTTATTTTACCTTTCATTTCCCTCTAATAAAATGTTTACGGATCGAATATCAACTATATTCAAGCCTCTAACCAAAACGATTTTGCAGTGACAACTTAGGCCGGGTTCAAACCGTAGCCGCAACTGTCGTAATAACTTTAATGAATGGCGTCATTTCACGTCTCAGCCAACCGAACTGCGTGACGCGCCGTTTTTTTTTTACGTCCATAGATCACGATATGGCTTTTGCGTCGGTAGTCTGAACATAGCATTATGCAAACATCGCGAGCTTGCGTGAGCCCGTAAACGTTAACGTAACGCTCCCGAATTTCTTTTCATTCCGGGCACTCGGATTAGAATAATCAGGGCGGTGAACTGTCAATGTTTCATAAGCATGAGGTTATGACCGCAAGGGAAGCATGTGTACGAACTGATAACGTCAGAGTATGGCGGCACAGAAAGCAAAAAAAAAGGGGGGGATGATAAATAAGCTGGCACCTGTGAGTTTTAATGCTGAAGAAAAATTACAAAGCAACGCGGATGCCACCGCGCCGGCTGGGATGGCACGGCCTAGGAGTGTGAAGAAACGTTCATCGCACGGCGCTTGTCGGTGCCATCCTAAGTGCTGTAATTAGAGCGCCGGGAGGGCTGAGAGCATGGATGGCGAAAAGCCTTTAAAAGGCGGTAATTTCTCCACTCCCTGTTGTTCCCTTGCCATTATGTTTAACCATGGCCCGGCGTAACGTGAGCAGAACATGAGTCTCAATCAATCATTTCGAAGGGAGCGCGCTGGTCGCGCTCTCTGCAGGAAAACCGGCGGAACGTCAGGACGCGCGAGGGGCCAAAAATTCGTCTAAGTGCGTTGACGCCGCTCTCTTGCTTTTTGAGATATCAAGTTCCAAACGACGCGGGCAACTCAATGCGTGCAAAATTTTCAGAACTTACGCAATCTCGTATGCTTAAAGTTCACCGACTCCGGATGATTTCAAAATAAAAAGCGTTTGGCGACGTATCAGGAATGGGTAATTAAATCCCAGTATATAATATACTCTCGTTATAGCAAATACCTTTGGACAGGAGACTGACTTCGTTATAATTGATACTTTGTTAAAGCCGGAGATAATTTGCTCTCAATGAACTATGAACTACAGTGGGGACCACAACGAACTTCGAATAAAGTGAGGTTTCTAAAAAGCAATTTCTTTACAACTTTGAAACGAAATATTTATCTACATCGAGTGGTTCTTCTGCGACACCAGATATCGGCAGGGTTTTTTCACCCCATGGCGATAGCTTAAAAAGGGAAATATTTTTGTAGACCTACCTCCTGGCTTTATAGAGAAAATGTACGAGAGGCACACATATAAGGTTCATCTTGAGACCTTACTATGTGCGAAATATTACAATACTGGTAATAAATGGGATCGGATTTACTGTGGTTTGACCTCTGCAGCTGAATTCTAACTGTGATTAATTTATCGAAGTGCTGGGACTTATTTAACATTGAGTCCACAGTATTTAGTAGTTTGTGTCGCTTACCATACAGTACACTATGTACAGCCTAAAAATAAAGCCATAATGGAAGTCAATATTTAAATAACTAAGTCTCTTCGATTAAGAACACTGGCGCACACTCTTGGCGACTGCCAAAATACATCTCATACTTCGCAAAATGACCGCGTTACTGCGGTAATAAGCTTGTAAGCAGTTTACTTAGAGCAGTTTTAATGACGTCTCAGAGTATAGTTCAGTCTGGGAGGGGAAATACAGACAACGTTACCCAATGCTTTGATGTCACAGCCGCGATGCTATCGACTTCATAAAACTGGCAACAAAGAAAACACCATGATAGAAAGACGCAGCACTGATAAAATTACGATACAAAGCCATCCTTTATAAAATTTAGTTATGTATTGCCAGAGTCCTTCAAAAACATTGAAGGACTCTGGTATTAATTAAATTTGTCGGCAATTCAGCCAGTACTTACTTGCTATTTTTGCCATTGTTTCCGGAATGCACACGTCTTATTAATAAAATTCGAAGCGAAATGACCTCGCGTAGCCAATTTAGGATCAAACAACAGAGCGTGAATATTGTTGTTGAAAGCGTATGTTGTTGCAACTACCGTTAAAGCCCGATCTAATGAAGTCTCCTGGAAGCGCAAATTATTTAGTAAAATCAAGAAGTTCGTAAAATCGCGGCTGTCATTTTACAAGCAGTTGATTCCATAAATTCGACGCCTAAAGGGAGGCGCAACCCAGCAGCTACCATGGCATCGCAACTGCGGCGGCCGCGGCTCTCGCCTGCCGATAATTTAGCAATGCGCTAAAATCCGCGGAGAAAATAATAATAACACGCTAGGGGTTCTGGGGGAACCGATTGAGTTCCTGACATAAAACGTCCGTGATTTCCGCCTGCGCGCGCTTTGGGCGGACAGACAGCATTGGGCGGTCAGACATTTGTAGCAGGCAAGCGCGTTCAACGCGTCCTCGGCTCCTTCGGGAGCCCCAGCAAAGTGGGGCTCCCGACACCTGGCCTGGAGCGGAGACAAAAGCTTCAGAAGTTTCTGGCTTGTCATCGTCCTCTGACCCCTCTTGTGCGCCGGAAAGGAACTACGATTTCTTCATCGTTCAAAACCCCGATAGTAACGGCATCTGCGACGGCGCTCAGATAGTCTTGGATGCCCAGGTTTCCGAGATTTGTCCTTTTTAGATGTGTCGTTTTCTCGAACGTACTTTGATAAATCGAAAATGGCGCTGAATCTATTTCGTTCGTTCGAGTTCATAAAAGCATTCAGCTGTATTGCGGCACCTGCGCGGGGGAATTCGAATTTCTTCGTTGGATCAGGAAATTCGTAGGATCGGGTTTTGTTAGACCGACTTTTGTCTGTATTTATTAATGGCGCAGCTGCAACTTCCCACTAGTGTGAGGTAACGGTGTTTTTTGTGGCTACAACCTCCCTATGTGAGCGACATACAGAAATCAACGAGAGGACGACAGTAGCTGGAAATGAATTACCAAACTACGCTTAAATTTCAGGTGTGTGCTTTAATCACTCCTCGACTAACTAAACACAAGCACATAAGCGAGAGGCACAACCCGCTTGCATAGCCGTAATTTGTACCCTACGCCGATTTAGATTTTATTTCGTCGGTCCCCACTTCAAGGTGTATTTTTTCGTAGCCCGTTATAAAGCGCACATGTTATAGCAAATAGCACTTGGACTCGCATGAGCTTGCGGTGAGAAAAAAATATCTATGCATTCTTCTGGGCATATTTGAAAAACCCTATTGGGGTGTGAAACCGTGTTGTTTTTCTCATCGCTATTCTGTTCATTTTCTTTTATACGACCGCAACTGAAATCTCTATAAGCTCTCTTCGAGCCGCTCATCCCTGGGCTTTGTTCGGACAATTCTAATTAGAAAACATCGTTACGTTTTTGCGGTTTTCAAAATGCCCCCAATCGCCACTTTGCCCCGGAAGTGTTTGTCCTCATTTTGCCTCTTTATTCCTTGCTGAGGCTTTCGGAAGCGAAGAACAACGGCCATTTTTTTTTTCCCTTCAGCGAATCGATGCCGGATTTGCTCCGTCCCTTGCCGTGGGCGGAAACAATTCCAGAAATCCCCCTTCCCCGACAGGAAGGAAAAGATTCCCGCACGCCGGCAGCCGCAAAACGGCAACGTAATAAAATACACGACGCCCCCTGGCGTATATAAAGCTAGCGTACAGCGTCCGCACGTAGAGATATCTAAACAAATACAAATACCTACACTGCTCATTCTCGCCCTTTTTCCCCGGAGGGTGACTCGAATCCCCCTCCGCGCTCTCTCCCCAGCCTAAGCGCCCTTTCTTTTTTGATATCCGCGGCCATTGCGGGGCCGGCCGTCGTCCCCCGTATCGCGAGAAGGTCCTCCCCGCGGCCCGCGCCCCGCGAGGGTCGCGGTGCCGCTGCGGTGCGCAGATAAATCGTCAGTCAGGGCCATACTTCAATCTGCGCAATCCGGCTGCATCGATCTGCGTTAGTCTCTCCAGGAAGGATTGTATCTCATTAAAGAAGGTGCCGACGCTCCTTTCCAGCGAACAGCGAAAAGAAGCTCCTTCGTCCGGCGGGGAAGAGGACACAAAACGGCCGAGGTCGAAGCTGAGACAAACGACCCGCGCGACGCGGCATCGCTCATTCGGGCCTGGCCGAGATAGGAAGCTTAGCCCCCCGCACTTAGGGGCTGCTATGATCGCAATCCCGGCCGGCGGCGGCCACTCGAGAGCTGTCGCCGCCGGGGGCCACCTCCCCGCGTGCGCCTCTCCCCATTAATAAGGGGTGACGACGTTTGTGTACGCCGCTTAGCATTAATTGGCGCCCGCACTTGTAGCGCTGATGCCGCCGCGTGCGGTCGCGCTGCACGCTCGCCGGCCGCCCTCCTCCTCCCCCGCGCACATAAGCGCGCTGGCGGCGGCCCTGCCGACCTGCTCGGCCGATTTCCATAGACTGGCGCAGCCGGCTCACTCGAACCAGCGCGAGAGCAGCGCGCAGAGCATGAAGGCCCACTGGGTGGTCCCCTCCGCACAAATCGCGCCCAAGTTGGCGTTAGTCGGTATTTCTTCAATATATTGCGTTTACTTTTTTGTCTTCAGGATTGCAGGGAGGAGAGGGGCCGACTTTCGATTCCCTAAAATGTCAAGTGGGGCGCTTCACTGTAATTGCACCAGTGGGATCGATCTACAGCGCGTGCATGGAGGTTGAGAAAATTTCTCTTTCGGCATGAAACAATTAATGCATGCTTCACAGTGGACGTGCATTTAAGACATGACGTACCCGAGCATCCTGTATTCAGGCATAAGTCATTCGTGAGATACTGTCCGAGTGCGCTACGCGTACAAAATAAATATTTTTTTTTAAGAAGGCCTTATATGAAAAGCTATAGCAAGCAAGCAACCGTGGTATTTATTCTTCAGGATTACAGCAGATTTCAAAGCAGTAGATTCCATTTATTTTATTTTAGGTTACAGGTTATTTTTCAGGATTACAGTATGTTTCAAAGCAGTAGATTCCATTTATTTATTTATTTATTTATTTATTTATTTATTTATTTATTTATTTATTTATGTATTTATTTATTTATTTATTTATTTATTTATTTATTGACAATCAGAAATTGCCAAGGTGCTGAGACAAAAGGCCACTGTAATAGTCGCCTGACTAGGCCCCCAACACCTGACAGCGCCAGCGACAGGAACAGAAGGAACTATACATGCCTAAATATATACATGTATGCATTCACACTTTTAGCGTAATAAACAAAAGAAATAATTCATACTGCAAAGATATATAACTGAAGAGGGATACACGCTTTTCTTGCGTAACAAAATAATAAATGTAAGTTAAAATAAATTAAATTACCGTGCAATCACTCCGCTTCTGCAAAGAAAACAAAGATGGCGTTAACATATACACAAAATAACAGAAAACTATACGAAAATCTTGCACATCGCGTCGAAAATGCCATCCGTTTTTTCCGTCTAAATGCGGCTACCGAGAAGGTGTGCTCATTCATGCCAAACAGTACAGGGTGACTGTAAAGGAGATTAGGACTTTTCCATTCAAGAGTTTGAGTGCCATAATTCGTTCTAGTTCGTATTTTTATGACGTTTTTATGCGGGAAATTATAAGCCACATCAGTGTCAGTGTAACTGAAAAGAAAAAAGTTCTGGGTCAACTTGGTACTTCAGAAAAATCGTTTCAGCCAGTCGTTGATTATATAAACATCAAGTATGCAATCTTGCTGAAAGTATGGAAATGTATTGCATAGCTTAAACGATTATGGATGAACCGCAGAGCCTTCTTTTGCATGTGATACAAGCCTACCATGAACAATGTTGACACAACACCCCGTTCAAGTAAGCAATAAGATAAGCGTGAGTGTACGTCGGCAAAATAAATTTGCTCTTTTATCCTCGTCGGCAAGAGGGCTCTAAATTTATTCAAAATGCCAAGGTGTTGCGCAATATGACGTTTTGTGGAACTATTATGACATACCCAACGTAGGTTTTCGTGAAATACTACACCTATAGTTCATACCACAAGCTAGCTGCAGCACTGTGGAGGCTACATTGTTGTCCCCCTCAGGGCGCGTAACTCACCGCGAAGGAAGCGACAAAAGGCGCCGGGGCCTTGCGGTGCCACTTGCCGAGAGGGGAGAAGGGAATGTCCTTTCAGGACCCCCTTCATGGCGAGTTAGGCGCCCTCAGTGGGCGCACTATTGATAACAATGTAGCCTCCACAGTGCTGCAGCCAGCTTGTGGTATGAACTATAGAAACTTAAGTTCGGTAACTCGTTCCAAAGATTTAGATTCAAAAGTAAGTGTATTACTAAGAGAGACAACTCTGTTATTACCGCTAAAAACTATAGACCTTTATCATTTTCTTAGTCCTGGGAGCTTCCATTTTATCAGTGGGCTGTGCTAGCGGCCCTACAATTGGCGCAATCGACAGGAAGATGTTACCGAACCTGCGCAACACAGCCCAGAACGTGCCCCGATCTTATTAAAGATTAACGGATGAAAAGGTTCATATACCTCGTCTTATCAATGTTCATCTGAGGCTTATTGGAACAAAGCCATCGCGATAGGCTGTCGGTCCATGTATTTGTTCAGGCAACAAGAGAGATGAAAGTTAACGTGCAAAAAAAGATTTTATGCGTTTCTTTGAGAGCTTGTGTGTGCTGTCCACGTGCCAAACTGTGGGATAACAGCATTATCAAATCGGACGGACATGCTAACGGACTCGCTAATCCCCCGCGTGGGTACGTGACATGTGATGCGGCACGGCAGAGGACGAAGAAGGAGCGCGTTAGCTAGCGGCTCGTGTGTTCGGCTTTTGGCCGCCATATTGGTAACCACCAACCGGTTCTCTCTGTTAATGAAGGAGGAGTGATCTACCCAATTGTAAAGTAATCGCAGACTTTGCATGAGTCATTAATGACCGTTCTAGAGTTGGGGTCGGAGGACTGCGCCCCGGTCAGTCATGTTATAATATATCTTTCGGGAATGCGTGCAACCCAACTAAACCGAAACTGCTTAGCTGAGTCCCCCCCCCTAGCTTTTCTTTTGCTTCGGCTAGTCTCCTTGCAGTCGCAAAATAATGCTAAGTGTATTCGGGATGACACGCTGAATTTAGTGGCATATGACAACCGCCAGGCGGATGCTTCTTTTCTTTTCAAACGCGTCGTTTATTTCAAACCTTCATCGGCTTAGGGAACGATAGCTTTATAACGAGTATGATTTATTAGCAACGCAACACTTCGTCGCGATAATTAATACAACAACTTAATTTACGTAGCCGCGAGGCCATCACCGGCCGTGCCAGTGCTAAATTACAAGTTTAAGCCAGCGTACTCGGAACTCCACACGCTCCCACTTGAGCGTGCCGGCTCCAGAGCGCGGCGAGTATTAGCTTAACAGACGCTTCCGGCGCATGGAGTAATTCATGATTGGCGAGTGCGTGCATTTTGTGCATTTGCTGATGAAAGTTCAGTGTTTGAATTTCCCAACAATAAAATTCATAAGCCTGTCGGTAAAAACACAAGTAGATGTGGGCGTGGGCGAACTTTAAGTCTCCCAAGGGCTAATTATTAAGTGTGCTTATAACTTGGAGCCGCAGGACACGTAGCGAACTCTCGACCATTGGTTTTGTTGTTGTTTATGAATGATGGGAGTGCAGGAAAACAAGCCATGGTAACACTGGCATCAGGCTACGGCGACACAAGAAATTTCTATCAGTGCGCGTAATCGGTAGAACTTCAATTTCGTAACGCCCACCGTATTTCTTGTGGAAACGCAGAGTGGGATGTCATGAGTGTCAAACGTGGGATTTCGGTAGTCAAGAGCTCCGCACTCGACGCAGCTGTTTTTTAAGAGCCCTACTACCATATATTTCACAAATCTGAGGACGCAGACGACCAGGTTGGCGCAGTTCGCGAGCAGCCACTGTAAACGGCGGCTTAGTGCTGCCGTCGCAGCGCGCATTACGCACGTTTAGTAAGGGCAAGGCCGCTTTCGAGCTTTCGCTCGAAAGCGCGCTCGCAGAACGGGTGTACCGCGTGACCACCGTGGCGGCGAGTTGGTGTGGCCTTCACCGACGGAGCGGTGCGCCGCTGGCGGCCGTCGGCAGGGCGGCACGGCAAGTTCGACGCTAGTGTGCACGTAGCTTTACCATGTGCCGCACAAGTGCAAAAACGATGAATGTAAATAATAACATTTTGATAGCAGAAAGCACACGGTATTCACCAAACAGTACAACGCATAACAAAAGCAAAACACAGCAATGAATTTTAGATGCGACTGCATCTCATTCACTCGCCTTGTCCCTGCATCCGGCGTCGGCGTTGTTGTCGGCGTCCGCCCCTCCCTCATTCTCCTCGCCGCATGAGCTGCGTTCTCCGCCGCTCACCCCCTCTCCTCTCCGATAGCGAACACTCTCTCGCGAGGGGCATTGGATTGGATTCGAATGGATTGGCTTGGATTGGATTGGATTGGTTTGGATTGGATTTGGATTGGACTGGATTAAAGTGGATTGTGTTGGATTGTGTTGCGTGATAGCCGCAGCAGACGCACTGGCGCCGGCGCGTCCCCTCACCGTTATGCGTGCTATAAAACGCGGTGCCTGCGCCACTCCGCTCCATCATTCCAGCACCGTTCCTCCGCTGTCCAACGCTGCCTTCAATGGAGACTAACAAGCCTGCTATCGCGATGGCCGGCGCAACCTCAACGAGACCCCTATGCGTCGCATCTACACAGGGGTTCCCGCGAGGGGAGGTGGGCTCTCAGAGCGTCACCCCATCATTACACTCAGGAAAACGTAGTCGTAATGTCGGCATGAACCGAGTCATTCAGGAAATAACGACAGCACACGCTCTAAGGCTCAAGATAAGAGTATGCTGGGTTCCTGGGCATTGCGGCATATGGGGAAATGAGGTTGCTGACAAGAACGCAGCGGCGGCCGCACTGCGCAGTGATGTTGAAATCTCACAGGTGCCCTATCAGGACAGGAGACCAGCGATAAAATGACGACTCCGCGAACGCTGTCAACAACAATGGGACGGACAGACACACAACAAACTGCACATAATAGAGCCGCAGATCGGTAAATATTTGACAGACAAACTAAATAGGTTCACTGAAATATCAAGGATTCGAATAATCCACACACATGGCACAAATTCATATCTCTTAACTGGTACGTTGCCTCCGGTTTGCAGCAGATGTGGAGAATGGCTTTCAGTTTTCGATATCGTATTTCAATGAGCATCCTTAAACGTTGTGAGACAGCGACACTTCCCTGACTGATTAAAGTGCACAATTTCACTTCCTCCCTCTTTATTTGTAGGCGACGAACCGACGGTCATGGGCAAACGTCCTTTAACCTATTTCGCTGAAGTCGATTTTTTAAATCTCATCCGGTACCGCACGTAACTTTTGGCTCTCTCACCATTGAGGGAGGCACCGCGGGGTTATGCACCCATCATTATCACCGTCATCCAGTTCATCCACCATTACATAAGTATCATCATATCTTAGATCAGGGCCCTTTACACACATATATTAAGCTCTTTTAGTAATAGTATCACACTCATACAATACACATTTCAGACACTAAAGTGCTAGTGAAGGACCACTGAGTAAAGTTTTGGCGCTCTTCGGCCTTGGCTGCCCTTGCGCCATAAACATCCGCACACCATATCAACGTGAGCTATGTCTTGTTTCCCTGTCCGTCTTAATTTGTACGCGACAAACTAGCGGCAACAATCCGCTATAACTGGCGCAAGCTGCTAAAAATCGTGTCTGCCCGACAGCCGCCGTGCTTGGAAATCGCGCGAGTAGTTTCTACGGCTTCTCCTGGGTGGCAGCTCCTCATTTATGAGAAATGCCCTCCATGACTTTGTAGGTGGTGCCTCTTTCGATGTGTGTAGTGATCCGTTGTGTCGTGCAAAAATGGAATGGAAACAAGATAGAGAAATGGAAGTCTTAATTATTTATTTGTTAACAAAGAAATCATCGCACTGATTGTACCACGCCCCGTTTGCGGACCCCTGCCCCTTCTGTGTGACTCCTGCTTCAGAAGCTGACGTTGAACACCTGTTGTGGACTTGTTCAGGTCTTAGAAACGCCAGAATCCAGCACCTCCGAGGCACAGGGCTCCATCCTGGGAGACCCCCCGATCTTAAGCGTTGGATATGGTGACCCCAGTCCGGTCTCTTCTTGGCTTTCTACGTGCAACTGGTGCAATGTTGTACCTTTAAACCTCCCTGTTATGCCGTAGGGCAATCTATCGCATTAAAAAAAATTTTCGTAGAGCAAAAACCGATACAGATTTGGATAGTATGATGTGGCAGTTAAAACAAAAAATCATTCCATATTTAGTGTAGCCTTACGCGCCCCATGATACATATATCAAGTTACAGAGCCTTTTGTGCGCCGACTTGCGTAGTCAGTAGTGAAATATTGCCCTCAAAGTAACCAAAAAACGGACCATGATGACAAAATGCAGCCTTGTTATTAAAAAAAAAAAAGTTCGTCCTTTCTAACTCACTAAACTCCGTTTCAGTCCATATGGACGCTGTTTCAACACACAAGAAAAAGCGAAGCACTACAGACGAACTTTCAAATTTTGCCTACCCAACGTCAGCAGCAACGCAGCGACACTAAAGCGGGTTTATCCGTGCGTTGAATCCAAATTAGCATTCAAGCATCCCGATCAAACGAACTTGGAGCCACCAGTGCAATCGCACACTCTATGTTTCTTGGCGGTGGTGTCGGATGGCGGCCGCCATTCCCACAAGCAGGCTCCTGTGACGTCATGTGGGCTGGGCAAAAGTGGCTGGCGAGTCGCCACTGCATCATCGGTGTTCCTTTTTAGTTTGATCAATTGTTGTAAGTTTATATTATAGTTGGAACTATTGTTATTAAAAAAAGAAGACTTTTGAATGAACTGAACTTGCAAACTATGCTCAGCACACAACGACGACCTTAATAAAAAGACTCGGTTGGACGTACACATCTTGTTCAACTTCAAGACCACCAAGAAATTGTTTCGAGCAAACGCATCCCCACGACATGCGCTTTGAGGCCGAAGCGCGAAATTAACAGGCGATCGATTGCCTCCTGTTCGTCGTAGGCGTAGCACTCGCTTACTGCTGTTTACGGGGATGCACAAGTCACTTCACTCTGGCACAAGCCCAGGGGGTTTAAAAATAGCCCGCACACTCTACATACCCGGTGCGGAGTTTAAACGTTGCTAGCAATAATTCCAACATAATAAGCACAGTTCCACCCGCACGAGCACGCCATCTAATTTCATCGCGAAGCGAACGTTACACACACCCACACAGCTTCGGCCGCTGACCTGGGTGCAAAACTTACCCGCCGCGGTGGCTCAGTGGCTAAGGCGTTGTGCTGCTGAGCACGAGGTCGCGGGTTCGATTTTCGGCCGCGGTGGCCGCTTTTCTGATGGAGGCGAAGAGCAAAAACGCTCGTGTGTACGAGATTTCGGCTCACTTTAAAGATCCCCAGGTGGTCAAAATTAATCCGGAGCCCTCCACTACGGCGCGCCTCATCGCCTGCGTTGCGTCGGCGCGTTAAACCCTACAATCAATCAATCTGGGTGCAAAACTTAGTTAGGGCAGACAGCGCTACCTGAGGGAGCAAAACACTTGTACTATCGGACGGAAATCACTGTACACAGAAGAGCGGAACCGTGGAAGGCCGACGCTCTACTTGCCGCTATGATGTAAACAAGGAGATAGCAGACATGCGACTACGCCGATCCTGCAATAAAAATCGCAACCGTCACCGGCGCCGCGGCTTGGCAGCTTGCGAATGTCGGCACGGCTTGAATTATACCTGTACATTTATAATTGCTTATGTCTTACGAAAGTGAATCTGCCAATCAAGATTTTATATTTCCTTTATAGCTTGTGTGCGCTGTTCATGTTCTGTTGTTCGTCACGTGACTCCTGGCACATCCTCTCGGTCGCCGTTAACGTCATCTCTGCTGGGCGACTGATAGCTTCATTTTTTATTATTTACGCGACTATTTTCAAGGTACTGATGATGCCACTCTATTTACACCAATCTCGGTTTTGTCTTCAGGGTCCCTTTAAGTAAGGGGGGGAAGGGGAGCGCCTTACTCTTTACTCGCAGTTGGGTATTTCTGCACGTGTCTGACTTGTCTCTAGCAACGCCACTGATCATAAGGTCATCGCAACAGAATATTTCCAGCAATCAATAAGGCAATCCGCAATCACCCGGTACGTTGCGTCCCAGCTGAGCGAATTCAGCTGCATGTACCATTCATCTCTTTCCACAGCCGGAGAATGCGTGAAATAGAGAAAAAAATGCTCTAATTTTTAAAACATTCCAATTGTAGATTTTACATCGCGCAGAAAACTCAAATTCTTGGTGTTTATGCAACGATAGTGCGCTAGCCTGAGTGCACTGCGTGGAGTAGGGATGCGATGTAAATGAACAAAAGGGTGTAGAAACTAGTGGGCCTTTACCACGGGGTCCCAGTGCCGTGAATATAAATATGTCCTTCGTGGCAACATAATTTGTTTATAAACGCAAAAAACATTACAAGTGTGAGAACACCTACGTATCACCCATCAGCTCCCGCACAACGAATACGGATTTCATAAATCATGAGCGGCGGCGTACGGTTGGCACAAACGGAACGGCAGGAACGAATGGCACAGACTGCGCAGGCTCAGCAAATGCAACGCAGCAGAAAGCGCAATTATACAGGAAACCGCTTTACTTCCAGGGTCCACCTCAACGGGTGAGGAGCGAGGAGGGCGCTCCGGAAATGAGCAGCGGAGTGTGAGCGGTGGCCGTTCAGTTAACTGGTGGCGCCATCAAGCCGCCTGAATGTGCTCGAGTGCGTTATCTTAACACGCATACTGGATCAGTTCAATTCGGTTCTCGAATGAAGCGTTGTGACTTTGCTCCCACCCCGCGTCTTTTGCAACTACCTTTTAATCTTCTGATTTTCAGTTCCGTTCCTAAAAATTAGAGCAAGATAATGACAGCAGAAAAAAATACAATTCGAAGAGGTAACCCTGCGGCTCCGAAGCTCTTGTCCCTCTTCCCTGCAGGTGTCCTAAAAAAACGCGGCATATAGCTATACTACTCGAGATTCACGCTGCTCTAGCGATTTGTTTCTCGCATTCGTCCGCCCGCCTTCGTCGCTGATGCTGCGCTGCTACTTCGAGCGCATAAGCTGAGACATTTTGTTCCGGCACTTTTATTCGAATGAGTACACAGCTTTCGAAGCGTTGAGAGAAATGGTACAAAATCTGTCCACGCTGCGACTCTGTGAAGAGAGCTCTTACAGGAGAAATTACAGCAACACACACTGTCGCGTAGTGCGTGATAAATGCCTGAATTGCGATTTCGCCCGCTTAAAAGCCCCAGAAAGGAGCCTCGCAGAATCCTGCCTTGATTAACGGTCGACCAGAGCGGTTCCCTCGCGCGCTCCCTTTTTAAGCGGAAGTGCGCGCCAACACACAAAACCTCCATAGGGAACAAAACACCGGCGTAGTCGGCCTTAAAACAGGCCTCGGGAGGCCGCTTCCGGACAAGATTAAAGACGAAAAAAAAAAAAAAGAAACATCAGCATGGGGCGGAAGATAAAAAAAAAAAAAAAACTGACGCAAGCTATGTTGTAGCGAGCACTCGCTCCCGCTCCCGTTTTACTTGCTTTGTATTGATATGTGTGCTTTCAATCTTTAATAACACTGCAGCTTTTTCTTTTTTTTTTTTGGCACGCGTTCAAATGTAAAACAAAGTTAAACGTCACTCTCAGCGACCACTTGTTTGATGTGAAATGCAACAGTTTTGAAGAAACGTTCCGTTATTTTACCAACAGTCTTTATATGTCTCGCGATACGCACTGTGGAAGGCGGCATAGCTTACTCGGCAAATTTATTAATCTAAAATTTATTTTCAGTGCAATCTGGTAATTATAAAACGCTGTAGATATAGCAGAAAGTATAAAAAGTGTTCGGTATCACTGAAACCACCAAAACCGAGGGAATTGCGAGGGAAGGCTCTAATTTTGCCATTTCTTCGCATCGCCGTCAAGAGAAAAACATTTATCAGAGAAAAAAACAAAACATAAGATAAGCTCACAAATAACGAAGCGCAAAAAAACAATTAGTTGACGGGTAAAATGGGCATGCGTCCAGTTTTTCAACGCAAACTACGAAAAGGCGTAATTGAAACAGCTCCCAGTGGTGTTTGTGTTATACTGCGTATCTCAGCACTTTTCTCCCACTAGTCGTGTCGGGAAGCTGTAGGCCGGAGTATAAAAGCCTGCGTTTTTTTTTGTGGCCCAGGGATGAGATATCTTCGTCACCAAAGTTGGAAGGGCCTGGGAGAGACAGCGTTCATTGCGTACTAACCAAGCAGGCTCTCCTGTAACGTGAAACATTTGAATGAATGTTTCACGTTTTGTTGAAGAAATGAATGTTTAAATATTTCATGATAGCATATAAGAGTTCAGAGAAAGAAAGCACAAACGATGTACTGGAGTGTCTCTCTGATTTTGCCATGGTTCGCTTTCCTTTTAAGTTAGTAGTACTTCTGTACACAATCTCCCCGATTCCTTCTTCTGAGAGCGTCACCGTGTCGCCCTAGAATATACCGATCGCCGGATGCGCCACCAGTACCGCAGATATTTGTTTCATTTCGAAAGCTCGTCTGGATCAGTATTTTAATTCCGAAAATTCAGAGAAAATGTCTATATAGCTGGGAAACGAATGGTGTCAGTAATAAGTCAACACAAAGCAATATGATTTGGCAAGCAGCAAGAAGGCTCCGGTGTATGACAAATGAAGAGCACTGTTACTAAAATGGCCCTGACGCACTTTTATAATAATGTAATTGAGCCGGTGCAACCTTCTTATCGACAAAATAGCGTACTGCGGGACTAGGAACTGAAACTCGTAGATTCGCGGGACAAGTCACCATCCGTTTCGTGTGTTTTTTAACCACTTTGTTATTTGAGTTCGGATACATTGTCACAGGTAATTCTATTATATTTATTTATTTATCAATTTCTAATTTATGAGTGCAAGGAAATGTTGAGAGTATCAAAGAGAATGCCCGCATAAAACATCTACCTTCGGACATCCGCTACTAATGACGTTTGTCTGCACTTCAATTGTAACGGCTCGTGCTCATTTCCAGAAGTGACTATTTTACTCTAGGCATCAACTCACGGGTGGGAATCATCAGTGCAGTCATCGCCTCTAAACATGCGCGCAGGACCTCATTCATTTTCCAGCGCCCTAACAGTACGGCGGGCGCGCGTTGTGCCGGGACAAACCATACGCGATACATTATATATTATGATTGAACAGCCCAATCTTAAAGGGACACACGATACACGGGCGTTTTTGCTGTGAACAGCAGAGCTGTTTAACCCGGCCGTAAGTTGTCCAACGAGAACATAAAACCTCTTTTGTGACAAAAAAAAAAAAAAAAACTCGTGCCTTTTTGGGAGTCGAACCCGGGTCCCTCGCATTTCAAAACGGCGTCTATACGACTGAGCTGTCTTGTTTTTTTTACTGGATTGAGCAATCTTCGCATTCCGGCCCCACAGCATTATTTCCTTTGGGTTATTCGTAGCGTTTGCTTTGGACTTCACGTGAGCGTTCGTTCGTTCACTCGTTCGCTCGCTCCAAGAAAACAGTCCACGTGCGTCCGCGCCTCAAATGGGGAGCGCAGGAGAGCTCGCGCTACGGACGCCGAGTTCGCGAAACTGGTTGCCTCGGGTTCAAGCGCGTGCTAACGCGGTCCACTTTGGGATAGATGTGAAAGGCTGCGGACGAAACGGTCCGGGCCTGCCAGTCATCGAGAACATTCAGCGGCAAGTTCAGAAATCCGTGTGAGGGCATGCAACAACCGGGTCTCCGACAAAGCGAGAGGGTCCACCAGCTCTGCTGTTTCTCCAGCCTTGCACCACTAGGGAAAGCTGCGTCCTTTTTTCCGCTTCCATCATAAAGGCCACCACCGCGGCCAGGATCGAACCCGCGACCTCGGGCTCAGCACAACACCGCCCTAGCCACAGTGCCAGCGCAACACGTAGCGAGCAAATCAAGTTCTTCCGCAGTTCTTCTGGGCACGAAGGAAAGAAAGAAAGCGTTAACGGCAGGCTTTCAAAAGCCAGTTTCAGTCCAGATCTAATTGTTTTCTAAATGGCTGAGGTCTCTTTAAAAAATCAAGCGTGATAGTTTTTATACAATGTCACACGCCTGCAGACTCAGTGTAGTACACTTCTGGGTAACACTTTGGACAATGACCATCAGCCTCTCTTCCTGCTGTACTGAAGGCAAGTGCAGATAGAACAAGAATGTATTTGCGTTATAATAAAGGTCCAAGACATAACAAGAATCAGCACGTCTTCGGCCTGTCTGCAGGTTTCTAAGCGTTGTGTTTTTTTCGGAGATTATGGACGTTATTGCCTGAAAGGTCGCGGGATACAATTTCTTGCCCAAGTAGAAAAGCGCGTACCGAACGCTGACAGTTTTCTCAATGTGGGTACAGCCCAGGAACTTCCGGAGCGATGCAGAACGGGCATTAAACATGATGATAAGCTGCGAAGTATTTACACACTCCAGGTGTGCGACCTCTTTTTAAAGAAATTGGGAAATCTGTCGAGTAGACAATTTTACGGCGTAGGCCTGCATCATCCCAGGAAACACTGGAAACCCTCCCGTGCACAGGGAATGAGGGGGTGCACCCCTTTCAAGGAAATTTCGGTGCCTGGGTGGAGGGTGTGGGAATCGTTGAAGGTAGGAGACGTCGTTTCGACACAAACACTTATTTATTTAACGGTTGTAAGGAGCTACAATAACCGTGCCTCCTGTTAGGCTTCCGTTCGCGCCATCTTCCTTTTCTCTCTCCTCTCTCGTCTTCTCCTCTTCTCTTGGCTTGGATTCTTTCGGTGGCGTGTTGCTATCTAGCCGAACCAAGCTCTTCGTTTTGAGTTTCGGTTTCGTTTTTCCACACATTCCCCCCCAAAATGACGGAAGTCATTTTCTTTTACTGCTACGTAATTTCCAATGGGTACACTAGCTGTATCGGTCGCTTGAGCGTTGACCCTCCGGGCATTCTCAGGATGCACGATCGGATCTTTCCATCTCGTCCTGGGAACACCTTTTGGATTCTTGCAAGGCTCCATTGCTGCCGGGGTAGTTGCGAGTCTCGAAGGAGAACCAAGTCCCCAACCGCAAGGATTTTCCCTTGGTGTCGTTTTCCGTTGTGGAGATTTCGCAACTCTGCCAAGTATTCCTTGGTCCATATACGCCAGAAGGCTTTGATGGCCAGCTGTCGACGGGTCCAAAGCTTGTGCAGGCTGTCGTCAATATTGTCATCCTTAATCCCCACACTTGGTAGCGTTGTCAGTCGTTTGCCCGTCAAGAACAGGGAAGGACATAGTGGTTCCGGTTCCCCCGCCTCGTCATAGAGGTTAGTTAATGGTCTGGAGTTCAGTACTGCCTCTACTTCCGAAAGCACGGTTGCAAGCTCATCGAATGACAAATATCTTGAGCCAATTACTTTCTTCAGTGCAAGCTTGGTGGATCCAACGAGGCGTTCGTAGAACCCACCCCACCATGGAGCACGCTCAACTATGAACTTCCATTCAATGCGTGCGTTTGAGATGAAGTCAAGTTTTGCAGGATGGCGCAATGACTTCCAGAGCTGCGAAAGTTCTTTGTTTGCTCTTTTAAAAGACATGGCGTTGTCGCTGTATATGACTCGAGGGATTCCTCTCCTGGATATGAATCTCCTGAGTGCCATCAAGAACGATTCAGTGGACATGTCTCTTACGAGCTCAAGATGAACAGCTCTGGTTACGGCACAAGTGAACAATGTAACATACGACTTGTGCATTGCGCTCTCTCCTTTGACCAGAAGCGGTCCCGCAAAGTCGACACCCGTGACTTCAAACGGTTGTGCCTCGGTGACTCGGTCTCGCGGAAGCGGTGCGATTACCTCGGTGGCTGGACGAGCATTGAACCTCTGACAGGTCATGCACCCCTTAATTATTCTTTTCACCAGCTGGCGTGCACGCACCACGTAGAATTTCTCTCTCAGCTGTACGAGTGTGTCCCGCACTCCTCCGTGCAACACTTGAAGGTGACATCGGCGAGCGATCAGCTCCGCTAATCGGTGGCCGCTTGTTAACGCGATGGGATGCTGTTCGTTGTACGGCTTCTCACTTTGCTGGAGTCTTCCCGTGATTCGGAGCACACCGTCATTGTCCATGAACACGGGAATATCTCGGAGTGGTGAGTCTGCGGGAAACGTTCCCCCGTTTGTGTGCATTCGATCTCTCGCTGCAGATCTTCACGCTGTGCTAGCCTTATCCAGTGTTTCTCGGCTTCGTCCAGTTCGCGTGTCGTTAACGAGCCAGATTCATTGCTGGTATGGCGCAACTTATGAACGTATCTCATAATCCAAGCTGTTACACGGAGAAGTCTCGCTGCTTCACTGTATCGTGTTATGTCCAGCACTGACTGTGACGTGGAGCTTGTAGCCTGGAGAACTGCCGGAACCCTTTTTTCATCTGTTGCCGCCGAGGTGTTGCTGGGTGGCGAGTGATTCGGCCAGAAGTTCTCGGGCAACCCCATCCGCTCAGGTCCTTTCCACCAGAGGGAACTTTCCACAAGCTGCTGACCGCTGAACCCTCGGGTCATGCAGTCTGCCGGATTTCCAGATCCAGGGCAGTGTTTCCAAAACGCAGGGTTCGTGATGCGTTGTATCTCGGTGACTCGATTCTGCACGAACTGCTTCCATTGGGACGGTTCGCCTGTCACCCAGTGCAGAGCCACAGTCGAGTCTGTCCAGAAGTATGTCTCCTGCGGTCGTTCCTTCAAGTTGTTCGTTATGTATCGGCCCAATCTAGCTGCCAACAAACAAGCCATCAGCTCCAGCCTCGGCAGTGTCAGCTGCTTGATAGGTGCGATCTTCGACTTGCCCATGAGGATACTAGACGTAGTATTGCCTTCCGCATCTGTAACACAAATGTACGCCACTGCCCCGTAGGCCACAGGGCTAGCATCAGCGAACACATGTAGCAACGTTTTCTGCGGAAGTCCAGTCGTGGCAGCACGGTAGCAACGTTGTACATGCACTCTTTGCAGTTCGTTCAGTTCACAACACCACTGCACCCACTTAGTGTCTAAGTCCTGCGGTAACACTGCGTCCCACTCCACGTTTCGTTGCCAGAGTTCCTGGAATAGGGCTTTGGCTCTAACGGTGAATGGTGTCAGCCATCCAAGTGGATCATACAGTCGAGCTGTAGTTTTCAGCACAGTTCTCTTCGTGCTGGTTCCAGGATCGGGCGGTGCGCTCGTTGTCGGCGTGAATGTGAGCTCGTCGCTGATGGGGTTCCATGTTAATCCCAGCACCTTGAGAACACCCGAGAGGTAACCTAGATGCCTGGATTCTTGACCGTCGCTGATGTGTTCACTCACTTCCTTGCTGTTCGTTGCCCATTTGTGCAGTTTCATGGAGGCAGCATTGAAGATAGCATTAGCTTCCGTGTAAATCTTCAAGGCTTCTTCCCCATTTTCTGCTCCAGTTAGGAGGTCGTCCACGTACAAGCAGTCCGCTAGAATTCTTGCAGTGACGGGATACTCTCCCTCCATGCTTCTGAGGTGGTTCTTTAGCGTTGCTGTAAGTAGGAAGGGACTTGCTGTTGTTCCGAACGGGACCCTCGTCATTCGCCACGCCTGCACTTTTGGCTTCAATTCAGTCGTTTCTGGTGCGGTCTCGAACCAAAGGAATCTCAAGGCGTCTCGGTCTTCTTCTCGTATTCCGATTTGCAGAAATGCCTTTTCGATGTCTGCCACTAAGGCAATTCTGTGCCTTCGAAAGTTAAGCAGTAGTCCAACGAGGTCAGTTGTCAGGTTTGGGCCACTTTCAAGGTTTTGGTTGAGCGACTTTGCGTAGTTTCCATGTGATGACGCGTCGAATACCACTCGGACTCTCGTTGTGTCACTTGCCTCCCGTATCACCGGTTGGTGTGGCATGTAGTATATCGGTCCGTTGCTCACATCCTCTTCAACCACAGCCTCGGCCACGCCCTCCGTACAGTACTGTCGGATGACGTCATCGTAAGTTTGCAGCAGGTCAGGGTCTTTCTTGAGGCGGTTCGTTAGCTGCACCAAGCGTTTTTCCGCGACTTCCCTGTTGTCTTTGAGTTCGATGTTTTCCTTCCAGGGAAGGGCAACTTCATATCTACTCCCAACTTGCTTGATGTTTTCGTCAAACGAATCAAGTAGTTGTTGTTCTGGACAACCGGCCACATCGTCCGTTACTCCTATCGACTCCAACGTCCAAAAGCGTTCTAAATAGTTCGAGGCATCAGAGTCGTCAAGTGACACCTTCAGTGCAATTGTTTGCATGCACTGTGCTTCCCTGACTCTCGTTCCAACTGGGCCCTGTATGCACCATCCAAAAGCTGTTTCAACTGCTCGGAATTTTCCATCCAAAGCCTTCGATCTTCCGGTCACAAGATCCCAGTAATGTTCTGAGCCAATAAGGAGGTCAATATCCCCTTGATCTTGGTCACCTGTACGGTCAGCCACAGCCTCTGATCCCATGAGATCTCGCAGGTGGGCTTCTGGAATTGGAACCTTCTGGTCGCAGATCACTTCGGTTTCCAAAACTTCAAGGTGGTGAACTTTCTTGTTCTGTGCCGTGACAGAAACTAGCACTCTCTTAAAGTCTCTTTCGGACTGACTTCCGCCGAACACACCGACCTTTAGTGCTTCGTATCCCACAACTTTGCACCCGAGTTTTTTGGATGCTCTCTTTGTGATGAACGAGCGTTGGCTTCCACCATCGAAGAGAGCTCGAAGTGAGGTGGCATTGTCCGCTCCTGCACAATGTACAGTTGCAGTCTGTAGTAAGACGACCGGTCTGGCGGCTTCGTTCGTTGTGGACTCCAAATTCACTGGAGCGGTGGTCACGCTGCTGGTGCTCAATGGTGCCTTTGGTGCGGTGAATTCTGGGTCGCACATCGTTGTGGCATGTCGTTTCGAGCACTTTGCACATTTGACGTTACTCCTGCACACATTTGAGCGGTGGTTGGGTCTTGTGCAGCGGAAGCATCGTCTTCCTGCCATGAGCCTTTTCTTCTTTTCTTCCAGCTTGATTTCAGCGCAACAAGCCGCAGTCTCGTGGCTCTTTTCTGTGCAGAAGAAACAGGCATCAGTCTTCGTTGTTTGGTGCAGTGTCGCCACCGATGACTTCGGATTGCCTCCTTTGTGCGGTTTGTAAACATTCTTGTGGTCGTTTTTAGCTCCGGGAAGGTGCGGTTTTGCATCCACGTTTGGCTGCACTTCTAAACCTTCGCGGCTTTTTACTTCGAGGCGCAGAAAGGCAATCAGTCGGGAAAGGGACGACACCGCCGCTCCTTTTGTTGCACTTTTCTCTGATGATTTTTCGTGTGCATCCTCTGTAACCAGGGTTGCTTCGTGCAGTAGAGTCTGCTGCACCGAACTTTCTGCCGCTTGTTCTTTTGCAGTTGTTCTGTTGAAGTCGAGTAGTATTTCCTTCGGCAGGGAACGTTGTACCACGGGGAAGAGAAGCGCCTCGAATGTGTTTTGGTTTTGGCCAAGCGCTTCCAAGCCTCGGATGTGAGACAGGAGGGTATCGTATAACCGACGGAGGCCCCTCACGTCGTCCGCGCTCCTCACCGGCGGGACGCTCAAGAGCTTCCGCATGTGCGCCTGTATAAGCCCCTCTTCGTCGCCGAAACGAGATTTGAGCAGCTCCAAGGCGTCCTCGTAACATCGTGCTGTCGGAGGAAGGCCCTTGATGACACTCGCCGCGTCTCCTGTCACTGCTGCCTTGAGGTAGCCAAACTTATCCAACACCGTGAGTTCGCTGTTGGCGTTGATAACTTGGTCAAACTGCTCCCAGAACTCCTGCCAGCTAACGCTCTTTCCGTCGAACTTGAGCAGCTCGAGCTTCGGTAGTTTCACTTTACAGGGCGGTGCCCCTGCTTTCTCGTTCTGTTGGGCTGGCGTGGTTTCTGCCCTGGGTGGACGATTCTCCCGAGCATCGTTTATCTCTTGCTTGAGCATAGCGATGTAAGTTACGATCTTGTCGCCGTACTCCAATGTTCGGGCGAAATTTTGCTCGGCCTCTTCGTCGGGTATGCGTGGTTCAATGGCGGCGTCTGCCTCGTTGAGCTGAGCCTGAATGGCGGAAATCCGCGCTAATAAAACTTTCAAGTGTTTTTCGTTTTTCTCCTGGCTCTCGATATATGCGTCAGTTTCGGCAAGAAGTTTTGTCACCTGTGAACGCACGGCTGCGCGTTTTTGCTTCAGTCGTTCCATGGCTCCTGTGGGTGTCACCGTTGAATCCGCGGAGCTGGGCTGGTAGCGTTCTTCCCAGGCGGTTCTTTGTTCTTACGTTAGGTGACGAGATGCAGTGTCCTGGTCTCCCACCATCCCGGGTTTCGGCACCAACTTTTCTTTTGTGGGAATCGTTGAAGGTAGGAGACGTCGTTTCGACACAAACACTTATTTATTTAACGGTTGTAAGGAGCTACAATAACCGTGCCTCCTGTTAGGCTTCCGTTCGCGCCATCTTCCTTTTCTCTCTCCTCTCTCGTCTTCTCCTCTTCTCTTGGCTTGGATTCTTTCGGTGGCGTGTTGCTATCTAGCCGAACCAAGCTCTTCGTTTTGAGTTTCGGTTTCGTTTTTCCACAGAGGGTGTGGGTGTGCAAGTGGGAGGAGGGCTATACGGAGACGTTCAGTTCCAAAAGTAGGTTGTGAACTTCCCAGGCACTTCCGGTGCGATGCGGAGCGGTCATTAAACATGATGGTAAGCTGCACCTCACAGCCGAACCGCACCAAAAAGATACCAGAGCCCTCTTATTTAAAAAAAAACAATGCTTAACATGTTTACAATAAAAAAAAGGTAACACAAATTAATGACAAAATTTGGGGGACGCATAAGCATCGCCCTTAAAAGAGCGCTGCAAAACTTCCGATAAACGCTTTCACTCTTTCCTTCGCGCCTAGAAGCACCGCGAAAGCTATAATTATCGCCAGCACGGAGCAGCACTGCGGGATTTGCTCGTCGCAGCAAATACGCCTTCCGTTTCGGCTTTGTTTTTGTGGCTTTCTACTTAAAGTTGCTATCGAATGCGTTCACTGCTGCAACTGAAAAAAAGCGGGGCAATAGCCGCTACACCTATGTAATGACGAAGCCCCGGCGGTTGATTAAAAGCCAAGACCGAGAAAGAGAGAAAGATCTCTTGAACAAGTTTACAAGTTATGTAGTGGGCATAGAGCAGTAATTGTTGACTGAGCTACTTTGCGACCCTTTAATCTAAATATTGGATGTGTTGGTTGGCTACGTCTGCAAGCATTTAAGATTTTGAAAAGGTTTAAAAACGTGTGGGAGGCTCCCTTTAAGAGTGCAACGCGATAGCGTTATCGGACCTCGTCCGCTTTGAATCGTCATTCACTACGCAGCGCATCGATCATACGTGCATCATGAACAAGCGCCCCATGATACACACCAACCTTACGCATCTTCCATGCCTGCTCTCAGCACAAGCCATTTTTTCGTTCGGCAATATTCCTTAAAAGTACAGAAAGGGAAAAGTATTGAAAGTCATCCTATCTTTTCCTATGGCGGACAAGCTCCCCCCCCTCCCATTCTTCCGAAATGAAACCTTGCACACGTTTCTGGTAAAGTCGAAGTTTCCTTCAGCAATCAGGCTGTCAGCAGAGTAATATTATCTTGCTCAGTCTTGCCCTGTGCTCCCGCGACCAGCTGCAGCGTACCCTTGCAATATTGGTGCCTTCTTTTAGATGCGACGCTGAGAGGAGCATCTCTTGCCGGCGGCCCTGTCCTGCGTCCGTCGTCGTTGTCCGCGTCCGCACAGCTGCGTCTCTCCTCCGCTCACCCCCTCTCCTCTCTCCGATAGCGAGCACTCTCGCCCAACATCTGCGGGCGCGTGGCGCAACGCACTCTCACTCCGCCGGTGGGCGGCGCAAGCGCGGCGCAAGCGCGCTGTGCGCATGTGCAGCGCCTTCTCTCTCCGCGGTCTCCTCTCCCTCGGGCGCGCTGCGCATATAAGCGGAGTGCCGCGCTCCGGCCGGTCTCTCAGTCGACGGCCGTCCGCGCTACGCTTGCTCTCTCTCTCTCTCGCATTACCCGACGATTGCTCACACAATTCGAGTAATCGACCCAACGGAAACGCACAATGGAACCCCCTTCAGCGTCGCATCACACCAGGGTTCCCGCGAGGGGAGGTGGGCGTAATTTTTTTCACATTTACTGACCGTGAGTGGACCGTTTATTGTGTTATGATTTAACTGAAGGAGAAAAATGCGTGCCAGATAACAAAATAGAAACGCCAGAAATGACAATGATTGTGTATTTCCAAAACAACGCATGGTTGAACCATGCGTTGTCGTGTATACATACATACATACATATATATATATATAGACGTTCTACGTCTCCCGCGGTAGTCGAGGGGCGGCGCTAGTTGACCGGCCTCAGAGCTCTTGTAAATATAAACCCCCGCTTTAAAGTCGAGAGAGAAGCCGCTGTGGGGATAGCGTAATTGGTTAACGCACCGCACCGGTTATGCGGAGATGTGGGTTCGAGTCCCGCTCCCGGAAAACGGCGGATTTTTTCTCGACTTATATTTTCGCTTATTCATCAATGAATCAAAGAAACGTGACAAGCACACGTCATTCGGCCCTATTATATATTTCGAAAAAAGCCGAATAGCACTGGCAATGACGACTGCAACCTTGATATGTATATATATATATATATATATATATATATATATATATATAGAGAGAGAGAGAGAGAGAGAGAGACCCGATCTTTGGAAGTAAAATTGGTTTACTAATTTGTCTGCTTGGGAATATGCATGCGAGAACGGTACACTTCAGTCAAGAAAGCGTTAGTCATGTGAACTTATCGAAAAGCAAACAACCAAGCGATTGATCTAAACAAAAAAAAAAACGTTTCAATACCGGAAAATGTTGATTTGGGGCTAAAAAACTTCCAATTTCTGATTAGTGACTTGCGGCTGCTACAGTAATGTACTTTGCGCATGAAAATACGAAGTTGAGGTGTTATCCCTCAGAGAGCCTTTCAAATGTACACGGCAATAAAACGAGGTGGCTGAGAAAGAAAGGACGCTTAAGGGGATGCAAAGGAAACAACCGCATAACGTATGCCAGAGGGTAAAAGGCGTTTACGGCGCCGGCGAGCAGGTTCTCACTGCTTTGTCTCCGCTTGCGAGAATAGCAACATCAGAACGCTTGGATACAAACATTGAGAAACGTCTTTAATAAGTTTTTTTTTTAAGCCAAAAACTCTGGGCATAGAAAGTGGAACGAGAGAGAGAGGAAAAAAAAGTCCGGCCCTGAGAACGGGACTTATATAAGGAATGCAATAAGCAATGAGAAGACGCATGACGGCGGAACAAGCGCCCTCGATTCAGATCTACTATAGATGGGTGCCGTGGGCGCAATTGCTTTCAGGTGCGCTCGTAGCAGAGGAAAAACGAAACTCCAGCCGAAGTAAACAGATTTGGACAACCCGCGCGTACGCGGAGGGAAAAGTCTTTATGGGGAAAGTTTTCGGGCTTCCGCGGCTCCGGCCACTCAATAATTTTTCCCCAAACAAAAGGCTACGCAACAGTCATTGCTAAACAAATATTGCCCCTTGCACAAGCCGCGGCAGGAACAAAAAGGGGCGTAGCTAAGCGAATTCGAGAAACGCTTTATGCAGAGCTGAGAAGCGGATCGATCGCATCTGACTTTCACGGCTGCCTCGTCGAGAATGTCACAAAGGGGGGGGGGGGGGGGGGGGGAAGCCGGCCGAATGGAGGGACGCCGCAGGAAAAGATATTGCGCGGGGGAGGAAAGGAAGAGCGCGGAACGCACAGACACGCTGCACAGAGAAGATAATAGGGCACATAACGACGGGCGGCGGCCAGGGAATCGCGTTCCTTCGCGTGTGAATGGCTACAGCGTCTAACTCAACTTGTCAAGGCATAACATTTAGCGCTCTCCGTATGCTTCGCGCTGCCTTCCGTTTCGCGCGTACAGAACGAGCAAAAAGCACGCAGGCCGGAAATCGCTAAATGTACATTAAATAAATATAAGCGACGAGGGGTGAGGGCGCGGTGGTCGCCCGTCTTGGAATCGGATACGGCTGACGGGGTTTGAGGCTTCGATTCCAGGACGGTGGCATGGAAAGAAAAACCCCGCGATGGCTAGAGGGAAAATGTAAAAGCAACAGAATAGCCAACGCGCATTTTCCCTTCGGGATCATATAGATGGCTGGGTTGCGTTTTGCTGTGTGCGTGGCAGTCACTTTTTTCCCCAGCAGAAGTCTGTTCCTCCGAGGAATGCCGCATCCATTTGTGCGAGCTGTCACGCTGTATCTTCCAAGCAGTCGCCTAAGCTGAGTGCGTAATTTTTTAAAGAAAAAGTAAGGCAGAGGCGCATAACAAAGTACATTCCTAGAAAAAAGGAAAGAGGAACAATAAAAAAGTACAAAAAGAGAAAAAAAGGACAACAAAGGGAAAAAAAAGCGGGGGACGACAAGGAAAAGTTTATGACCCCGGGGAAAGAAAAAAACATCGTTCTTTGATTTTACTGCCTGAGAGACAGGCAGATTTTATAGGCTATGCCTCCTGCATCTCGCGCACACCTGTAAAGGTAATTGTTCTCGTTGCAGCACTTAAAGCGACTTTGCTATTGTTCGGAGAAAATTTTATTCACGGTATCTTAACGTTGATGGCTGAGCTTCGAAAAGAAAAAGTAGCGCCAGTTGGCTGGGGGCAAAATAGTGGTCGTATGCAACAAATTTGGCTATTGTTTCCTCTAACAGCTATTGCGCCATAATTGCGCCCGCTATTGCGCCACCTTTGCAATGGCGACAGTTATTATCTTCTGGCTATAAACGTACTATTCTACAGTACAAGGTGCTGCAGGGAGTAAGCGGATAAATGTTTGGATTAGTCCGGAATTTCTTAGTAGGCTGACAACAATGACATACGCCTTTGCTTGTGCTTCACATTTTATTCGTTTTCTCATATTTTTAATGCGAAGCTTTATATGACTGGGGTCCTGTGCATATTTTATGTGCACGAACAAAAAGTATACCAAGGCCCGTCTCTTTGAAGCGCGAGCCGTACCATTGCGTGAGGCGTTTGAAAATGAACGTCACGCTATGTGTGTGTTATTACCATGCGGTCGGTGTCACCATCACATTTGCACGATTTTCAGAAGGTAATGTGGACTGGACCTCTCGCCGCTGTCTTAGGAAGCCTACATGTGCCGCATATGTAGGCTCCCTACCCTCTAGACGTCCGCATTGCCCTCTCTGTCAGCATTCCAAGCGCCTGCGTGTCTAGTTTCCTCTCCGGCTTCTTGCGGCGCTGGTCCCGTCGTCAAAGCCAAATTGCCGCCCTTTTTTTTAAATTTCGCTCCTCTTCTGTCATCATAATGTGGAGGCTGGGTATAGTCAGATCTCCAGCTTCACTAGCCATCTACCGTTACGGAGTGGAATGGCTCATGAATTTTTTACGCGTGGCGAAGGTGAACCACAATATCATTCTAAAACGTAATAACTTTTCTTTTTTTTAGTGGCGTGTCGAGCCGTTTTGGTCATAAAATGTCTAAATAATCTAGAGGCAGAACTTCGATTGCATTAGTAAAAACCCTACTCTTAAAAATAGCCCTGCGTCTGCTTCCCAACAACCCAAGCAAGTGGCTGCTTGTGGCGATTAAACGAGGTCCATGATAGGATTTAACAAAAAAGAAATTGGTGCAGCTTGCACTAGTGGTGCAAGGCTGAAGAAAGACTGGAGCTGGGACCGACCTAGCTTCTCCCAGTTTTTTTCAGTTTTTTGAGGCTTCGGCGCGATACTCGGTGTTGGATCGTAGCCGTCTCATATCGTCACGAACCCAAAGATGGCGCAGTTGTCTTAAAGGAAAAACAAGTTCATTGGAGCGAAGTTGTGCGCCCCTGACAGCTAAAAAAAATACACAGGCGGCGAAGCAGCAGTCAACAAAGGGACGTACGCAGGCCACTGCCGGCGAAGAGAATACTGCGACGTCTGCTTGGCGGGCATTTATCTTTCGGCGCGAGTGTATCTCGAACCGTCGAATTACATCCAGAACACTGTAGATCAAGGAAGATTATTCTAGGTTGGTGACGTTAGTTCGAAACACTCTCCCCATCAAAGGAGATAATATGTACGGCATAAAAATAAAAAAATGGAGTACGCGCTTCACTTGGCCCACAGATAGCACAGATAACACAGCCGGGCGGCAAAAACAAACCATAAATAAACAAACCCAATGCATGGTTCGTGGCATTACCCCCCCCCCCCCTTAAGAGTGCATCAACCCGACACTAAAATGAAGTGATAGTCTGAACAAAAAACAAAAAAGTCCGTCATCTTGCGTAGTAAGGTTTTAGGCGAACCACGTGGACGACTTCGGGCCGCGTGCGTCGTCTTGATGAGCGTCGTCTAGGGGCACGTGCGTCGCCTCGGGCCGCGTACGTCGTCTTGGCGTCGGAGGTTGTAGTAGCATCCTTCATCCACCAGCTGCAGAGAGCTGCGAGTCTCCTCCGCACGCTGAAGGTATCCTTGGACGTCGGCGTTGAGGTCGTCGTCTTCTACATCCGGAAGCATGGCGCCAAGCATCGTATTCGGCCGCCTTCCGTAGAAAAACTCGAACGGTGTCATCTGCGTAGTTTACTGGATAGCCGTATTGTACGCAACGGGACATACGAAAGCACTTTGTCCCAAGTCTTGTGTTCAACGCCGACCTACATATGCAGCATATCCGCGATTGTCTTGTTCAGACGTTCCGTTAATCCATTCGTTTGGGGGTGGGTGGTACGCCGCCGTTCTTCGGTGATCCTTGTTGCTGTAGCGTAAATTCCTTGCATAAGCTCCGCAGTAAAGGCCGTTCCACGGTCCGTGATTAGGACTTGTGGGGCTCCATACCGCAGCACAACTTGGTTTATGAAGAACTTGGCGACTTCTTGAGCAGTCCCCTTCGGAAGAGCGGCGGTCTCTGCGTAGCACGTGATGTAGTCTGTCGTTACTACAATCCACTTGTTCTGGGATCGTGATGTTGGGAACGAGCCCAAAAGGTCCATTCCAATCTGTTGGAAGGGCCTCGGTGGGACGGCGATCGGCTGCAGAAGTCCGGCGGGTCTCGGCGGCGTTTTTCGTCGCTAGCAGTCAGGGTAGCTCCGGACGTAGTGGGACACATCGGTTGTAAGGCGGGACCAGTAGTATTTCGCCTTGATTTTTTCAAATGGTGTGGCCAGTGCCGAGATGTCCGTCAGAGGGCTCGTCGTGGCACGCTTTCAAAATTTCGTCACGAAGATCTGCGAGGATGACAAGAAGATAATTGGTTGATTGATTGGTTGATTGTGTGGCTTAACGCGCCGACGCAACGTAGGCGATGAGGCGCGCCGTAGTGGAGGGCTCCGGATTAATTTTGACCACCTGGGGATCTTTAACGTGCGCCGAAATCTCGCACACACGGGCGTTTTTGCTTTTCGCCCCCATCAGAAAAGCGGCCACCGCGGTCGGGAATCGAACCCGCGACCTGGTGCTATGCAGCGCAACGCCTTAGCCACCGAGTCACCGCGGCGGGTCACAAAAAGATAATTCGTTCTCGTTCCGAGTTTGAAATTTTTCTTCACGATGCTGGTAAGTTGCGTTTGAAGGCCCTAGGCGCGGCGACGCTGCGTCCTTCGAGGTAGTCGATCATGAGGCGTAACTGGAGGTCGGCATGCTGCTGGGCGGCTAGGTCTCTCTCCGTCACGGCTCCGAAGAACGCGCTGTCTTCATCGGAGTCTTGAGGTGGTGGGTCGACGGGGGCGCGGGACAGACAGTCGGCGTCGGAGTGTTTCCTGCCTGATTTATAGACGATTGCAACGTCGAATTCTCGTAGGCGCAAGCTTCACCGCCCAAGACGGCCAGAGGGATCCTTCAAGTTGGCCAGCCAACACAGCGCATGGTGGTCGGCCACAACCTCGTACGGTCTACCATAGAACTATGGCCTAAATTTTAAAATGGCCCATATATTAACGAGGCACTCTGTCTCAGGGGCTGAGTAGTTTTTCTCTTGCTTCGACAGACCACGGCTGGCAAAGGCGATTACTGTTTCGCAACCGCTTTGCTTTTTGGACGAGAACGGCTCCCTAGCCCATATCCCTGTCGTCCGTGTGCATTTCCGTTCGGCGTTTTCCTCGAAATGAGCGAGCACGGGCGGGCTTTGCAGGCGTTGTTGCAGCTCGTAGAATGCTTCTTCTTGGGCGTTTTCCCAGCTGAAAGGGGTGCTACCTTTCTTCAAGCGCGTGAGTGGCTCTGCATTGCGTGCGAAGTTTGCGGCGAAGCGCCGGTAGTACGCTCACAGTCCGAGAAATATTTGCACGCCCTTCTTGTAGTTCGGTCTTGGGAAGTTCGCTACGGCGGCAGTTTTCGCCGGGTCAGGCAGGACTCCCGCGGCATTGATGACGTGGCCAAAAAAGGTTAGTTCCTCGTACGCGAAGCGGCACTTTTCAGGCTTCAGCGTTAACCCCGACGTGCGAATGGCCTCTAGTACAGACTCCAACCGTCGGAAGTCCGGGCGAATACCACAACGTCGTCGAGGTAGACGAGGCAGGTGTGCCACTTCAGGGCAGCTAGCACAGTGTCCATGACTCGTTGAAACGCTGCTGGCGCCATGCAGAGCCCAAACGGCATCACCTTGAACTCGTATACGCCGTCCGGGGTTATGAATGTAGTCTTCTCTCGGTCTCTCTGGTACACTTCAATTACCAGTACCGGTGTTCAGATCCATTGATGAGAAGTACTTCGCGTGGCAGAGGCGGTCGAGGGCGTCGTGGATTCGTGGCAGGGGTTGCCGTCCTTTTTAATGATTTTGTTGTCACCGGTTGTCAACGGAGAACGTCACTGTGCCGCCTTTTTTCTTTATCAGTACGACCGGCGCAGCCCAGGGGCTTTTCGATGGCTGTATAATGTCGTCGCTGAGCATGTCTTCCACTTGTGTCCGGATGGTTTCCCTCTCGTGTGAAGACACGCGGCACGGTGACTGTCGTGTAGGTCGGGCTCCATCTTCGGTTATTATTCGGTGCTTCGAAAGAGGTGTTTGACGTATTTTTGAGTTCGATGAAAAACACTCGCTGTAGCGACGCCGCAAAGCCAATAATTTGCTCCGTTTTTCTTGCGGTAGCGCCGGGTTTACGTCGAAGGGATGTGGAAGCTTGAAGGCATCGTCAGGTGCGCGTCCAGAATCGGCGACCGCGATTACGTCACTTGATTCGCGCGTTTTTTCGGGGAACCCTTGTTTAAATGCTGTTACTCCTAGTTAAAATTAGTGACCAAAACGTAGGATTTGCTTTGCTTAAAGTGCGCAATGCCTTCTTCTGTCACTCTCTTCTGTGACTTCTACGATTGTGTCGAAGGCAGAGACCGCATGCTGCTTAGCCCAACCACGGGGATTCGATTCCCGGTCGCGGCGGCCGCTGTTTCTGATGGAGGGGAAAAGCGAAAACACCCGTGTGTCCGAGATTTCGGCGGCCGTAAAAGTTCCCCAGCTGGTCAAAATTAATCCGGAACATTAAACTTCGGTGCGCCTCATCTCCGGTGTAGCGTCGGTGTGTCAAACCTCATAATTCAATGAAAATCAAAATCAGTATCTTCATTTATTCTAACAGGGGTTATATGTGTTGCTACGAGTCGACTGTGTGCGGTTTGTGTGTTGACTCGGCGCGCAGGCTTCCACAGCGCACAATACCACGACGCGCCGTGGTTCTTTTACATCGGTGATCTGAGAGGAGAACCCCTTAGAGCTGACCCGTGCAAGTTGGTGCAAGTTGGTGCAAGCTCCCCTGACATCTAGAATGCATTGCGCCCAGGCCGTTGACGGCAGCCGCGTTTGACTCACTGTCTCTCTGCCTGTTCGAGAGTGTTTTTGGCTACAGCGTCGCCTTTAACATGTCGACGCTCGTTTTGACCGTTGCATTGGAAACTATAAATGTATATGCCCTCAGTGCGAATTCGGGCTCTGCTGAGAACGTTTCTCTGCCCGTTCGAGTTGTCATGTTGTAAGCACGCCGGTGTGCTGTTTCCTATATCATCTCTGTTCTCTACCCGCCATTCATTAAACAAGTTAAGTTTGGTTGTTGGCTCTGCGTCGTCGGGACGGAGGCAACTTCTCTGCAAGTAGCTCGCCCAACACGATATCACGACACGACGTAAGTCGGTACTTGAACGCCTTCGCCCATGTAATAGTGTCTATGTAGTAGTGTACAGTGTGTGCCGCCACGATGGTAAAGTCGTGTTGAAATAAAATGTTTAGTGACAAGTAACACTGAAGGGTAGTCAGTAAGTTTTAAAAATGAAGGAAGCTCACACTAACGCGAAAGACTTGAAGGTAGCGAAGCTTTACGCAACCTTCGTCCACCACTGCAGCCGATTTGCTTCTTCGCTGCTGCAACATTTACTCCATCATTGTTGCTATAAGTGCGAACTTCTTTCATTTTTTGGAGGTGATAATCATTGGACATCACGTTGGAGGGGCGTACGCCGTGACCTGTCTTTCTCGTTCCGAGCAAGTGTTGCCACGATTACAGGGAACGCTGGATTTTTTTTTTTTTTTGCCAGCTTTGGCCAACCTCCCTAAGTGGGTATGCTGGCTTAGAAACGGGCTCTGGGGACGCTGGGCGGTCGCCGTAAGGGGCGCACACACGTGCGCTCGTCATTGTCTTGGTTTTTTAAGTGCCGTGCGGTCGCCGCAAGGCGCGCGGTCGGCCTTTTCTTGCTATTGGGAAATTCAGACACGAAGAATTACGATTTTGTGAACAGCTTCGCTGTCAAAAATATCTTTTGATAGCGCTGTTCAGGGCGTGCCCTCATAATTATTATGAAGAGCCGTGCGAAATTACGAAGCTCGGACACAAACGTGACGGGACGTAAAGCGTGAAAACGCAGGTAACCCAGATCACGGTAGCCTTACGGACTTACTGTTTTAAGGTTCTTACTCGAAAATAATAGCAGATTGAAATATCCCGTCTAATAAACGTGTCTGTGGCAACTTTGTCCTTGTTCCTATTCAGGGTTCCATGACCGTCTTCGTGGGTGGTTCAGGAAAGCTTTCTTTGTGGGACCGATGGCGTTCTGTCAAAACGCTAATGCATTTCCCCATAGACCGCTTGGTTGACCGAAAAGCTCTGATAATATTTCTGGACACACGGTGCGCGCATAAAAACGGGCGTGCACTGTGTAGAAGCGGCTACTCGAAAATCGCGAAAGAGGAACGGTTCTACGTAAGACTATACACGCATCGATCATGAAGGAGTACAATAGAATATCTTTATCTCCTAAACCAGGTATCGGTATACATTTATATCGTCCGTAGATGCATTTACTTACTGCGCGAAAAATCGTCGCATGGGTTCGTGCGTAGTTCGCGATTTGCGTCTTTGAAGGTTTGATGGTCGATTGGACGCGCTTTAAGCGAAGGATGGATGAACTTGTAGCGAAGGTCTTGACGTGGTTTTGGTGTCAGAAAGCTTTCTCACTTCTCTCAACTTTTTTTAGGAAGGGTGGCAGAGTTTTTCTTTTCCACGATATTATGTGAATAACTAGCTCATTCACTGTTACGGCCAATTTTTTTGTACCCCGCTGCTAAACGAGCTCTCCGCTGGGTGTTGGATTATAAAAAATAAACAAACAAATAAATAAATAAATAAATAAATAAATAAATAAATAAATAAATAAATAAATAAATAAATAAATAAATAAATAAATAAATAAATAAATAAATAAACAAACTCATGCACGTTTCGTCCGTGCTTTTCGGCTTCACATCATAAGCGACATGTCACAAAAATAAAAATCTGAGCTGCAACCCTTTTTTAAACTTTTTTTCACTTTTAGAGGATGGTCAATGAGCGTGCAGTTTTAGAAGAGATAATCAGGTAACAACCGAGCTATATATTACTACACTGTGCATATTTAATTTATTTTAATTTAATTTAATTTAATTTAATTTAATTTAATTTAATTTCATTTAATTTAATTTAATTTAATTTAATTATCCATGGTAATAATCATATTAGATCCATATTTCTGGCGCCCAGCAGAATAACCCTAAGGTCTTAGTACTGATACATTATCTGCAAAAGATATTAAAAAAAATCAAGACGTTCAAACATACCAATATAAGGCAAAGCCGTTTGAACAAAAAAATATAAAAAAATAAATTTCAAAGTGAAGTGAAATGCACGAGGGCGCGCGCCCGGGCACTCAGCAAGAGAAAATTTCAATGCCCCAGAAAAAGAGGAAACAAACAAGCAAACAAGAACGTCATGTGCACAAAAGAGATACAGTAAAATGCTGCAGGTATGCTTACAATGGTGACATGAAGGCGGTTAAGCCACAGCAGTCTTCAAATCATTTCCACAGTGAGGTGAGGTTGCAGCCAATCGGCTGCTTATATCTTTTTATTCGTCGTCGTTGTCAAAGCCGCTTTGACTGAAAGAAGAAATGAATATATAATAATAATAAAAAAAACTCCGCTCGAACTCTGATGCAATGGTTGAGATCCCGCTTGCGGCATTAACGAGGAGTCCTGCGTCTATTTTTACAGCCCTCGGCGTACTTCAGATGGCTCGTCTTCTGGAAATTGGTAAGGACTCATCCGCCAGCAGTCACCGAACACCTAACATATCCGATTCCCGTTTCGAGCTTTTCGCGTCCTGCCCGATGACACTCATTTCGTTTTACGGTTTTCCCCCATCCTTCGTTATTCGTTATTCTAGTCTTTGAACCTACCGCCAAGCTCCTTATCTTAATCGAGCCATGTTAGGCAATGCTGCGGAATTCGGTGCGAGTTTGAAGCTCCGAAAGAGCAGAGCCCGCGTTAATGCTGATGAGTATAATTTCCTCCCGTGACAGCTGTGATGCCACGGGCTCAATCCAGGTTATTTCTTGTTTTGAAAGATGCAAAAAGATATGTAAATTAGGCCAAATGTTATTTCAAAAGTACGGAATTAGTCAGTGGAAAGCTGCTACTTTTGCCAGCAATGAAGTTTTTCAATCCTCCTCCTCCTCCTGCCTAAAATAGTTCCGCGTTTACAATAACGTGCGAACACTGGCTAGTTTACGACCGCAAATAAAATTGCGCGCCTTACCGTCCTTAAGACAAGTTTCCTTCTATTGTTTCTAACGTTTTTCTTTCATTTCGCTGCTCTACCGTTTCAGTGTTCTAGCCCACTACAATTACCATCCGAGAAAATCCTTCACTTTATCCACAATAATCAAAATAAGAAAATAAATGCGGTAATTTTAATACTGTCCCGTATCAGTTGCTACGACCTTCGTATATTTACTAAGAATTATATTGTCAATCACCAAAACATTCTATGTAAGGTATTTCTGTTCTGCAGGACTTAATTATCCTAAGCGGCATTTAGAAACTCGCGAGCCTGGTAATAAGTAATTATAGTTAAAACTGTATGTCGGTTTAATTTCATTTCACCATGCTGAAATTTAGGCGTATGGACGGAGCGCTACAGCATAGTTCATTGGAAATGCAGTGAAACGCTAGAAGCATCATCACAGAATTCGTATGTATTTGCTGACATCGTAATAACAATTCCAGCAGTGACACTACAACCATTACCTGTTGTACAGTTTTACTGCTCGGGGTGCATTTGGCCCCACCAGGTAATAACAACAGCTTCTAAGGCTTGGTCAAAATGAATCAACCTCCCCATATGCCCTTCCCAGCCTTTGTGTTTACATTAAGCAGGTATAGGTAGTAAGAAGTTATCCTGGCTTAGTATGCGACCTGACCCACGAAAGACCTTTCGTCCGGCAAACGGCGTCAGTATTTTCATTACTGCAATAGGTTCCACCGCAATTCAAATTCGTTGTTAATAAACCAGGTTTTATAAACTTCTTGACACTACTCTGGAGCTATATACACAAAACAGCTTTTTTAACGATCCGACATATTGCTGTCCTGGCAGTGTCAAGAGGCATTCCTGAAAAGAGTAGAAACAGAAAACTGTGTAAAGAATGACCGTCCCCGTGCAAGTGGAGAAAAGCAATGCCCGATTACCCTTTTGTTAACTCAATTTGCCAACGGAATATATTGCAGAACACATATCTATGAATGATGCATGGCCACTATTGATGAATACTACCCTTCTCCCAATAGTCCAGACTCCTCCCATCAGTCTCGAGGGGTGGAGGATGTTGGGAAAAGCGGGCCAAAGATTCCGCTGCTATTTTTCTCGAAATCGCTTTGTCAGTTTGATGAGCATTCGCTAGGCGAGGTAAGCGCTGATTCCGCCGCAAGCGCATATTCCGGGAATATTTCTGGAGAAGACGACGTTTCTGAAGGTTGTTGCCCGGTAAGAAGAGGGGCCAGAAGATTTCTCGGTCGTTTGTTTTACCTCACGACCAAATTCCGTGGCTTAAATTCACCACGATACCCTCGACGGACCAGTTCAATGCCGCCAGCAGAGCAAATGCGGTGAGTCACAGCTATAGGTGCATACCATTTGACTCAAAAAATGTTATCTGTAGTGTGGCCCTGCGCAATGCGAAATGTCATGCCGGCAAAGTTAGGTGCCCCAGCGGAGACCAAATTATTCAGCCAAATGGTATGCTGGGCGTCGACATTCAATCTGATTGCTTCATTGGCGGCATGGATTTGTTACTCGAGGTCATTGGGGTGAAACGTAGCCGCGGGATTGTCTTATACCCCTGTCACACGGTAAACATTACGGCATAACCATAGAGCGAATGTCATTCTTTGTAAATACCAGTAGACTGGTGCTACACCAGAACACCGAATGACATTCGAGACAAATGACATTTGGTGATCGAATGAGTTTGGGGAACACATTCACGTTAGCGTCTGAACCGAATGAGCAGCCTTGAACCACAGTCGGGGCTACTCATAAAACAGGAAGTTTAATAATATACCGGATATCACTGCCTAAAAACTATCATTAAATCAATGTTTTTTCTGAATGTTGTTATACATAAAAAGAAGGCAAACAACATTGAAAACAACACCTTCGCAAAGGCAAAGCTCCGCCATGTTGCTGGCACCCAAATGGGAATTTGTGGCTTACTTGTCTCGGAGCTTACGTCACTGAAAACAGTAATATACTGTTTTCCCTAATTAAAAAAAGCACACTTGTTGAGTTTTCAGAGCATTAAAAGGAAACATTATGGATACGTTTGCATCATTATCTTAGAATTCCACGTTTGCTGATCGTCGCTGCTATCAACATCAAGTAACATTTGTTTCGCCCCGTAGACACGCACGGCTAGAAAAATGTCATTAACAGGTAATTCCATTCGCTTTGAATGACATTAGATTTGCCATGTGACGGGGGCTTGCAATGTTGGTTCTAGGAGGTAGCTACGGAACGCGTCTCACGCCATTCTACGAATGAAAAGTTGCCGACAGCTGTTACAAATTGCCGTTCTCATTTACGCGAGTTGTTTCCCAATACATCAATTCTACAAACTTTCTTAATTTAAGAAATATTTTGCCGTTCCCACAAGCCTAGTAAAATCGCGTTTCCACTGTGTCCTGCTCCAAATTTTGTCTGTTTGTTCACAATCACAAGTATGGTTATTGATTCAGACTACATGAGGTCAGAACATGTCGCGACTGGGCCCACGTCCGGGTGTAGCGGCTGAGGTTTAAACAAAAAAAAAAAAAAAACTAGCCCGCGACTGCGGCTACGTGTTGCCCGTATGGTTGCAACATCCGTTTTTTTTTTTTTTGTGTGTGTAAAACGAGCCTGCCCGTGGCCGTTTCAATTCACTCTAGCCACGGAGTAAGGTGCTCAGAGACAGATTTCAAGCGTGTCTGGCTTGTAATGCGATCGCAAACGGACGAGCCGCTCAGCTCTGGGTCAACCGGTGATGCAAGCACAATGCCATGGGAAACGGTATTCCTGACACGCTTCGCAGATTGTAACTTTCGCGGAGTCTGTGAGTTTTCTCTGAAAGGTACTCGCCGTCTTTAAACATTGAGTTGAGTTGATCAACGATGTCCGCAATGCCCCTGTACGCTAATTTTTCTCCAAATCAGCTCTTAAAACGCAATCTGGACTCCTCTTGAAGCAACCGCTTGAGTTAATTTTGAGTGGTTTTAATACGGTAGTTATACGACAGGCACTTTCACACACCTCTCACGCTTCATTTTTTTGCGTAGCAAGTTACTTTCACCTTGTCTGTGCGTACTTTGTTGCGCCCCTTCTTGCTGCTATAGGTGCTAGCCTCCTTCCACATTTACCGATCGACGTTCGGAAAACCAGAATCTGCCTAAGAACCCTGCCAGTTGAAGCCGATCTATACCCGTGTAACCTGAGCGTTTGAAAGGTTATCTGAGTCGAAGGGCCTTCGAAATTTCAAATTCCCTTTGAACTCGCAGGAGTTCCGCCGATCTAGACATATCTTAGAGGCAGTTGAAAATTACCGCGTTCACCTGCCATGCTTTGGTGTCGCCACTGCTGCCTAGTTTCGTTCTCGTAACTTGAAAAAAAAAATAATTTTAGAACTTATAACCTCGACTGACCGTGAAAACTTAGGTTTACGGATCAACGGGGAACACGTGAGCCATTTGAGATTTGCAGACGACATAGTCTGTCTCAGTTATTCTGCTGAACAACTCCAAGAAATGATTGAAGAACTACACTCAGAGAGCTTCTATCATTTTTTAGACACTCCAAGAGTTTCGACGCGAGACTTTAAGAGACACTGCAGGCAAATAGCAAGTTGGACTCAGACGAAAGTTTAACTGCCCAGAAACATTATCAGCGTTTATTCGGCGACGAAAGATGCTTTGATTGCCGAGAAATTAGTAATTGAAAGACACATTCCATTTCAAAGACCATCGCGGCAGCAGGTTCCACTGGTCGCGCACTCGGCGCATACGTCAAAACAACTTGTCCGCTCCCCACTTCCATTACCTGCCACTCTCTGTGCGTCAATCTCGGTGCCGCACGGGACGTGAGATGGTGGTTAAACAATGTGAATGTGCCGCGTGGCCTTTTACTTTACCTGCGAAACGTCTAGCGGGCAGCGCAACCACAGCGACGACGACGACCGGGGCTTTTGATTTGCATTCTCGCTATAGATAGCCGGGTTTTAGTGGCTTCGATGCACTCGCCTTAACAATGGTGCCCCATCTGTTAGTTTAACTTGTAACAGCGTGCAACGCTAAATATTTTCCGTCGGAATACGGTTACACATATTGCGCCATCTGTTGAATGCTTTGCAAAGCGAGTTGCGTATTAGCCCATCTGCCAGAAGTGTGCCGAGAGCTTTTACGAGCGCCCACACCACCAAAAAAAAAAAATGCCTTGGTGGCAGTATGGAATGAAACACGCGCATAACATGATACAAATATCATTTTACCTCAGTACGCACCGTAGTGTAAGCATAGCTGCACACAACGACCTTAATAAAGAGACCTGGTTGGACGTACACATTTTATTCAACTTCAAAACAATCAAGAAATGTTTTCGAACAAACACGCTGCATGCGCTTTGAGGCCGAAGTGCCGAATTAACAGGCGATCAGTTGCCTTCTGTTCGTCGTATGAATAACACTCGCTTTTTTTTTGCGATTTACGGGGGCGAACGGGGAACTTCACCCCGGCGGAAGCCTAGAAGGCATTAAAAAAAAAAAAAGTGGCTAAGGCCTTCCGCTGCTGAGCACGAGGTCGCGGGTTCGATTCCCGGCCGCGGCGGCCGCTTTTCTGATGGAGGCGAAAAGCAAAAGCGCCCGTGTGTACGAGATTTCGGCGCACGATAAAGATCCCCAGGTGGTCAAAATTAATCCGGAGCCCTCCACTACGGCGCGCCTCATCGCCTGCGTTGCGTCGGCGCGTTAAACCCCACAATCAATCAATCGATCATTTAAAAAAAAAGCTTGCGCACACTCTGTATACCTCGTGCGGAGGAGTTCAATCGTCGCTAGGGATAATTCCAACATAGCAAGCATAGTTCCACCCGCAGTATCACACCGTCGAATTTCATCGCGAAGTGAACGCGACCAAACACACATACACACACAGCTTCGGCCGCCGATGGCTTCGGTGCATAACTTAGTTCGGATATGCAGCGCTACGTGAGGGAGCAAAAAACTTATTCTATAAGGCGCAGATTACTGTACGCAGAAGAGCGGAACCGTGGAAGGCCGCCGTGATACTTGCCGCCATGATGTAAACAAGGAGATAACAGAAATGTGACTACGCTGAACCTGCAATAACCACAGCAACCACCGCCAGCGCCGCGGCTTGGCAACTTGCAAATGTCGGCACAGCTTGAGTTATACGTGTACACTTATAATTGTTTATGGCTTATGAAAGTTAACGTGCAAAGAATGATTTTGCGTGTTTCTTTTGGAGCTTGTGCCCGCGGTTCTTGTTCTGTTGTTCACCACGTAACTATTGGCACATCCGCCCAGTCACCGTTGATGACATCTCTGCTGGGCGACTGATAACCCCATTTTTTTTTATTATTTACGCGATTATTTTAAGGGGATTGTTATATTACCCAGTATTGTAATATACCCAGGGACTGGTATATTAGTTTTCTGCGGATGCCAATCTATCTATTTAGACCAACTTCGGTTTTGTCTTCAGTGTCCCTTGGAAATAAATATGAATAAATCTAAATTAATGATAAAAAACATTCTGAACGCATTCTCTTCAGCATAGGTAACGAAACACTGCAACAAGTCGAAGAATATAACTACATTGGACAGTGCTGACCCCAACCAGGGCAAAAAAAACCGGTGCAGAATAGAATTGGTTTGGGGTGTGCTCCGGAAGCACTCGCAACTAACGAAAAGTAGCTAGTTCTATCTAAAAAGAAAGGTATTCAATCAGTGCACCCTGCCGGTGATGACATATGGACCTGAAATGTGGCGCCTTACTAAACAACCAGAAAGCAAGCTTAGATCCGCCCATCGTGCCGTGGAGTGAATAAAGATAAAAATAACGCTTAGGGACAGAAAACGAGTAACCTGGATTGGGGAGCAAACTGGAGTAGAAGACATCGTAGTTCAAATTTAAGAAAAGAAATTTACTTGGGCTGGCCAGGTAACGACCAACTGACAACAGGTGGACCCCGAGGGCAACAGATTTGACACCTAGAGACAGGACTAGAAGAAGGGGAACGCCTTTAACTCGATAAAGAGACGAAATAGGAAAATACTGAGGCAAAGAATGGACTCGGGCAGCGCAAGACATAAGAGGGTGGAGGTCAATGGGAAAGGTCTTCGTCCTTCTGTGGATCTAAACTGGCTGTGGTTGATTTTGTTGTTGTTGTTGATGATGATGATTACACTCGACCAAACAGAAACACCATTCTAATTGATAAAATTGATTGTAACCTACAAACAAGCACAAAACACGCACAAACCAGAATGGGAATGTGGCTTCCGTAGGCCGTTTTTTTTTCAGTTTTTTAATATGCACGAGTTGCGAAACTCCGTATCACAATCCGGGTGGCGCGAGCCCCCCTGCTTCGTGGAAGCTGAGGGCAAGTGTACCGGCGCGGCACCTTGGGGACGAAAACTGGCCGTTGCATAACATTGACTAAATAACAAAATTTCACAAAATAAAGCCTGTTTCTAAATTACAAAACATAACTTCGGTAGTATTTATTTATATTAACTCCGTTTTTCTTTTTATGACTTACGGCATCAGCCGCAAGCACTTGAGTACTACTTCAACTTTCTGCCGACTGACGACAGGCTCGTCAACCTGCCCGGTTTTTCCCCGTTTTCCCCAGGGCAGGGGTGCCAACTACGGACTGATACATGGGGCCTATGGGAAGTTCAGCAACTCGCATATATCGAGTAACCAGTTTTTTTTTTTGTACCGCCGGTGTCGAGAATACACAGTAACCTTGTAATCGTAGATTGAGTGATATAAAACAAAAACAAACGAAAAATTATGAAGGGCATGCTATTTGAAAACTAAATTTTAGTCGTATATAATTATTTTTGTATATGCAGCATGCTGAAACTGCGTCCGAGATTACGAATGTTCGCGTTGCAAAGGCCTTTGAGGACCTCAAAGGTCTTGCTCCTGTGGCGTAAATGGCATTACAACCAAATCCCTTGAAAAATGTCACGTAGAAACTCGAAGGTGGCATTTTAGTCAAACGACATTAGGTTGAAAGGCTTGCGAAACGCTCGTGTAGCAGGGGTATTACTCTAGTAGTGCACAGGGCGAGCGCTCTGACTTGGACACAGAAAAAAAAAAAACACGAACGCAGCCAGTGATTCAATATTTACAGGATTAGTCTCGAAATTTAAAACACATAATAACTACTAAAAGTGAGCTACTTTAAAGCAGCAAATTTTCCCGAGTTTTATTAGTATGTTAATACCGGAGCTCGTTAGGACACTTCGTTGTCTTTATCAATTAGTTCGCAGTGGCACGGGAAGGTTATGCGCGGGGACGGTGTTAATGCAAGCGTTTCGCAACCAACTAATACAAGTGCAGGTGGCGTGGATTGCGGGCGAAACATCCCGTGTTACTCACAGTTACCCGATTAGGATGTTTACAATTGCTCAACAGACATTTTTGCGTCAGAACGAGGTAAAGCATGTCTGAGGTGCCGCAGTGGTTGGGCAAAATATTCCCACACCCGTTATTTCCAGCCCATAGCCATCCCAGCTCAGCAAACATGCAGCGCGATCGTTATCTTGCGGCGGGTTCGGTGTTTGTGGAGACAGACAAATGCAGAAGGCGTCACGGTAAACACCACGGCCAGCATTTATTGCAACGTGCGAGGCAAACGTACTTCGTACAGACTAATAATAGGCCATAACAATACCATTGGGAGCAAGGCATTAAACAACACTCTAGAGATCGAGATGGTTCGACTCATCGATGGAATAATGCCAGATCGGCGGGGGTGCCGCCCCCTGCGACGTCGAGATTGCGCTCCGATCTCCTGGGAACCTCCGTAGCTCACGCATTCCCCAAGTACCGAGAGCAGTATGCGGAAAGGTCCGCACAAGACGCGTCCCCGAAGTCGAGATGGCGGAGAGGTCCCGGCACGACGAGACCCAGAAAGTCAAGAGGCTGCTGGCGGATATGTCCGCGCATGATTCGGCCCTGAAGTCCAGGGAGCATCTCTCGGAAAGGTCCGCGCATGCAGAGTTCCCCCAGTAAAGAGGCCGTGAAGTCGTCGCCTGACAACCCGCGACAATTCGTCCATTGATGACGCTAGTGTGGTGCGAGAACTTGCTCTCGCGTAAGGCACGGAGGATACGGAGTAAAGCCACCACCCTGGCGAAAGCGAACACGCCGGTTTGCTGGCGGTGCTCCCGCACTGGCTCCCGTCGCGCGAAAGAGGAGCGTCGCGCAACCCCGGCCGCGAGGGAAAGCTAGCCAAGCGGTGTTCGCGGAGAAGTCGCGATCTCCACGCAGTTTAGGCAACGAAATAATTTTAGATTTTAATTCTTACGGCTTTCGTGGGAACAATTAGCTGAGTATTCGTTTCTAGCACCTCAGAGGTATTATTTACTGTATTTGTTATTTCTTAATTGGCAAAAGGAAACCACAAATCTCAGGCAGAAAAACAAAAAAAAATCAAAGTCCGGAATTCTTAC
>NW_027526203.1:393703549-393718549 GCF_048455015.1 Haemaphysalis longicornis
CCATTCCTTGATTTTGCTCCTCATTTGAATACAACGATTATTAAGCGTCCCTCTCCCGTACCCCCCCCCCCCTTCCCCCCACCCAAGTCTTGCGAAGTAGCAGTGCATTTCGCATCTAGTGGTCTGGTAAGTTGTATACCTGGCTTAAGTTTAGACTAACTTCTTTAGGATTCCCGAAACGAGACTGTTTTTTTTTTAATTCCCGTACGAGCTATTTCGTTTCTCCTGGAGTTGCAGACCATTTATTCTTCCGTGGTTTTCTTAACCCACATTGGTTCTACATGGCGCTAACGCACGCATATTTCAGGACGCTTAACATTTTCGCGTGGCCTCTATACCAAAAAAAAGGCACACGTTATTGTCAGGTATTAGGTAATCACGACCCCGAATCATATTTTTCTACGATGTATATATTTGAAACAAAGCCGCATTCGTTTTCCGCACGCGAAGCAAATACAACCTCTCACTGTGCCAGTACCAGGTCTAAACGAGGCGACAAAATAATTCACTTCGGCCTGACATATTCGGAGGTGACAGTGGTGATATGCTGCTGCCGTCGCCGACGCCCGTAAGAGCGGCGAAGAACCACGCACTCCGCGTCCCCGGAGAGCTCTTGTTGGCGTTCAAGCGCTCTATCAGGACGCATCTGTTTTTTCGTTTTTTGAAGTACCCAAAATGTACTACTTGCTTACAGACATCACCATAACAAGTTGTTTAGGACGCCGATAGGCAAAAGGAAGGGAAAAAGAACCAAAACACTGCATGAGCCGCTACCAGCTGCGCAGCGGCGATCCCGTAAGCGCCGCGGAGAAGCGGCGGCAAGCGGCGCAGCGATCGCGAAGCTCGAGGCGAATAGCCATGCACGTGATTGGAGCGCGGACAAACATAGGGCAGTGGATTTGTTGACGCAGACCAAAAATGCGCCAAACCCTAGCCATAAAAAGCTTCGCTGTGAAAAAAATACTTGAGGTTCTACGCCCCGAAGCTACGCCTGGGCTATGCGGCGCGCCGTAGTGGGGTGGGGGGCTGCGGGGTAATTTCGAACCCCTGAGTATCTTTAACATGCTCTGAAATCACGACACACGGGTATTTTCGTTCTTCTCCGCCATCACAAGTAGGGCCACAGCGACTGTAATCGAACCTGCGTCCTCGGGCTGAAGCAGCACAACACCTTAGCCGCTCAAGCACCATGGCGGGCGACGGAAAATGAGGTACCCTATCATATTACAAACTGCTCGATGTTGTGCGCAGCACATTAATTTAAAGGTGACCCCAAACATCGTGTTAATCGCATTACGCAATCCAGAGCATCTTCATGAAGCGTCGAATACCCTTGCATAGCGTCGGCGTATGAACGGGACGATGACCATCATGAGCAACAACGTGCCTGCCATGTGACAAAAGCTTTAAATGCCTTCTTATGAAACACAAGTCTTGAACAGACCCTGTGAATAGCGACAATCATGTGTGCACATCATTATCATTATGATCCTTATGATCACCGCATTCATCTGGAATAGCCAGCCGGGCATCCTTGCTTGGCTGACATCACCAGTGTCATTAGGATCGTTATCCTCTCTCTCTCTCTCTCTCTCTCTCTCTCTCTCTCTCTCTCTCTCTCTCTCTCTCTCTCTCTCTCTCTCTCTCTCTCTCTCTCTCTCTCTCTCTCTCTCTCTCCTCTCTCTCTCTCTCTCTCTCTAGATATCCAGCAGTGAAACTTCTCGCTCAGTGGCCAGAAAGTTCTGCTTGCCTTATTCGTCTCGCCTTGTGTGGGCGTGTAGGCAACGTTTCTCCCAAAACTTCTTTTAATTAGAAGTTAAATCCAGCTTGTGCGCGCCAGTTTAGCCTCTGTTTCAGTGGCGGAGCTCAGCCCTCGCCGACTGTCAACAAACGAGCCCGAAGCAACAGGTGACCGTGCTCCAATGTGCATGGCCCTGCGAAGCCCACAAATGTTGCCAGGCCCTTGATTTAAAATTTAAAACATGGCTTAACCACGCTGTCTGTGCCCCCCGTTGGCCCAGCCTCCTAGGGCAAAGTCGCGCTCCGCTGAAATTTAATTGATGTAAATGTGCTTTTTAACTACCGCTTCCTGTCTTGAGCGGCGCTTCACCCAGCAGTAGGACCAGAATATGGCCAACTGCGAATGTTTTCACTTTGTAACGCCTACACGTGTTTGCTGTACGAGCAATACAGGAAGAATCAAGGAATTCTCGTGCCTTTTAGGTCGTAGGCTATCTCGCGGGGTCAACTCTTTCTTCCGCACTTTACTTGCGGGAGCGGCATCAATATTTCTTTATGGTGTTGCGCAGTAATATATTTTCTAATGCCCCAAGCAGGGTATACCGTCACAGGACGTACATCGGTTTATTAAGATGAGAGCATGACATGTCTCATCAAACACGAAAAGGAACCATCGTCGTCATCGTCAACACGAGTGGTGCAAAAATGGCCGTCTCTCTGAACAGAAAATACGTAAATAAAAACGCATTTGGTTTAGAATGGGATTAGAACCGGTATCTCCAGGGCTGCACTCAAGGGCGTTACCCCTGCGCCACCTCGTCACTCTGCCGGAGAGGGAACAAGAATTAGCGTGATGCTTGCGCTTGACCGGTAAACGTGATGTCACGTGAGTAGATCAGGTGCATGGGGAGGGCTCGGACTGTGAAGCTGCCGCTTGAATTGCGGCCAAGCTGTCTGTCGGAGTAATTCGTGTCCAAATACGAAGAAACGAAAGCAAAGAAAGAGACGTAAACACACATGGCAGTAGAGAGAGAGAAAAACATTTATTTCTGAAAACTGGGGTGGGTAGTGGAGGGTGTTAAAGAAAACGGGCAAGGGGGGCCATTCTATTCCGGTAGGCCACATGCCACGGCCGCTGACCTAGCCCGTTCGACCAGTGCAGCCTGGTCCTTGAGCTGGCCGCTACGCAGCACGCACTCCCACTGCTCGTAGGTTCGATAGTTGGGGGTGAGGGGTTAGTAAGGCACTGCCATACGAAGTGGAATGTGTTAATGGAGAGTTGCAGTGTTTGCTGTTTATGGAGTATGTGGTTGAAGATATGTGGTGTAGATGTTAGCGGTTATAGAAAGTGTTGGTCTGTAGGCGGCGCTGGATTCGTGCGTCCGCGATGGCAAGAGAGGGGTGAGGTGGTGGGTAGAGGCGGTGAGACTGACGGTAGTGGGAGAGTATATCGGCGTCGTCGTCGTTGTCGTCATCGTCGTCGTCGTCATCATCATCAACATAATAATCATCATCATCAGTCAGCGCCCACTACAGGGAAAAGACATCTCCCATAGATATCTAGTTATCCCGGTCCTGTGCTAACTGCGACCAATTCATCCCCGCGAACTTCTTGATCTCATGTGCCCACATAACTTCCTGCCCAACTAACGTTCGGTCTTTCTACAAAAATAGGCATTTGCATGGGTTCCTGTATCGCCCCTATACTTAGTAACATGGTGCTTGGAAAGTGTGACACGTGATTGTCGGTGCTTCTGGAATCTGCAGGGGTGGCGCAGGTGTTTCGTTACGTGGACGATTTTCCTTTGCTTCTGGAGTGTTGTAAGGAAAGATTTGTTACATGTCTGTATGAAACACTTAATTTGTTTAAGGTAGGCTCAGACCCTCTGGATAGTATACTGGTTCCAGAGAACGGTTCGATAAGATTTCTGGATTTGACCCTGGCTGTATGTGCGAAACGTGTGTTGGCACTACAGGTCTTGCGCCAACAAGCCGCTTCTTACTTGTCATTCCGCACATTGCAAGCTGGTAAAAAGGAGAACAGTTAAGCAGTGCATCTCGGACGCCCTAAGCAAGGCGTGCTTCCATGCAGTGCAAACTCCCTTCGACGAACAAGTCGGTCGGATCGAATCGGCTGGTTACCCACTCCACCTGGTAGTATCGGTGACAGAAAGCATTCTCAGGAACCTGATAGTAATTGCCATCGTAAGGATGCGCATGACGAGCCTGCTCACGAGAGTGAGAGGAAAAAGATTGCCGTTGTCCCGAACATTCACGGCTTGTCTCACGGTTTAAAAAAGATTGCCAACCGTGTACACGTGAAGGTAGCGCTTAGCGCTCCCCACAAGCCCGTGAAATTTGCCAAAGACACTACAAATACAGGTGCGAAGAACCTTGGGTGCCACGTAACGCATCGTGTGCAGTACGTCCCATGTGTGGAGCGTGTGGTTTATCGCATTCTCCTGAAGAAATGTGGGTCATTTTACTGCAGGAGTGTTGTAAGCTGGGTTAGTTGGTGCTATTTCATGATGGATAACAGCGCGAAAGCTGGACGAAAAGACGAAAATGGGAGACACAAACAAGCGCTGGCTTTCAACTGACTTTATTAAAAAAAAAACACAAATATATACTTATGTCGCATCTTCTCAGAGCATGTGCGAAAAGGAAAGAGAGAGAAAGAATCACCCTAGCTGCTGACTCCGGCGGTACAGATTATAAAAATTACATTTCAACCTATGCCCAGATAATAAATCTCTTTTTCATGCAAAAGAACAGAAGGCTGACTGTTGGCGTATGTCTGTTAATTTCTTGACTCTCTTTGAGCAGAATGGCTTCGGACTCAAATTCACCGCTGAGAACATGAAGGAAACATGTATCCAATTCTTGGATTTGAAACGGAAATTCTTTCCTGACCATGTTTGCTGGATGTATGCTCCAAGGTCGGGGAAACCTTTGCTAAAGTACACCTCAGGGCATACCAAATTAGTGAAAAATGCCCTAGTTCTTTCCTGCTTTCGTTCGGCGGTATCTACGTCGTGCCTCCATTTGATGGAAGAGAGCTTCACCGGTCAGGCGCAGAAACTAAAAGACGCTGGCTTTCCACCGGACATACTCTTATTGGCATGCCAAAAGCTGGTTCAGAACATTAAGAAAAGTGGTAGAACCGAGCTCATATCCGCTGAAAACGAACGCAAGAAAATTGCTGTATTGCCCTACATACATGGCTTCGCTCACGGTCTAAAAAAGGTTTGCATCTCGCTATGGTGCACAGGTTTTAATTTCCGCGCGCAACAAGTTGGGCCGATTGTGCGCAAAAGTCGGTCGCCGCCTAAACAAAAACCAGGTTATTGCCACGTCTGGCTGCACGGTGAAGCATATTCATAGCTATTTCCCTTGTCGTACTTCCGTCGTCTATTCCATTCATCTGCCTTGCAAGCCTGTCTATGCAGGAAGGTCGGGCCGCTGCCTTAACGTGCGATTAAGAGCACATTACAATTCAATCGAAGGGGCTACAAGTTCCCACTTTTCGGCACGTTGCAAGCAGTGGGGTTGCTCACCTCGTTTTGCCGACACGTCGATTTTGTTCTTTCATAGGAACCAGACGGCCAGGGAGCTGGTCGAGGCAGCGCACATTATTGAACGGCCGACGGATTGTGTCAGTCAGCCCTCTGTTCTTTTGCATGAAAGAGAGATTTCTTATCTGGGCATAGGTTGAAATGTAATTTTTACTCGGAACATTGCTGGCGTTAGGTGGGACAAGGACGAGAGTTTACACACACAAACCTTCGGCCAAACCCACAAACCACTGTATGTAAACCCTCGTAATGTTCCGAGGTAGCCAGTAATGTTCCGAGTAAAAAACCAACTAGCCCCAATTCAAGCTCTGGTAATTTTTATAATCTGTACCGCCGGTGTCAGCAGCTAGGGTGCTTCTTTCCGTCTCTTTGCTTTTCGCATATGCTCTGTGAGGATGCGACAATGTATATATTTGCGTTTTTTTTCGAATATAGTCAGTCAAAATTCCACGCTTGTTTATGTTATCATTTTCGTGTTTTCGTCCAGTTTTCGCGCTGTTAGCCGTCATGGTAATTTTACGTCGGTCAAACTGGCAGATGCCTTAATGACTGATTGAGAGAACAAGACATCATCGACATAAGAAGGAATGATGGGTTCTTAGCCTTGCATTGCAAATCTTGCGGGTGAAAACCTCGGTTTGACGCGTGCGAGGTGATAGGAAGAAGCGGAATCGAAACTGCGCGAGAAATAATTGAAGCACACGAAACAGCAAGTCAAGGTAGTAAATGTGTGAGTCGGGCGTGGATCACGTTGTCCCAAAAACAGATTCCCAAAACATGTCCCCAAAACATCGAGTATGCTTAACTTGTTGTCTATGTAGATTCTGCCAAGTGCGTGAACGCGGGTTGATATGGTGAGGTGCTATCGGAGATCATACGTCTGTACTTTTTTTTTATGGTGCCGTTTTATCTTTTATTATTTTTTGCTGGTGTTAACATGGAGAGTGCGTATAAAATGTGCAAGGTTTCTCGTATTAAATTCAGATGGAAGTCAGTCGCATGCTGTGTGAGCGGTGCCCCTTGTTCTGGATGGGATGCATGTGCTTTAGTATTGGAAGTACTTGGATGGTAGCGCGGGTTGTAGGGGGGAGTGTGCAGAAGGTTTCGGGAGTGGGGTTCGAGGGGTAGCCGAGGGGGTTAGGGGGTGGCGGCCGGTGGAGCTAGCTTGTAGCCGCTGGCTCGACTTGTAAGGTGTGCTTCAATAAGCTCTGGCACGGTGTTATAGATGCCCAGCCGGAGGAGGCGTTCCGTCGAAGTGAGGTTGGGAAGCCAAAGGGCTGCCTTATACGACTTTCGTATTAGTGGGCCCAGCTTGGCGATTTGCTTAGATTTTAGAGTGAGGTATGGGACGCTATACACTGCAAGGATCGTGATCATGGATTGCACTATCCGACAGGTGTCTGCCTCACGGAGCCCGTGTCGACGGGAGAATACTCGTTCGATAAAGAGAGTCATTTGGGATACCGTTTTCCGTATTTTGTGGAGAAAGCCTGCCGCAGAGCCGGTGGGATGGTATTGCACGCCGAGGATGCGTAGAGTTATGACCTTCGGTATGGGCAAGGCGTCGATGGTAAACGCCAGGTCAGGGGTGGGCTGTGGGCGGCGCCCACTACTTCTGTCATTTAGTGTTAGAAGAGCGGATTTGGTGGGTGAGCAGGAGATCCCGCAGTCCCGTAAGTAGTGGCGGATAGTGTCTATGGCCTCTTGCAGCCAGTCTTGCTGGTAGCCAGGAGAGCCCTTGCGAATCCAGAGAGTAATATCATCTGCGTAAAATGCAGAAGAGACACCTGGTATGGAGAATACCAGTGGTGGGAGATCGGCCAGGGCAATATTAAAGAGTAGCGGCGATATAACAGCCTTGTGGTGTGCCGTGCGCTGATGCGTACAGAAGTATTTGAAAATGACTGTGCTTCAAAGCACGCAAGTACCTTCAAAGCACGCAAGCAGACTTCAGTGCTAGAGGAATTCCTTGTTTTAAAGGAATTGCGGCCTCTGTATTTTTGGTGGATTAACTACATACTTATTAAGACTATGTAATGGATCGTCTAAAGTTAAAAACTTGACTCGAGGAAACCAAATTTCCGAACCAAACAGTTGTTTCTTATAGGACCGTTTCCAGCCATTTGGGGCGCAATTGATCGGTCGGCATTCTCAGGAGCTGCGGGTTTTCTTTTTTGGCCCCACCGCCTCGTCAGTGCCCATTTCTGCTAATTTTCCATAATTGGTCTTTTAAAATAAACGACTGACTCGTTTTACGATTCTAACACAACGCAAATAAAACGGAAAGAAAAAGAAACATCGTTTTTATGGTGGCTCTGTTCATGTGAAACCTCATTAAGATCCTTGCGTTGCTTTCTGTTGTATGCCGCGGCTTGTTAGATTAACGTCATTACGTGCCATTTCGTCGTCTCTAACTACTCATGTACGAGCGTTTGGGTTCATTTGTTTCAATCAGGAAGGCTTTCCTTTTATTTGTACGCATCTGTTCCCCTTTGATTTGCGTTTGCTCTTTTTGTCCTGCATGCCGTTAACTGCACTTATGTCCGACAACTTGATCTCAACCATTAGCGTTGTTTGACTAGCTGATGCAGAGATATCAAGCCAAGTTGTGAAAGCTACTAAAAACGTGCCCCTAAAACACTTGTCTTTTTTGCAAATTGCAAACTGCAGACAGGTTTTATCGCTAAATATATATTGGCAAAATTGTTGCGGATGGTTGTTTAGGTCCCTGTATTTATGGTCATCATGTTAGTGCAAGTCAGCATAAGTCGAGTGTAGTTATAGCTAAGTGTATCCGAATCAGTTTATTACCTCATCGACAACCCAAGTGTTAATGCGTTCAGTGAAGGTCACATTTGGGAGAGAACCCGATGAAGGCGTGTGAATGGTGTTCATTTTGGATAGATATCTTAAAATTGTTTGCTGAAGCGTGGACAACATGAAGTATCGAAATGTAAGCATTGGCGAATGACGGCTACTTGCTGGCCAGTCAATATTCATTAGTCTTATATAACCAAAATGGCGTCCCGATGCAAACTTTGGTGCGTTTTTTAAGACCAAGGATTACCGGAGAAAATAAAAAGGAGGCGATAATGACGGATGCATCGATAAAACAATGGCGGATCGAATTAAATTAATTGAAGTTTCACCAATGGAGCTTTCTTGTTTCTTTGCTTGCTTGCTCGCTCATTTAGGTGGTCGGTTTTGTTGCACGCCACTTGAAGATTTCCATAATCAAAGTTCAACTCCCGTTTTTAAAATTTGTCGTGGGTAATAATGTGTCCCTCTATAGAAACATGAGTTCTTGGTATCTCCGCTTCCCTACGTCACTCTAGAATGACCAATTGAAGTGACCAAGCGTGCAAATTTGATAAAACGCGAAACACAGCCTCGTATTTGCCTCAAAAACGACAACTGAGGTGGGACAACGCGAAGTGTGAGCCCAGTATTTTGCATTGGCGCTTTGTCCCTGCGTTGACGCCATTTTCCAGTAAAATGGTACGCTTGCTTTGCCCTGTTTTTTTTTTTTTACTGCATTGTCACACTTAGTAGCTTCGATTGATAATTATGGGAAATATGGCGAAGGTGACCTACGGGTGCTTCTTAACCTATTTTCGAGCGACTGAAGCGACTGTAAGTTAGTCGGAAAGGTTACAGTTCTAAACAATTTCCTGAAAAATATACTTATTTACAAACTGAAATGTTAGATAGTTTTAGTATAGCGTTTTCAGGACAACGCAAAGTGTAGCGTACGCTATTTCCTTGCACTGCGTTTGCGCAGCCCGTAAAGTTGGTTTTGCGTTTAGCGGACGTAAGACGAACGCACGCTATTTCAGCAAAGAAGCTTGCGTGCGCTACGGCCCTTGCGCGCCTTGCGTATCCCTGTGTTTTTTTAACATGACGGCAAGTAGAGCGGAGCAGCTCAACGCTTTCGCTCCACTGTGAGAAGTAATTTGCATCTTATATTACGAGTATTTTGCTCATGTGTGCCTAAATAGGTCCCGTAGTTTGCCCGTTGATCTCGCGGTATGGAAAACTAACGTGACATCGCTGATTTTCCGAACGAAGCTCCTGAAGAGCGAGAGAGCGAGAGATAGCGACAGAGAGAGAGAGAGAGAAAAAGAGAGGGAGAGAGAGAGAGAGAGAGAGAGAGAGAGAGAGAGAGAGAGAGAGAGAGAGAGAGAGAGAGAGAGAGAGAGAGAGAGAGAAGAGAGGGGGAGAGTGCGTGCGTGCGTGCGTGCGTGCGTGCGTGCGCGCTGTTGATGCGTTTGCTCCACGGTAGATTGCGACGGTGTACTCCTGCGGGTGGGCTGTGCTTACTATGTGCTTGTGGGTGGGCTGTGCTTGCTCGCGTGAAGTGAGTGGAATCTCTACGACGGGCACGAGGGAAATGATCACTCGCATGTTATTCTTGTCCTTCGGCCTCGCAGTGCAAGCAGTTGCGTCGTTACGTTACGCTTGTTCGAAACGGATTTCTGGATCGTTTTCGAGCCGAATAAAACGTATACGAAAAACCCGGTTTGTTTGCTCTGCGTGTTGTGTGCGATTGCCAAAACTAACCCCAGTGCTTCAATGGTTCCGCTAGAGAGTATACTTATGTAGACGAACTATCGTATTATGTTATGCATGTTTTGTATCCATACTAACTGGAAGGCATTTGGTTTCGCTGGTTGGGTAGTCGTGAAAAATTTCAGGCGCTCGTTCGGCCAGATAAGTGAGTCGGTTCGCATTCGGTGCTACAGATGGCGCAGTAGGCGTTGGCACGTCGCAACGCAAAACCGATGAAACGCTGTACTAGCACTTTCCTCGCGGTGCCCACGTAGCGGGCCACAAAAATTTAGCGTTTGGCATAGGCAAAGGCTGCAAACGCTATAATAAAACTGGAAGAATTTAAAAATGTAAGCGAAAAAAACAGACGACAAACGGCGGGCCGACAACACGAGAATTACTCAGGACAATTTATTCGAAGCGTATAAATGCTATTCAACTAACGTTACCCGTACAACGCAACTCTAAGGTGAGATCAATGAGGGATGAATCACCATGAGCAGTACGTTACGCTTAAAATCTGAGAGGCTCTAATCGATGGTAAAAAGGGATATCGATGTTTCACCGGTGCACCCAATTGAATATTCCTGTATGAAACATGCTTGGGAAGTTCACAGGGCACTGTAATGCGGATTGTGCCGAGTGGAACCATTCATTGAAACATCACAGAAAAAAAATCAGCCCATTAAAAAACGATAAAACGAAGCCGTGGAACAGAGCCTTCCCTTGTTTGAGGTCTGTCATTCATAATGGTGTTGTCGCCTGAAGCATGTCAATTTTATTTGCCAGACGTCACGGCTATCGGGGCACGTACCACCCAGTTCTTCCTTTCGGCCGTAACTGAGCTCTTACTGTGAAAGTAAAAAGCAGAAACTTAAACGTAGTGACTTGGTGGCTGAGTTGCACTCCCTTGAATCGCGTTATTTTCCGTGTATTAAAGGGACAATTTCACCCAGCAGAAGCCGCTGCAATTAGTCCGGGGAACTGTCTTGGCCATGTTTCGGGCAAAACATTTGTTTGGAGCAGGAGTGAAACGCCTCCGTATTTTTTTCCAATGAAGACAGTCTATTCGATCGTCTCCTTTACTATCGTTTTTGAAACAATCAATACCGCCGTTTAGATTATCAGTATTTTAAAGGGACACTGAAGTGAATTTGTCAAGCTCCCGTTTTTGCTTGCACTGCGTAGACTGGCTCAAATTAGCACACTTTTCATCGTTTATCCGGTTGACAAATCGGTAATTATTTTACAAAGCGCGAAAGAAGAAAAACTACCATGCGCGGTTTGCGGCGGCCGCACCAACTAAGGCTGTGACGTTGAGAGGAGGGGCGCCGTGATTGGACGATGCCCAAGGTTAGCAATCACACAAGTTTCGGTTTCGGTTTCGGTTCTGTAAAACATAACCAAAGGCTTTGTTGGATGGGCATTCTCAATAACTCAGTAATCATCGTACCGCGCTTCTGCCATGTTGTCAGCTGTGAAAATGCATAAAGATAAGCCTCCCAGGACGGCTTCGAATCGTAGCATTCACTAGCCGAGGCCTACGCAGTGCATGGACGCCCTCCGCGTACCCGCAGACGCCCAAATGTCATGCGCTTTTCCCCCATATTTGGAGCTTGCCTCCCTCATGCCTGTATCGTAAAAAGCATATTCGTACCAGGCGAAGGGTCTGTTCATTCTGGTCTGTGCCCACTGCCTGCAAGCAGTCGGTGCTTATGGCAACAGCACGCCAACGAGAACTCGCTAGCGCGCCAGTGCCAGCCTGCGCGCGTTTTGTGAACTAGTTCGTGTAGCCATGAACGTTGCGGCCCCAAAAAAGGTGAACTCAATATAGAAAACATCGGCGGAAAACAAAAAAGTTAACTTACAAAAAAAAAAGCACGTACCCGCGGGGATTCGAACTCGTGACTCGCAATACATTTGCGGTGAATTCCTAGCGCCCCAGACCGCTAGGCCACAGAGCGGGACGCGAATGTCTTGCTAATATAGGGTATATATTGTACAGCCGGTTTACACTTTTATTTAGTTTTGGCATTTCAAGCCGCTTAGGTGACTATTTGTTGTACTGCGGTCGTGCAGTAAGCGTCTCCCGAGTTTCCACAGTAGCTCACGTCTAGCAATTGCATTTCGTAGACGGAAAAGCGTTCGCAGATGCGTAGTCGTGCTGCTGACCGGTGTGCTTGTTCGCCCAGCGTAAAGAAGTGCTTCCCGCGCCCTAGTTTTACGCTGTACGGTAAAAATATCAGTTGATTTTATTTTCTTAGTACCTATATTGACTTCGCTGACTCTTCTCCCGCCTTCAAGAGGCCTTATATTTTCCTACTGGCGTACCAGTCAGCGAAGCGTCGCATGTGCAGCGCTTGTGTGAAGCGACCTTGACTTGGAGCTAGATACAGTGTACAAACAAACCAAGTAAAGAAAGGCACATTCTTCCATTCACAAACGTGTCCTGGCTTCGTTTCAACTAAGCGAACGAATTGCGACCAAGCAATTTTTTTTTAACCTCCTTGATTGCGACGACCCGCCGGCGGCCGGCGGACGAAACGCTGGGCCGACTGACTCTGTCGGCCGGGGAGCCGTGCAGTAGCGCAGCCGTGGCGCAGCCAATTGCCAGCTAATCCCCTCCTGACGTCACACGAAAACGCCACTGAAAATGGGCGAGCGTAAAGAGAGGAGGACAGCGTTTTAGAATTTGTTTTTCTACTAAATAAAATCGCGTAAACGCGCCTAGAGTGGTCGAAACATGGCCTGGGGACTCTGGACTACAATTTGCGCTAGTAATCCCGCAATGTTTACATATCACTTCAGTGTCCCTTTAAAGGGACTGTTCACTTCTGTTGGGCACGTTAATGTATCTCGTTATCATTTTTGGCCCACGTGCAACTTTAGTGAAAAGGGCCCTAAATGTTGAATAACTTTCTGGTTTACTTAAAGATTCTACCTCTCTTCGCTTTTTAATATTTCGTTCAATTAGAAGCGATGCCTCGTTTGTTTAGAAGTAAATAATTTATGCTGATGTTTTACTCTCCTATTTCATTCATATTTTGCTTGACACCAAATAGTGCCGCACGAAGGGCAAGTAACAAACTTCATGGCTGGCCATGTCCCAGTCGACTACTTTCTAGTGGCGCTGCCAATTCGGAGGAGGCGAAGAAAATACCTTCGTCAGGCTGGTGATCAACGAAGTCGATGACCGGCCATTGACCTAGTTAGAACATAAGTAACCCAGCACAGGGTACAACTTACGGGTGAAGACAATACAAGACTCTTTCAAACTAGCACCCCCAGCAAGCTTTCCAAAAGTCCTTGATGGTACCTCGGTATGGAAGGTCGCCAGTTGTCTCGAAGCGTTGGATGCATCTTCTACTATGAGGATCCAAACAGATTAGTTGCTTCGATTGTCGACACCACAACCTTAGCGTTAGCTGGGGAACCCCGGAGTCGTTGACTTGACGCGCAGCTCCACCGGCTTCAAGTGTAGAACCTCGTACTGACTGAGTGGGGTCTTTTTAAATATCGTCCGTGTCTTCTCTGGAGACATCTCGTCTTCTCTCGCTATCGCCTCTGGCGGGGTGTTCATCCCTGCAGTGAAAAACGCCTGGCTCTGGGAACCTCATCGGCTCAAATATTTCAGGGCCAACGATGCCCGGTAGAGTATGCAGTGGGCTTCCTCTGGTAGGCGAGGAGGCGACAGTGCACTGTTGTGTTTTTGTCATCACCCTGCAGGGGGACGCTGGACAAACAGAACACCCTTCGTGCTTTGCATTTGTTATTCACGCTGCGCTAGAGTTGCGAGTTTGCTGCAGCCTCACGGCGTTTTCTTCCTGCGTTGCAGAACGCCGCAACTCCGCGCTTACTGTTCTCCCGTGACCTGTGACATATACCGAGGCGACAAATTTGACCGAAATTGAAACAGAAACAAAGAGTAGCGCCAGTGCCATCGAGATTTGTTTCACAATGCTTACAGATTAAAGTTGGTGCCTTTCTAAAAACACGTGATCCGCCGAAGTTTCTAGATGCATCTACGTTACACGTATATGTCTGTGCCATATCCTTTTTAGTTCCTCCGACCGCCTAAACGAACTACGCCAGTCCCATTTCCCCATTCACAATTAATGACGTCGCAAATCGGTGTCTGTAATTATCTGTGGGGTATATTCGTATTAAGGCCACAGTAATCTGATGGTGCATATTAGAACTTGTATTCATATTCGCGATATGGAACGTGACGATATATTCACAACTTGCTTTTAGAGTTTAGGGTTCGTACAATCCACATTAACTGGGTTCCCATAAGCAGCCCAGTCGCGCGAGTATCGGCGTCATTCATGGAGTCATCTGTTTATAGTACTATTCTTTCGAGTAAATATATGCCGATTGTTCAAATAACGTTGCACAACGACAAATGTTAAGAGTTAATTATGCGGTTACATTGAGGGGGGGAGGGTGAGGGGGGAGGTTCTCCGTGTGTTGATTTCCGTGTGGGCATCAGCGTGTGTCACCAGCATTAGGGCGGATGCTCTGCCACGCATATCTCTGAAATGGAAATTGCGTTTGCCAGTTCTGATGCTATGGGAACTAAACTCCGGCTCTTGTATTTTTTACAGGGTGATAATAACCACTCGCCCTCAAAACCTTGCAGACGAAAAGTTATACTTCCGGGTTTTTATTCAAGTTCTGCAGCCTCTTTTAGCGCCTAGGCTGCAGACCAAAAGCTCAACATGGTTTGTAGGCTTGGACGCACCTGGAAATGGTTACGCCAGGTGCCGTGGTGCGCCAAATGGTTCTACCCAATCATGCGGGGAGCAGGCACCAGGAACACAGCAACGCAGCCTGCCACACTGGATACACTGGAGGCGGACCTCGCAAGCACCTTTCTACAGGAACGATTCAACCTGCCGGAAAGACCGAAGACAGGATCACTCGCCACTGGGGCCCTGGACCTAGGGTTCCACACATGAAGTCGATTCCTTTCCATCCCCTATCCTCTTCTTCTCTTCCTTTTTTTTCAATAAAGTTTGATCAGTCAGTCAGTGATGCCCGAACACCGATTTCATGTGAACCCATACTTTCATGGGGATTGACAAAAAAATGGCAACGGCAATGAGAATACCTTACTAGTACGCTCTAAAACATT
>NW_027526203.1:393721049-393784584 GCF_048455015.1 Haemaphysalis longicornis
TTTAAAAATAAATCCCGGCTTCCTAAATCCTGAATCCTTCCGTGGTAATTTTCGGAAAACTCTGAGTATTTTCGTCACAATATAATCAGTCTAATGTAATCATGAGTGGACGTTGTACCTTATATCAATGAACAGTATGATAGCCTATAAATACTAAAATAATGTATAATTACGCAGTGTTATCAACCAAAGGGAGATAAGAAAAGCGATTTTAAATAGGCAAAATACAGTTTTACTTAGTTCTGAATACAGCCTCTTTACGTCTGTATTCCAGGATTAGCCCTTTAGAAACCAAATAAGTATATATTTCTCGGTTTCTACTTGCTCTATTAAACAACTTCGGAAGAGTGTCGTTAAATTAGTAATTGTTAATTTATTAACTGGCCCAAATATAACACATTTACTTTTACTGACATTTAGTTGAAGCTTTTTTATGTGGAGCCAATTTAACAGAATATCCAGGTATTTGTTGCATTTATTTCCAGGTCAGGCGGTGATTTTGAGGTGAAGACCATTGAATCATGACCAGTCATGGACACGTTACCGGTAAAAAGTAACAGTGTCACAGTTGCAGAGTTTCGAAAAGTAACTTTTTACAAATACACTTACTGCGAAAAAATAACGTCGTTACTTTTACTTTACTTCGTATAACACTGAGTATCGATCACAAACCAAATGATACAGTTTATTTCTTAAAAAACGTGCGAACGCATGCGGGTAGTCAGAATTGCACGAGGTGAAACCCTAGACGAAGGGAACCCAAAAAGGGGGCACACTCAAGCCCAACGCCAACAATCTTTCTGTACGCGTCATTGTGTTGCACCAACTGTTTTGTTCATGCATGTGTCGGATAATTTATTTCCAAAACTCATTGTAACTTGGGTTGAGTTGTTTCCCAAAGTTAGCATCGCAGAGCGTCCCTCTCTTCCGGGGTCTAATTTACAGTTTCTTTCATTCTCTTTTTCCGCTCCCGTCAAGATGAAAGTAAAGTTTCAAGAAATCACCTTTAAGACTGACCTCCGACTTCTCTTTTCTGCAGGGAAGATAATCGTCTCAGCGAACTCCTCTCCTAAACTTCGAGTGTAGCCGTGGTGTGCAAAGATGAAAGGTAGCGAGGATATGCAAAAAAAAACAAAATTCTGAACAAGTGGAAAGCGCTAACTGTACGTAGGCCTTTAACGAGTGGTGCTGTTGGGAATTTTTTATAACAAAATTGAACTGTAACGGGATTTTCTAGTACAGCTACTGCATAAAAAACTAACAGTGTAAGTTAGAAGTTCCTCTTTCTCAAAAGTAACTAGTTATAGTTAAACGTTACCGCAAAAAGTAACTAGTTACCGGTAACGCGTTACTAGTTACCGGTAACATTAACTAGTCACTGCCCAAGAATGCATATAACCAACCGTTGGGAGTTAGGTATTGATTGATTGATTATGAGGTTTAACGCACCGACGCTACGCAGGCGATGAGTCGCGCCGTGGTGGAGGGCTCCGGATTAATTTTGACCACCTGGGGATCTTTAACGTGCGCCGAAACCTCGAACACATGGGCGTTTTCCCTTGTCGCCTCCATCAGAAAAACGTCCGCCACGGCCGGGAATCATACGCGCATTCTTGTGCTCAGCAGGAAGTTAGGTATTGCTGACAAGTCCGTAACGTATAGCAATGAGCCAAGTATTGAACCTTGGAGAACGCCGCTTTCTATCTCATGTTTAGGGGATGTTATGGTACGTATTGATGCATACGGATATCTATTGCTTAGGTACCTTCTTAAAAGTTGTAACAGAATTCCGTGTATTTCATTGTGATGAAGGTTTTGTACCAGGGTTTTATGATTTCGAACCAATTAGTTAACTGCGCTGGTTGAAAATACGAAGCGCCTGGCACAAAGATCGCACAAAAAATTGCCATTGGCTAAAATGATAAAAATAATGTCAAAGAATGTTGCATAGCCGGCAAATTTCTCACAGAAGCTCCTGTAAATAATGTTAAGTAACTAAGTTGAAATGAAACTTCGGCGAATTTCGGTGTGGGTGTGATTCCAACTCGGGGCCTTTGAAAAGCGAGACAAGCACGCATTTGCCGCATCACCACAGATTTGGTGAAGGTTGTATTAGTGAATGCGTAGAGACATGTACTCAGGAAGGCGTGCATGCGTAATTTGAGCATGCTAAATAGCGAAGTAGTAGGAATTAGGTGATTACCAAAGTACGTTATCGTAGATGTTTTTCGTGCTTGCGATGCGAACGCGGGTGTGTGCCGAATCATAGTGCCGAATCAAGACGCAAAGGAGAGGTGGTAAAGATGGATCTAGGGATCGCGTTAAGGCCCCCGACTCAGAAGTGTGTATTAAATACATCTGTGGGGGTCCACATGAGTACTTTGAACGTGGTAATTATGGAAGTAGCAATTATGGGTGTAGCAAAGTGAGTTCTCGATATGTTGTGGTCGCTTGGTGAAGTGAAGAGAAATTTGTCGGCGGACAAGACCAAATCACGCTCGTTTCGCGCCCCGACGACAGCGGACTCCCAAACCACGACCTGGGCTGCCCTTTTACCAGGACCGAACTGGATGCGGCCCTGCAAAGCTAACAAGAAACACTGCTCCAGGAGAGGACAAGATTGCTACCAAAATTCTTGGCAACATTAAAGAAAACGACAAGGAGTATTTTCTTGATAGAAAGTTAGGGAGAGTGGCACGATACCGGCGTCATGGAAACATGCTGATGTTACCACGATCCCGAATCCCAAAAAGCCCATTGGCATAGCTAATCTCAGGCTGATTTCATTCACTTCATGTGTTGGGAAATTAATGGAGCACACGGTACTTTTTCGCTTAACCCCTCACATGGAGGGCAACAACGACAAAATGAGGATCCCTGACATTATGTACGGTTTTTGGCCGTGTTTGCCGACCCAAGATGTACTGCTACAAATTAAAGAAGAGGTCATCGACAAACTAAGCACGTCACAAAAAAGCGCCATCTTGGCGCTGGACATGAAAGGAGCATTAGACAACGTATCGCACAAGGCCATTCTCAACAACTTGCAAGAGTCGCAATGTGGGGCGAGGGCACACAACTACGTCCGAGACTTCCTCTCGTCTCGAACGGCCACAGTCGGTCTCGGCAAGTTACGGAATGAGAAATTCAAAGTTCCAGCCAAAGGCACCCCACAGGGCTCGGTAGTCTCGCCCTTACTCTTTAACATCGCGATGGTTAAGCTACCCGAGAATGTAAACGCCATCCCTGGCTTTAGTTATACCATTTACGCAGATGACATAACTATTTGGCCCACCAGAGGGTCCACAGGAAGCTAGAAGGATTGCTTACAGGAAGCCGTCGACTGCAACGCAGCATACCTTGGGCTTTGTGGACTATCTATAGCCTCAGAAAAATCTGAACTTCTCGTACTCAGAAGGAGGGCGAGAGGCATACCACCTCCGGAAACACCTGACCCGGAGGTTATACTGAATAGCGTGTGTATCTCAAGAGTCGAGACACTTCGAATATTAGGACTGACTCCCCAGAAGGACGGAGCAGGTGCAGCTACCCTATAAAAACTTCAGAGCACCATCACCCGAATAACCCACCTGGTCAAAAGAGTAGCAAGCATAAATCACGGACACAAGGAAGCGAATACAATAAGATTGATAAAACCATTAATTATCAGCCTAGTTAAATATGGCACTCCATATTTAGCGCTCAAAAATGCCTTAACAGAGAAACTGAACATTCTATTTAGGCAAACGTACAAATTGGCACTGTGTCTACCAGCCAAGACATCGATTGAGAAATTACATCGACTAGGGGAGCATAACACTCGGGAGTAACTTGTGGAGGCGCACAAAGTCAGCCAAATCGAACTACTAAAGCTCACAGAAACTTGTCGCGCTACCTTACGCCTTCTCGGGTACGCAGCAAACCTGGACACCCATAGCGAGAAGAAGCGCATACCCCTGTGCCTAAGGGATCGCATTATGGCGGCCAACATACCGCGCAACATGCATCCCGTATACCACAAAAGACGCAGAGAGGCCATGGTAAGGGAACTCAAAAACGCCTAGGGCAAAGATCCCAGAACACGGTAAGTTGACACCGCAAAGTACTCAAGCAGGGGAAACCGAGCACACGTGATATGCGTGATTGACAGAAAGGGAAAAGAGCTACGCTCGGCAGCAATCAGAACAGACGACACCGAAACAGCTGAAGAGGCAGCGATTGCCCTCGCCACGTCAACAATTGCTAAAAGTCAAAATCGAATTATCATTAAATGGACTCCTACGCGGCCTGCAGTAATTACCAGAAGGGCCGTATTTAAGCAGCGGCGCTCAAAATACTCCTGAGAATGCGCGACCAAAAAGAAAAGGATCAACCGGAAATTGATATCGTGTGCACTCCGGGGTACGAGTTTCTGGAGGGTAAAATGGTGGCTGATACCACCGCCCGAGGCCATTCCCACCGGGCAACAACTACTACCCTCACCACCATCGCAGAAGATCAAGCTTCTCCACATCGCTGTTCCCACCTAATCCACGACGCAACAGGGTCATCTTGGCCCGATTACAGATGAGCCCGAAGAAAATATCCACCCCCTCATTTGAAACTCAACAAGGGCGAAACAATTCACCTAAGAAGACTCTACGCTAACTCTTTTTTTCAAACCACCCAACTGCGTATGCTATACCCCAGTCTTTACAGTTATGAATGCAAATTCTGCGAAATGCCCAACACTTCCTACCACATGGTATGGGAGTGCAGGGGTGTCAAGAAACTCCCAGAATTCCTGGCGCCGTCTAAGGAGCAGTGGGAGGTCCTGCTATGCGGCAAGGTCCTGGAAAACCAGCGTGGCATCGTGATCCGGGACAGACAAGCAGCATGAAGGCCATGGCATCCCGGACTAGGTATGCCACCCACCATGGTTTATCAACATCAGAGCATTGATGATCCTCCATCCCTCCATTTGTTGTGCAATAAGCGTTTGTTTCTGTCAGCCTTGTCTAATGAAATAGATATCCTGCTGCTACTTAAAGGAGAAATAATAGACAGGCTTTTCAATTCGCACAAAAGATGCATACTAGCTTTGGATATTAAAGGAGCCTTTGATAATGTTAACCACCAAGCCATTCTTCGTGGACTAGCCTCAATTGACTGTGGCCAGAGGCTATATAACTATGTTGCGGCCTTCCTGACAGGACGCACGGCAACCATCGCAATAGGCCAGCTCCGTTCAAGAACATTTAAAACAATACCAAAGGGCACTCCACAAGGTTCAGTGATATCACCGCTCCTATACAATATAGTAATGAAAGATCTCCCTCGAATACTCAATGACATCCTGCATCTACGGCATGCGCTTTACGCGGACGACTTGACCATTTGGACCCCCACGGGATCAATGGGGGAGCAACAAGACGCCCTTCAATTAGCCATCGACAAGGCACACGAATACCTTCGAGCCCGAGGACTACAATGCGCCCCAGAGAAGTCAGCTCTGCTTACTCTAATATCTGGGAAAGCTACGCAGAGGAAGAAAAGCATCCCTCAGCCCGAGCTCACAATACAGGGCAAACCAGTTCCTAGTGTGCCTCATCTGCGTATTTTAGGGCTTGTGATTCCCAAAAATGGATCAGGAATGCATACAATTGCCCCTCTCAAAAACACTCTCAGCCAGCTAATGCACCTCATACATCGGGTGTCGAATAGAAGGTTTGGCTTGCTGGAGTCGGATACCCTGCGCATCATACAGGCACTGCTCATCAGCAGGGTCGCATATGGCACTCCCTATCTTGTCCTTAAAACAACGGAGAAAGCCAGATTGAATACTATAATTCGACAAGCTTACAAGATCGCCTTAGGACTACCATCAAAGACATCAACAAAAAGGTTGCTCCAACTGGGAATACATAATAGTTGGGAGGAGATAGAGGAAGCACGCCGAACCTCTCAGCTTGAACGACTGAAGCTGACTCACACGGGAAGGACGACTTTAAGACAGCTAGGATATGCGACGCCACCCATGCAAGACCATAAGATACGTGTTCCATTAGAGATTCGACAGCACATCCGAGTTCTACCGATACCAAGAAACATGCATCCCGTTCATAACAAGGCACGCCGCATCGCTAGAGCTAAAGCCGTCAACGCCAAGTATGGAAATAACCCAACAACAAGATTCAGCGACGCAGCCATATATCCAAATCAACCAGCACACGCCGTCTGCGTTGTTAACGCGGCCGGTCAGGAAATGACCGCTATGACTGTGCGTACAGCCTCAACAGAAGCTGCAGAAGAAGTTGCAATAGCCCTGGCTGCCATGACCAGCAAGGACTTTATAACTATACTAACTGACTCGCAAGCGGCATGTCGAAGTTATCAGCGGGGGCGCATCTCTACACCAGCACTGACCATTCTGAAAAATATTGCAGAGCTACCTGATATGGAAATCGTCTGGGTTCCTGGGCATGAATCCATCGACGGTAATGAGGCGGCTCACACCGCTGCCCGCGCGTACATACACCGGGCCATTACCCGAGACGGAATGTTCTCCGCTGACACCAAAACGGACCCACTTCTCCGGTACTGAGACGTCCGGGGACATTATAGGCTCGGCAGAAGAGTATTCCCACCACCTGATCCTCAATTAAGCAGAGAAGAAGCCACCACTCTTCGGCGATTACAGACAAATTCTTATCCCCACAGCACCCTCCTCCATTCCATCTACCCGACTCAGTATCCCTCCCTTTGCAATTTCTGTCCAACGCCGGGCACCCTGTACCACCAGGTATGGGAGTGCCAAAAAACTCCAAACCTACCCCCAATCCCCTTACCAACTTTTGAGCAGTGGATGGCTCGTCTGGTCGATCCGGACCTTGGACACCAGCAAGAACTGGTCAAGAGGGCCTGGACGGCCAGTCGCAGGCCTGGGTATCCCGGAATAAGGATGCCCTCCACCGGGCGAGTGCCCTGCCATCAGCACTTATGCTCAATAAATGTTTATTCTCCTCTCCTCTTTCTTGAACAGCTGCTATGAAAAAAAAAAAAAAAAAAGCCGCGGAAGATTTGCTATTGAATTGATGCGTCTCACATGACTTTTCGAACTAAAGAATGTAAAGCAACAGTAGCGATGCATTTAAAACAATAAACGCTGGACCGCCGTTTGGATCTATCTAGTTCGACTTTCCTCACGTTTCATCTCCGGCTAAAACATTAATTAAGCCACTTATACGCTAGTGACTTTGAATGCTCCGATATGTTTTTCAAGGTACACTACTTCAAACTGCACAAGCCTCCTCCTCCCACATATTTTCTTTAATTTTTTTTAATGAAAAATGGTTCACTTCCCCCGCTGACGGGCAATAATTCATCGTCAAGAGATAGGACCTCACTGTGGTCCATATTTTGAACGCGAGGCTCAACGTAAATTTTGTCATGAGTGCAAACGGTTATTTCGGCTATATTATACGGCGTTACCAATAGAATGCGACACCTAAGTAAACGCCACACTTCATCAGGACACCATTTAAACGTGTTTGGCTGGACCAGCAATATACAGCGGTAGCGTCTCCGCCACTCAGGCAACACAGTGGGTGACGGTAAAGAAGAAACACCTGTTTTGTGCGTGGCTAGAGTTGGTCGATCGAAGGTAACAGCCCAGCAGTGAGCGAGGATTTGCTCATTGAGACGAGATGAGGCTTAGAAGTGCTGGCTACGAGATGTGGTACACGTCGCTGTCGTATCCACTTTCACTGAAACGCCAACTTTCTAAAAATCATTGAGCTTTAGCCGACAACAGTGGCAGCAGTATCTCTTGTAGCGCATCTGCGATGCTTGAGGTCATGCATCGGGGGCTGAAAATGGCGTTCATCTTTGATACTTGAAAATCAATGACCTCCGGCCTGGTAGGCCGACTTGTTTGGCAAAGTAGAAGTGAGGCCAGTTGGCGACACCTCCCACTTAAGCCGGCCTATACAAGTCAGAGACCACGCACTGACGCAGAATTCTGCTCGTGTCAATTATTGTGGCTAGATGTAGCTTGTAGGGCTTTTAAATACAGATTATCTAGCTACATAAAATATGGACTTCTCTTACAATGCGTTAAAGAAAGTAGTGCGGGCTTTCACTGATCTAGTTTCGTACTCTGAAGGCGAACCACTTACGCCAAAACGTTTCTGAAAGAATAAAAAGCTTTGATGTTAGGTTCAATTCGGTACTTGCTCTTGAATACTCTCGCTAAAATCAAAACCCAGGTCACAATTGACAATGCATGGTACTGATGGCACCGATGGGCACGTTTGCTGGCGCTCTATTCTGAATTCTCGACTGTAGTCTTTTTCTTCACTTGCACAAGGAAGGTACATTTTGACGTTAAAATTGTTCGACTTGGCTGCGTGCATATTTTATATTCAAACGAAGCCAATTTCCGCGTACAATGCGGGCCCGTAAATACACCAACCCTTATTCTATTGTATGTCTATATTGCCCTGCTCTAGCCTGATCATCCAGCCGTCATGTCCCAAATGGAATCATGCCCGATTCGTTTTGAGTTTCTGAGCTCTTCACAATCGATATGTGCGTGTTTGCAGCATCTTGTTTACAGACTCCGCGGTGAATCGATATCCAGGGTTTGATGCTAGTCCACCGTCGAAAGTACCTCCAATTTTCCTTGGAATTTATGTCTCCTGTACTGGGCCGACATTGTAGAAACGTGTGCAGGCATTGATGACATTCACGGCACTGGCCGCCATACATGGCAGCTCCTTTAATGTGACCACGAAACGAAAAAAAATGCATGGTGGTAGTGTGTGCCTGATCACTCTGTTTACTTGTGTTTATTTAGCACTAAGGTATTTTGCCCTCTTATGCGCGGGGGGGGGGGGGGGGGGTTTCAAACACCTGTTTTTTTCTTCAGCGATACAGCGATGTGGGCATCGACATAAAACACAGTAATATGCGAAGCCTTTTGTCAGACGGAACGCAAGGTACATGGTGCTCTACCCACTGCGCCACAAAGCCGACACAGAATTAAAGACTACGAACGCGCCTTATATCCTTGACTCATTCAAACTACGTCAAGAAGCTGCTGATACAACGCGTTCACTACCACCAACTCCCCAAACACTAAACGTTAACGCAATACACCCACCCCCTATGCGACGCATTTACTCGAGTCCCCCTCGCAGGGAGATGGGCCCTTTTGTTTACGGCACGAAATTTTCCGACCAACGAGAGGCTAACAGCTTCCCTGTAAAATGTTAGAGTATCGCAACTGAGTTGTAATATCGAAGCCGCAGCAAGAAATTCTGTACGGCGAACATTTTTTTTTTTTTTTTTGTCGAACAAAGTTATTTCGAAGTGGTAAAAAACTGGGTACAAAATATGTAGCCATTGTAGCACAGAAGGCAAACTTCCGACCTGAACGGCAGAAAAAACATTTCAGCGTGTACCCTTCCTTGTTATCTGTGCGTGTATCAAGTGCCGTTCTAATATACCGACCTTACATTGCGCCTCAGTCTTACTACCGGTTAGAAAACAGTGCTGACTATTTGCCGATGCGCTATGACAATGTGACGGCAGGTGGGTCCACGAGAAGGGGGGGCTGGCGAAGCAGTCACACGCTAGTATTGCAAAGCCAAACTCCTTTTGCTGTCGCACATTTTGAGAAGCGGCATAACAATACTAATTGCACAGAGACTCAAGCGTTCACGACTTGTCCCATCGCTGCTTTCTTCCTTATCGGCCCATAAGCGGGACTCCCCGGATTCACCGGCTGCTCTCCACTACCGCTTTTCTCTCCGTTGCGCGTTCCTAGTAAAAATATCAATCCCCTTTACCTCGGTGATTTTTTTCTTTAAATCTACGCTGCAATTTTATCTTGTGTTGGCAAGAGAGGCACCCCTATCCCAAGCGAGGCCCGTAACAACCGAGGAATGGCGGATTTTCGAAAAGATATGCGGGGGGGGGGGGATTTATTTGCCTCGGCTTTGCAGCCCACCAAATTCCGACTGTGCGTAAACCCTCCCGCTCTTCCCGACTCTCCAAACAAGCAAAGATAACAGACGAGGAAGAGGGTAAAAACGCCAAGCGATGACAAACCTGCCACTTAATCGAAACAAGCCCGGTAGCATTGTGTTGCTAGCCTGAGTCACTGACAAATCAAACCCAAGTTTTTTAAACGAATTCTACCTTTTACTGTTTTTTTTTCTGCTCTAACTAAGCAGGCAGACAGAGTTGTCTTTATAATTTGTGCGTAGGTCTATACAACTAATTTAAAGCGCTTAGATTCCGGTGCTTCAGCTGTCATCGTATAGCGTTGCGTCGGCACAGTTGCGAAGGCATTGCTATAAGACTCGAAGTAGTCTTGTACGAGCCCAAAATACACCTGATCGGTAAGTAACTGATCACAGTGATGGCGTACTGTTTAATGAAGGCCACCTGTGAATATTTATCGTGTCCTAAAGTGTCTACGCCCAGCAGTTCTTCAATGCAAAAGCTCTCCTTGGCGACTCGCCCCAAAAATATATTCGTCCGTGCGTAACGCGTGACCCGACACAATGCGGGACACGAGGTTTAACAAAAGGCCCCGGAACCTTCTAACATAATAAAGGCATTGGTATAATTCTTGTCAATTACGAGTTTCACCTTCACACTGAGTGTTCCCTGGGGGCATAACCCGAGGGTAAAAAAAACAACAACTGATTTCATGTGCCTATCAGAAGAATTCAGGTTCCTGTCAGGTACTTCACAAATATTTGTATTCGTGCATTTTCAAAACCTAATTTTAAACAGCGCGTGCGTGTTAGTTACGCAGCACCCGTGATAGCCTTCGCTGAATCAAGGAACGCTGAGACAGGAGATTCAACTTCGTTCCTAAAAGTCCTAAATTGAATGCTGACGCGTGTCCGTAGGAACACAAACGCCGCCCTCAATTTAGAAAATTGGCTTCCTGGGGTCTGCACGAGCGGCCTTTTCAGAAGCCTCCGAGCCGAGGTCTACGGTGAAAGGGGCATTGGACGCCGGAGAGCGCCATCATTCTGAAGCCCCCTAAGTACCATGTCGTTCGCTCTAAGTTCACGCCCATTTCGTGCGAGAAAGATGCTCCAATGTCGTCGGCCAACGAGAAGCGAGCGAAAGCGAGGCGGAAAGAAAAGGCCAGCGCGGGCGCACGAGAACCGTTATCTCTAATTACCGCTATCTCTCGGGGCATAAATTCTAGCCGCCGCGGTGGCGACCACCGCATGTCGGAAGAGGAAGCCGCGCAAGGAACGTCGCCAAGGGGAATGAACGGACGGGCGCTGAAGAGAGATGCGGCCCCCCGCGAGAAGAGCTCTTTCCGCTCTTCTGCTCTAAACAATACTTTCGCCTCTTGCGCGACTCCTTTTTTCCTCTTCGTTTGTGCGTGTTTTTGTGTACGTAATTAAAGTGGCTCCTTGTTTCAGACTTCTCTTATCTCTCACCTAACTTTTGCGGCCTACGTGAGCACATATATTCCGCTAGCGCATAGAACTTTTATGGTTTTGTTTTTCCCCTTTTTTCGTCTTTGCATTCGACTGTGATGTACCTGCGTACGTGGAAACACTGTTACCATAAATTACTGTTCCTTACGCTAACAGCTGACGGCACAGCACGTTCCATAGCACAAACAGCGAAAATTGTATTCTTCTGCAATTTTGGCTTGAGTCATTTTTTTTAGAATTTTTGTACACCTCCTCAATGGCGCCTTTTTGACGAAAGCGGGCTAACCACGAGTGAAAAAGGTTTTATAAGCAAGTAGGCAAATCTTAAGGTGGTAGTATGAGTGTGGTGTCTGAACTTGAGCGAGCATCGCTATATCTGGATACAATTTACTTTGATGGAGTAGTCCGCACATAGCTACAGCCCCAAAGAAACTGGCATGCGTTCGTCAGGCGAACATTTTTAAGTGTGTTGGCTATTATAGGAAAAATGTCGGGTGTTCATTGATTGATTGATTCTAGGGTTTAACGCGCCGACGCAACGCAGGCGATGAGGCGCGCCGTAGTGGAGGGCTCCGGATTAATTTCGACCACCTGGGGATCTTTAACGTGCGCCGAAATCTCGTACAGTCGGGTGTTCATCATGTCCGCGCAAAGTTCACGCCTTGACCACGAGGCTTGCCTTTAAAGTGCGCTCCACGGCAAACACACTGCGATGAAGGCAGCATAACAAGTTTGCAATGAAAGAGAGAGAGAGAGAGAGAGAGAGAGAGAGAGAGAGAGAGAGAGAGAGAGAGAGAGAGAGAGAGAGAGAGAGAGAGAGAGAGAGAGAGAGAGAGAGAGAGAGAGAGAGAGAGAGAGAGAGAGCAAACTTTACTGGAGCATCAGTTGGACTAACGAAGAGTGGTGACCACCGCTTGGAGGGTGCCGATGGCCTGAGCTGCTCATTCAGCACGTCCGAGCCGGATTCGAGGGTCCCAGCTGCGTAACGCAGCCTACCAGTTCTCCTCAGAAGAGACGAGGGGGAATGAGTAGCGAAGACATATGGCCAATAATATGAGAGACTGTTTCGGGGGCTCCGCAGTCGGGGGATTTGGGAGAACCAAATTTAGACACAGAGATAAACTATTACAGTACTGGCTGTTTATGATAATTTATGTTGAGTTTCGCCCGAGAAATCAGAAGCTTCAAGGCAGCGCCAACGTTGCACTGTGTAACTGTATGCATGTGATTGTTTTTATTCGGGCCAGGAGGCGGTCACAAGTGGAGCTATAGGCAGCAATCACTGCGCACAAACAAAGTTTTGAGAACTAACTCGTGTAGAAGGAATCTGAATGCGTGTAGTACACGTTTCGATAGACGAAACTCTTCTCGAAGCGCAGCCTGGAAAGCATTTATCGGGTGCGTGCAACACAGCAATTGTAAAACTCCTTTTTGGTGAGGGCAACACTGACGCCTCAAGTAGCGAAGCCGGGTGATACGGCCCTAGATCTCCGCTTTCTATTATTTTATTTATCACTTGGTTTTGTCCTTGGGTGCAACTTAACATCGGTAAAAAAACAAAAAAAGGACACATAAAGAAAGGAATGAATGGAGGCGGGCGGCACATTTTATTTCTTTTCGCCCTTCGCCAATGATCAACTTCTGCGCTTGCTTTGCTTGTCTCGGTACTTTTGTTTTTGCTCTGCTGTTGGAATCCAAGGGAATGTAATGACATTCCTGATCGCGATTGTCGTATCGAGAACGGGGGAACCAAATACAGCCAAGAGGGACGAACACTTTCGCTCCGGGTTTTGTTGTTTCTCCTGAAACAACTCTGAACCGCTCCGCTTAGCTTCCTAGACCTTTTCTTTCTTGTGCTCGGCAATAGCAGAAAACGCAAGCGCGGCAATAACGATCAGGGGGGGGGGGGGGGGAGTGGCAAATAAACAAATGAAGGAGCAGAAGGCATCGCCTGAGAGCTGCATTCTTCACATGAGTGCGAGAAGCTTAGCTGTAGAAACCCATTGTACATTACTTCGGCTGCACTGGCGCAGGCTGTTGGTTTTGAAGCTCGCGGGTTACCTTCTCTCCCGCGCCTACTTTCTTCCTGTCTCTGTTGTACCTCTTGTGTCTTGGTTCTCAGCCGGAAAGTTAAAATTGCTCTCTACGGCGTCTTCTCCCTTGGTTTCTGATTCCCATCCCTTGTTAGTTTATGATTCCTTGCTGTTTCATTAAAGTCACTGAAAGCACACACATACGCACGCATAGATTAAAGAAGAAACACTGAGAGAAGTCTCACGTTATTCATTTCTTTCTGCGCACATTTTTTCCTCTCTTCTACCATTCCAGTTGCTTCCTGTGCGCTGTCTGGCGTTTCGCAGCGACTGCTGTTGCTTGTCGTTTTTGGACGCTCAGACGTTTCCTGTCGGCCGCGTCCTTTTTGTTCTTCAGCTGCCGAGCAGCAACAGAGAAAGGACAATGACTACAAGGAGTTGAGAGGGGGAGGAATAGGGAGCACGAGATGCGATATACACTTCGCCGCCACCCTCTCTGCGCTTGCTTGAGCGAAGCGCAGCGCAGCGAGTCTGGCGGCGGGTGGGACGGCGACGCTGTCCTCCTATTCCCGGGGGAAGTTTCGGGCCTTCTCCTCGGAGAGGTCCGTGGAGCGTGCCTTGAATTCCCGCACCCAGAAGCGCGCGCTCGCGGCCCGAGGCGGCCTCGCGTTGCCGCCGCCGGGGTCTGCGTTCACCGGCGGCGGCGTCGCCGCCGACTCTCCTCCGGCCGCTGCACTTGCGACTCAATCGGGGCCGCTTTTCTTTCCCCTCGCTTTGCAGCGCTTGTCCGCGACCATCTCTCCCGCAGATGCTCTTCCCGTCTCCTTTATTTTGTTTCGCCCTGCCGCTTCTCGGATCCCTCTTAGGTGCGCGCGCTCTCGAGTGAAGCGCGCTGGAGAGGCCTCAGACGGCGAACCCGCTATACGCGAGACGATTCGCGAAATTTCTGACAGCCGCTCTAGCGATCTCGTGCCTCTTTCTCGACCATTCGCGCTCTTATCGCACTTTCTGATTGCGCTTTGCTCTTTGATTCCTTTTTTCCCCCAATTTTTGAAATGCCTTCTCCGGCACTCTCCAGTCAGTCCCGTTTCTGGTGCCATTCAATTTCAAAAGAAACATTTGAGGAGGAGCAAGCGGCGTTCACCAGTTTGCGACAGCGACTTGCTCTCTGCTCTCATTGTTTCTGTAAGCTGTCATCGGAGCCTGCCAGTGACATTCCGGAATTTCATTCGAAAGCTTGAGCGACGGCGCACGTGTCGGGGAAATGCCTCGTAGGTGGTAATTATTTTCGATCTTTAGGTTCTCCAGGCTTCTCGGTGCTCGAGGCATTCACACAATGAAAAACAACAGAATTTTAGGTTTCCGTGCCTCACAGTAAAGATTAATACGAGCTTTCCTGCGTGGCATGCAGATAACTCCTTAAACATCTGTGCACTGTCCGTCCTGCCGCTCCTATGTGAGAAAGAAGTAACATAAAAGGGAATTTTCTGTGGCCCTTATTGAACTTCGTTGCTTACGGCGTAAGAGTTAAGAATGCAAAAGAAGAATACACATTGTTAAGAATGCAAAACAAACCAGTAACTCATGGCTTTAAGGTATATATGATGGGATATTAAGGCAATTAAATTCCCAACTTACTGCATTCTAGGTTGGCTAGAGGCCCAAAAGAGCAGAAAACTGACCCCAGGATAAGAATATCTTTACAACATTTAGCGAGTTGAAAATTAGTGGTAATCTTCACGGCAGAAAAATACTACAGAATAATTATGGGTCTGTCTTCATCAGCGCCCCATTGAAGACAATACTTCAGAGCTCAACGACGAGTTTTCCGTAAACCGCGCCCAAGTATTACGTGTTTGTAGCCAGGGGCATCGCGCGGTTCATGTACCGAAAGCGCAAGCGCATTTTCGCTTGCGGGAGTAAAAAAAAAAGGACAGAACAAAAGAAGAGACAATAATGGCAGGAGAGAGGCGGAACGGGTCGGCCGGTGTGGCGTTTCAGGCCGAGCGCGTGCATGGAATCCGCGGCGGGGCGACATTCTGCGCAGGCGACCAACTCGAGTCGACAGTGACCCTACCCGGGGCGGCTTTTATGCGGCGGCGCTCAACTCCAGTCCTCTCGGAAGCGGCGTATGGCCCAGCCAGACGCATGTATTACCGCCGCCAGCGCGAGCGCCTCGAGAGATGGAACCCGCTGGGCGTATAATAAAACCCATCTTCTAACCCAGATATGCGGCACACATAGGTGTACTCCTTCAATTCGTCGAGCTCTTCCCGCCGAATATTCCGGCTCACGGATGCGCGCTTCTTTGTGGGTGCTTTCCCGTCCCGAGCCGGCTCCCCCTCGGCGGCTGCGCCTCCTCTTCCGCCGTGGCGCGTGTGTACTCTGGTCGCGGTACACAGAGGCCCGCGCGCGTCCTGAATTGAGAGATGCGCGCTATATTGCGGCGGGGCCAGGGAGAAAGGCCCGAAGGGCTTCCGAAAGCAGCGGCGATAGATATGTCATCTCCTCGGGCCGCGAGATGGATGGCTCGGGAGAGAGGCGCGTTGCGGCTCTGCCGGACCTCCGCGCATCGATGCGGCTTCCGCTCCAGACGCACCCTCCTCAGGGGAGGGAGGGGCCGCTCGTCTTGCTGCACCCCTGGCAGGAGGAAAAGACGGTGACGATATCAACCGGCCTGGCTGATTGATTGATTTTATTGTCGCGCGCGGGAAAGGTACACCGAGACGGCTGCGCGCGTAAATTATGTACCGTGCGGGCCAACCGGAGTGTGCGCGCTCGCCGGCCGCATCGGAACGCGCTTGTATACCTGCCGGGCCAATTGCAATGGGGATATCTATCGGTGCTCGCCACGGCCCGTACAAGCTCGTATCCAGCTGTTCTTACACCTTCAAAGAACGCCGAACGTCGTATGCACAGAAGAAATCTATTACGTGACCGCAGTGACAACGAGAAAGCAAGGGCTTACGCTTACAGATTTATACCTGTTTTTGTTTTAGCAGGAAATACATATTCTGCACGTGCCCGTGTGCGCTGGCATTAATAAGGCATTTCGGCACGATGGAGTTTCTTTTCTATTATTCATCTCTCTCACAAACACGGAGAAACGTGACACTCCCAAAATCTTTCAAGTATATCTTATTATTTAACTCAGGGAGATGTGTATATATTCGCCTCTTTTTTTTCAAAGACGGTGCCTTGAACATTCCCTCTACAACGTCCAATGGTACGTTACACTGGTATGTCGGTGAGAAGATTGTGTATCCTTTCTTTTAGCGTAGAATATACGTTTAATGCTAGAAATAATGGCATTTTAGTGCGGCAGTCCTTTTGTTCCCCGGCCCTTCTATGAACCTTAGCGCGCCCACGATCTCTTTGGGCTCCTTTGCCACAGCGACCGTGGCAGGTGGACAGCACTTTCGATCGAGCGCTCACATTTCTGATATCAGTGCAGAAACGGACTGTTGTTGCAGTCGTGCATCCCGGAAACGATGTCCGTATGATTATAATATACACCTTATTGTTTCATATAACAGGAATAACTCTCACGTACTGCTTTTCTTAGTCGCTGCACGTTGCCTGCTTAAAATTTCTTTTATTAGCGCGAATAGTAGTGTAAATGTTGCTAATGTTATTAGCTAGGCAAACGTTCGAAGGATATTTAGTAGGGAAAGTGTTAAAGCTCTAGATAGCTTCAACCCTACATAGCCCCTAAATTACTCCCACCAGACGATCCGCATTCGCGGTAGCGAGAAAGGCAGTTATCCGAACGAGATGGGACATACATACATACATACATACATACATACATACATACATACATACATACATACATACATACATACATACATACATACATACATACATACATACATACATACATACATACATACATACATACATACATACATACATACATACATACATACATACATACATACATACATACATACATACATACATACATACATACATACATACATACATACATACATACATACATACATACATACATACATACATACATACATACATACATACATACATACATACATACATACATACATACATACATACATACATACATACATACATACATACATACATACATACATACATACATACATACATACATACATACATACATACATACATACATACATACATACATACATACATACATACATACATACATACATACATACATACATACATACATACATACATACATACATACATACATACATACATACATACATACATACATACATACATACATACATACATACATACATACATACATACATACATACATACATACATACATACAGTGTCTTGCGACGGTAATCGGAACACTTTAAACAATTTTCCTGAGCGAACCGCCACTCTGTTCGCGCTCAAACTTCACACGAAGGTCGCATTTTGTGGTCTATTTTGTTTAACACCGGGAACAACGACGGTACTTACCTCCTTATCCTGAAAATAAATAAAAACAATTTTCGCCTACGGGTAAATGGCGGCGATTTGGACGTGCGAGCCTAAAAACCGGGTTTTCTGATCGTCTGTTAGCACATTTATAGGTGCATTTTCTGATCGTCTGCTGGACCATTTGGCTCCGTACGTGGATCCCAAACATGCGTTTCACTCTTCAGGTGGTTCCATCGTTCCAACATCAACTTGCGCTGACTCGCACGTCCAAATAAGCCGCCATTTTCCCATAGGCGAAAATCGTTTTTATTTATTTTCAGAATACACAGGTAAGTACCATCGTTGCTCCCGGTATGAAACAAAATAGACCACAAATTGCGACCTTCGTGGCAAGTTTGAGCGCGAACAGAGCGGTGGTTCGCTCAGGAAAAATTTTTAAAGTGTTCGAATTATCGTCGCAACACCCTGTACATACATACATACATACATACATACATACATACATACATACATACATACATACATACATACATACATACATACATACATACATGCATACATGCATACATGCATGCATACATGCATACATGCATACATGCATACATGCATGCATACATACATACATACATACATACATACATACATACATACATACATACATACATACATACATACATACATACATACATACATACATACATACATACATACATACATACATACATACATACATACATACAAGATTGCAGGGCAAGTTAAAGTATCCCAGAATATTTAAATTACCCCTCACTCCACAACGGTGCGCCCTATTGGCCGGGTATACCTTCTGCACGCAAAAACGACAATATGAGCTTAAACTTGCATAAATAAATTCATAGCATTGCATCGGACATAGAGCGTTGATTTTCTAGAAACGCAGGCGTGAGACGCAGTGCTGGAATGGGGGGCACATTAGGGGCAACATAGCAACTGAAAAAGACGTAAACAGGGGAAACCGATACTCTCTACAAGCTCAAAACTTTAAACATGGTCTTACTATCAGGCACCCAGATTTTGTATTGCCTAGTATACCAAGAATAAAAAATGGCATCTTGCTTGTTTAGTCTTAGACGTTGTATTGGAACACTGGAAGACGTTGAACACAACGGAAGGTGGAACTCGCTGCATACCGTTGATCAACCCGACAATATTTTATGCATCAATACTTTCTCAGCTGACAACCTTCAGTTGTATGATATTAAAACGAGCGGAAATCTACAACCAAGCATAGGAAATGTAATCCCCGAAGTGAGCATTTGCGAGGTATTGTTTACGCCGTCTCTTTTTGTAGGAGGAGGGGGGATGGGGTTGCCGGTGGAAACTCGCTCCCTTGAAAGACATGGTTCAAATATGATGACGACGGGGTGATATGAACCGGTCCACTAAGCGTTTTTATGCGGGGCGTAGTATACCGAACATAAATCATAATTAGAACATGGTTTTTAAAAAGCCACCTTAAAAAAAGTTTGTTTCTGAAATTCAACTGTTGGGTGACTCCAAGCCAAAAAGTGGTCGGAATCCACTTGAGGGGTCCCTGGTAGTAAAGAAAGTAATTTGGAAACACGCAGGGGAAAACGACCACAAATACTTAAAGGGACATTGATGGGGCTGTAAACATTGCGTAATCTGTTTACGATGTTAAACCTTGTAGTGCATAAACCCTGTCCTGATCTTTTTTCAGGAAATTGCCCGGCCTGCTTTTCTTTGAAAAGTACCCTTAAAGCGGCCACCCACTCAGCCGTCCCTCAGGCCATCCACTTCGCTGTTTCGGTGATTGATTGATTGTGGGGTTTAACGCGCCGACGCAACGCAGGCGATGAGGCGCGCCGTAGTGGAGGGCTCCGGATTAATTTTGACCATCTGGGGATCTTTATCGTGCACCGAAATCTCGTACACACGGGCGTTTTTGCTTTTCGCCTCCATCAGAAAAGCGGCCGCCGCGGCCGGGAATCGAACCCGCGACCTCGTGCTCAGCAGCGCAACGCCTTAGCCACTGAGCCACCGCGGCGGGTCGCTGTTTCGGTGACGTTGGCTCTATGGAGACTGACTTGAAGGTATCCCCGCGACATTTAACGGTCTGCGAGAAAATATGTCTTGAATAAACTTTACTTGAATAAACGGAGAGGCATTATTACTGATGAAGTAGGTGAACATTGGAATTTTTAAGCTCCAGACAGCGTCAAACTACCTATGCTTCAAATCCGTGTAAAACTACTGCAGTTGTTCTGAAAGGGGATAAGAAGAAAAACTACAGCTTTGCCTAATTTTCGCGTAAGTTCCACCTTTAATCGTTATAATATCATAAATAAAGATCATTGGTCGACCCAAATTTTGAGAAACCAAAAATTAAGAAAAATATAAAAAATGACGGAAACTGGCAAACAGTATAACGCCCTGCATTTTCACAATAATGCAGATTTTGTGGAAATTCCACTTGTAATCGTTATCATAGCGTAGATCGAGATAATTGGCCGAACATAATTTTGAAAAACTAAAAACCAAAAAAATATCAAAAATACGGAAAATGGTGAGCCGTGATTTACAAAAAATGCAGATTTGGCGCAAGTAACACCTGTGGTCGTTATAATAGGGTAAATGGAGATAATTGGACGGACAGGGCTTAGAAAAATCAAGAAATTTGGCTCTAAAAGACCCACTCAAGAGAAGCGGCATAAGAATGCTGGGCATTAGTAGACAATTCTCTTAATTTCTGCAATTTTTTTAAGTGGCCTCATTTCATTCGCGGTTCCGTAATTAACGAGTTATATTATTGTACGCAGAAGCGCAAGGTCGCGGTTCAGCATTTTCAACATTTTCAAGGCGGTTCACCAAAACCATAGTACTTGGTCATGAACGCACACTTGGGCATCTGAAGTTTAGACCGTATAAAACAATGCCACCAATAAATGGGTTACAATGGCTGCAATTGCACTAACACATTTGTGATTTGTGCACTTCTGGAATATCTTCATGACCTCAGTTTTCATGCAATGAGGTTTTACCTTTATAATCCCTGTGTTTTGCCACCTGATCTATCAGGCCTCAATGCACATACCACGAATTTAAAAAAAACTCCCTATATTTTTAATGCCATGTTGCAAGCAAAGCTGTAAATCAAGTATCTGTATACCTTAAACCTATCCGGATCTTGAAGTGATAGTCTACTCATACAAGCTTGGGACACGAACAGAGAGCTGAGTTGGGTATGTAAATTTTTAGTATTTTGTCATTCTCGAATTCATGAGCATGCACAAGGGTGAGATGAAAATTACATGAATGACACCATGTCGAAGGAACGATGTTTTCTTTTTATTTGATATAAAAAATACAAATATGAACACGAAATGCTTATACTGAAATAACAAATACAAATATTAGCAGATTGCCCTTATGGAACACGCAAGTGAACATATTCTTTTGTGGAAGAGCAAATAAGGACCTGTCAAGATAAAATTATTGCTTTCATTTATGGAATTTTCAGCAGCTTGCTGAACAGGGAGGAAACTCATCTTTTTTGCAGGCTGCTGACTGTACAACGCCCAACGTTTGGCCTAAAGCTGACGGGTATCTCATGTCCTAATGTAATATATTACCAAACAAAGAAAAAGTACTTTCTCCGGGCTTCAATTATGGTCCAGGTACACCACTTCCGATGATGTAGAAGGCCTTTGTATTCCCCCCAGCAATCTTTGGCCCGGGAGCTGCTGCTTCTGGAATTTCGTCGCACTGGAATGGAAACAGCGTTGTAAGCATTGCAAAAACCTTGGGTTACGTTTACATTCTGTTGTGTTGGCACTGCGTGAAGAAAAGAAACGGCAGTTGAAAAAGTGACCAGGTACAAAATTGTGGCGTTATTTATCGGTGGTAAAACAGTATAGCCTGAAGGGGCGCAGCAGAAGTATCACCAACGCCTTAGCAGATATGTGAAAATATCATAAATCAGGCAAGTGCATCGCTGTAGTTTAGGCAATTATTTCTTACTGCTTGATATTTAAACGCTCTCCAAAAGGACGTTTTCTTCATATACATAGGAAGGCCGAGCGCTTTTTCAGCGCAAAGGCATGTGAGAAAACTTTGCCATTATTTTATTTGTCGCCGGCACGTCAATTGGACGTCGTAAAAAAACTCTGTTCTCTTTTACACGCGGAGGTTAATGTGCCCTAGTTTCTTTTTATGAAACAATTTCCACCAATAGTATAGCGCAAAACATTTTATGAAAGATCGAATGAAACTGCTAGCAATATCTTTTGCTAAAGCATAGGTAAACTGCGCGCACCGAGCAACAACAACAACAGCGCATCTGTAACAACCATAGCCTCCTGTATAACGCCTTTACAGGAGGCTGTGTAACAACATTAGAAGCCAGCGCTTTGAGCAACCTCCACGCCGGCTCCGCGCCGCGTTTGCGCTGCCAATGCTATCATGTTTCTGCAAACTGCGAGACACTCCAGACAGACAACATCCGTGCCGAACACAAAAGATGGGGGCTGGTGTTACTCATGAATGTTGCTTCATGTGAAAACTTTACCACTTCAAATGCACCGTAAGGAAGTTTCCAAATCGCCACAGGATCCAGACTACTCAACGTGCCAGAATATTGACTAGCCGAAACGACGACGGGAAAACCTAGTTACGAAGAAACATTACCTAACTTTTTGCTACGCCTACCCAAAATGACAAGCAGCGGCCATAGAATATTGAAAAATACAAAATTCAAACCGGGTTTTATGTGGCTTGATCTTGACAATGGGACGCGTGTAAAAATGCAAATTCTTTATGGCACACGGAAGTTCCTCACATGTGCAAGGGTTTTCGTTTTTCTCCTGGATCCCAAAACGGCCGCCGCACTGGGAAACCGAATCCTCTCTATAAAGCACGTCAAATTTACCGTACGATTCCGGGTATCGCAGAACGGTTTTGGCGCGGGCTTATTACGACGACGCAAAAGGCATAATTTCGTGGCCCTTGCTATATTGTCTGCAAACACAAATTCTTACAGTCTGCGCTCCCCAACCCCTCGAAAAAAAAAGAAATCCAGGGACTTACCTATCCGCTCGTGTTCAACCGGGCTATGCCCGTAATACACACACCAGCTGGCTTGACATGGCGCCGCTGCTTGGCTTGCGTTCCCGGTGGCCCTAATAAACCCATCGCATTCGCAGTTGCTTCCACTGCTACACCGACCTCGAAGCACATAATTTGATGTCAGCGGAAGCGAACGTGGTCAAGAAAGTGTGAACGCTCGGAACTGAGTATGAACTATACAGAGCAAGAGTCAAAGCGCGGGACCCCAACTTGCTCCGCGCTGAAATTGCTCCATACTGCGCACGCGCGCTAAAGACAAATCACCCGACCACAACTCGCCACGCGCGAACTTTTTTCCACTCCTACTGCGCATGTGCGCGCAAGATTTTTTTTAATGTTTTTCGGCTGTCGCCGCGTCGTCGGGCGCGCGTCGTCGGCCGCCGCAAAGAATTAAGGTCGCGGGCCATTGTGTGAGGGGGAATACGCGCATGCGCCGCAAGCCACACATATCGCTCGGAGCTTCACGATTTGCCCCCTCTTTTTATTTATTTCCTGGCGTCAGGCTGCCCACTAGTTTATAGCCGTGACACGGGTCGTTGGCGCAGCATATAAGCGTGCTGTAACCACCTGAGATTTTGTCACGGAAAAGAAGTCTGTCAGGGCATCTTATATCACGGTATTGAGGCTGCCCACCGCATATAAATAGGACGCCATCCGGGACGCGACTAAGAGTGTAGGGTATAAATGATACGATCAAACGGAACTAGATGCGCCACTCCAATCGCACTCATGTTTCTTGTCCAAGAGCCACCAATTACACAAAGAAGTCAAAGTGACGTCATACGGACCCGGCGAAAGTCGCCCCTGATCCACCTGTTTCCTTAATGCGGCTGCGATATATGCATGAGAAATGAAGTAGATTTCCGCTGACCAGCGAAGTAGAGGTATTCGTTAGGGGAAATACCAATTCAGCTGGGATGAAAAGTTAGACCGTCTCCCTTCGAGGAAGGTTCCCGTCAAGAACCACGATTCCCTGTTGTCTTTCCGTGGGGCGCAGAATTTCGTTTCTGCCATTTCTGCCATCGGTGCCCCTCGGGAGCCCGCAGAAAGCTTGCGGGTGAGTTCGTGGCTGCCCTATTCGGGCCGCTTCGTGCGGTGCCACGGCGGAGATTGAAGCCGCGAAACCTGCTTGCGCCGTTCGCTTCGGGAAGTAGCTATGCGGCGACTCTCTCTAGGCCTTTCGCGTTAAATATACACCAGGTCCACGGTCTCACTGGTCGGAGATCATAAATCGCCAACAAGGCCACGTATACGTAGGCTCGGCCCTGCGGCCCAGTGGATGCAAGGCAGACAGGCACGCACAGACGCAGCGAATAAAGATTAATACCTCCTAAAACGCAATCACGTACAGTCGAGAGAAATTCTCGAGAGTCGGCTGGAAGATTTGTTCCAGTTGCTTTAGCCCGCGGGCCTGGCATCCCTGGCGGCGCAATTTCCCCGCTATGATGGACGGCTCCACTGGAAAAGGACCCTCTTGCGCTCTGGGGATCATTACGGAGCCAAGTGACTCCGGATCGCCGCGCCTAAAAGATTTTCAGCGATTTCTGATCGAAAACAAATGCCGCGTGATGCATGCGGCCGGCTTCCATGTGCCGCGCTTAAGCGGCCTGAACTAAGACCTTTGAATAATGGCTGCCAGCGTTGCCTCCCCTACACGCCGGGCTCTTGGCCTGCTTGCTCGGTCGCTGTTACGTCCAGGCCAGGTTCGTTCACCATCATTGCCGTTCTGTTGGGCCGACAACTATGCTTGAGGGTGCTGTATTTGACTGGGCTTTTATTTCGACGGCCCACTGGGCTGAGCTTAAACAGAGCTGGCTCCCAGCTCATGTTGCTCTCGGCGTGCACCCTCGGAATTGACTCTGATAGTTCCAAAAAATCAGGCTAGGATTACAAGGAGCATGGCGGAACGCTGTATGATGTATCCCCAATGTCTCATCTCATCCAGGGCACTCAGATGTGTTCGTAAATTATTTTTTGCGACCTCCATGAGCTTTGAGCCTTGAATGTACTTCGCCCCAAGTTTCAAGCCGCATATTTTCTCCATTTCTAAAAGCCCAGAGCCAACTTAAAGGATCATCATCCTGATTTCCTATGTAAGGCAAACATACTGCTCTAAGTTTAAGGAGGCGTTATCGCCAAAAACAAATTATAAGCTGCATCACCACCACGGATGGGCTGTTTTCAAAGGTAACTACACACAAAGCACGTGCTGTGTTGCCAAGCTGCGAAGCAGTTAACTTCAGTAGCTCATCTGACACACCATAAGCGTCCGCAATAACGCGTACCAGTCGGCACACCATGCCCCTCAAAAAAGTAAAAGTCGGCAGACATAGTCGGGACATCGTACCTGTAACTGAGAATAGCAGAGCATATTACATTGACATGCGAACAGTCTGTGTAAAATTGAGATATACGCCGGCGCCTTAGAATAAAGGTAAGCATCAACAAGGAGCACAAATAGGGGGAATTTAATGGTATAAAAAATGGCGTATGACGTCTATCTCAAAAGGTTGTCGGCTGCGTTAAGTGCGAAAACGAACCTCCCGAATGGCCAAGAAATAAAGCCCGTCTTACTCGGCGCCAGCTCTTAATAATTCTTTGTAAATCTCCTTGATGTCTTTGTGCCATGTGCAGGCACTGTTGACAGGTCTAAGACAGTTTCTATTTGCAACGAATCACCTTGCCGTTCTGAACCGGTCTTCAGCATGGGTGCGGGTCATGGGTATTTAAGGGAAGGAATGTTCAGCGCATAGCAAATGCGCTGAAATTTACGTCCGTCACGCATTATGACGTCACACTTAGTAAGGCCATGACAACCGCATGATTTTTTGCTACAACGAGAGTAGCGGGGGGGGGGGGGGGGGGTAGAACCTCGCCTTTCTAGCAATTGATGTCGGTTCGAACCGCAGGACCTGCTGTAGAAAAATTCTGTAAAGATTGATGTCGGGCTAGATCGTATCAGTACGTGCTCGAAGGGAGAGCGCTCTTAACCGAAAACGGAAAAACACAGAAGGGAATAAACGCACAGAACGATTGTAGGGTGAAGTAACAACTGAAGTTTGTTTATAGCACAAAAGGAATGCATACATGAGCTTCCACTCTTGCCAACCACTGTGCGATGGCGTCAAATTTATCTTTTTATTCCCGAGGAACTCTTTCTCTCCCAGAGTTTCTCCTGATTAAATAGATAAATTTGACGCATGCTCTCAGTAGTTGGCAAAATTGGTGACTTGTGTATACATATATTCCTTTTGTATTTTGAATAAACTTCACTCATTATTTATTTATTTATTTATAAAAAACCTTACAGGCTCCAGGTGGAGCATAGGGTAAGGGGGGCATACAAAAAAGAGGAACTTGGGGCATATAGCCAACACATTCTAAAAGGGAAATATAAACAAGATTAACAGGACATCATTATACATTTTTAATGAAAAGGTACCAACAAAATTTCATAAACACTCAAATCAAAAGAAAAATTCAAGGAATGTGTAAACAGAGATAGAAAGCATGGTTATCGAGTATGTGGGAAGCACACATGTGAAGTAAAAAGATTAGGAAAAATGCGCATTTAGTTGTTCACGAAATTTGTCACGGTTTGTTATAGAAGCGATAGCGTCCGGAAGTTCATTCCAATGAGATATGGCGCGAGGTAGAGCCGATGAATTGAATGCAAGTGTTTCCCCATAGATACGCTTAAAGCTGAATTGATTGTGTAAACGTGACGAGACGCGTGAAGGGGGTTCGAGGGGGAGCGGGGATGGGTTTATTTATTTATTAGTTCGCGCTTCACCCGTTCTGTACATTGATTCTGTTCTCGGTTTGTCCCCTGAACGTTAAAAGTGCTCTTCCTTCGAGAGAAATTCTGCCATGCCAGCGGCAAAGTTTTGAAACTAATTAGGTTCAATCTTCGCGTTCATTGCATTGGGCGACGTTTGACTCCTCTTGCCACTTAAATCAAGGAATACCGAGTATTGCGGCGTTAACTCCCGTTCTTATGCATTGTTAAAGGGGTACTGACACAAAATTTTGAAGGCGAGATTACTTCGGAGATAGATTGGGGTGAACACACATACATCATCTGCAAAATATCAGCGGCAAATACAGCCTAGAACATATTTAAAATCAATTTTAAAGTGTGCAAAACGCAACCGAGTAGCCAGCGGAGGACCTCGCGCAATCGACATTCCCTGGATGTGGAGTAAATAAACAATATCCAAACATGTCACGAGTTTGTGTGGCCGCTTCCGCACTGCTGCCTGACCGCCGCTCCGATGGGACGGCAGTGCTTCTGCTCTCGAGCAACGAACGATCTGATCGTTGGCGGCAGAGGCGCCAGGATTTCTTTGGCTCATCAGGCAGCTGGCGGCGACCTAGGTTTTATAGGCACTCTATTTTTATTTCTTTTTATTACAGTGGGTGCGAAAACGCGCCGGGGACACGAAAAGCGCTCTGAGCGAGCCGCACGGTCGCTGCACAGGCGGCCGCCGCGGCCACGAAGTGGCGCAGGCGGGCGCAGGTAGCTCGAGTGATAGCTTGTTACCTATGCACGAAATGGTACGCAAGGCCTAAACAAGGCTGCACATACGAGAAAGGAGTTAATGATGCGATGAAGGATTGTATTAAAAATCGTCATCTGCCTTGCTTACCAGAGCGGCAATTGTATATCCGCCGCTTTCCTCCATGTGCGCCGCAGTGTCAAGCCTAACACATCTGTAGGCAGACCTGTGGCAGACCGACCGGCTGGTCCCAGCACGCGTCTCCCCGCCCACTGTCTCGAGCGCTGCGCGTCGTTCTCTAGCTGCAGAAGCAATTTGCACTCGCAGCGCCTGCGTCACGTCCACGGTCGCTTTTGAATTAAGCGGCTGACGAGATCAGTACGTAGAGGAATTCACAGAAACTGCCGGCGACGCGGATTCGACAGTGCTCCGGCAGCGCTGCTCTGTGACATCCGTCCGATGGTCACGTGGACAGCTTTGTTTATACAAAATCCCGCGCTTCGCTGCACCCGCTGAAACCGAAACTGTGACTGGCCGCATTAAAAGCGTCTCTAAATAAAGAACCGTCGCACGCTGAACGAAATAACGTTTCCACACGTGATAAGCAGGTCATTAGCTACTTTTCGCAACAACAACAACAAAAAAAAAAAACTAGGATGCAAAATTTTTGTGTTAGTGTTACAGGAGTAGTGACACAAAATTATCGTGTTTCGTTTTTTTTTTTTTTTTCGCTGCTATGGGTGCCTACCAGCCCACTAATCATACAATGGCACATTAGACGGTCGATCGCTGCGTAAACAATCATTTAAGGCGTTGTTTATTCGTGTCAGTTTCGGTTTTGACAAAACAATCGCCGAGCGGCCGCCATGACAGGAGGGCGCCCGTGACGCCACCATTCTTGTCGGACCGCTGACGGTCTGTACACGCGCGCCCAGACCGGCCGAGGTCTTCACCATCCCCACGCGCCGGGGCAGCATGACGTCAGTCCCAAAACCATCAAGTGATACACACGGCGTAGCAGCGCGCGCCAACCGCAGCCGGCCCGTCGTGTACGTCACGGGAGCCCCGACGTCGGCAGTTTGGGGTAACGAGCAGATGATGCCATGCTGGCCCGCTGTGGGCTTTCACGTGCGGGCAATGATTAAAATGAATTTAAAATATGTCATACTGAACGGTTACTGTTGAACCTTGCTGGGAAATATCTCCTGATTAAAACGAAGCATTTTAAATAGTTATCTCAGCTTTGAAATTCCATGTCACTACTCCTTCAACCACTGCATCTTTTCAAATATTATGTAACGATAGATGTATCTATTGGGTAGGTTTGTTTTTACAACACTGGGTTATCCCCCATATGTACCTAGAAATATCATAGTTTTTAATTTATAAGTGTCCAAAAGGCATCACAGCACTATTTTAATAGTATGTACAAAATACTTGCATTTTCTTGCTGCTCCTATTTGAGGCAAAACACACATACCGTAAGAAATTATTCCGCCTGGTTGGCGATCCACTCAGAAGTGTGTAGCTTTTATAGAAAACTCTGAAGTAACGTACCCTTGTCAAAAATGAGCCGTGGCCCAGTAGGTGTGATTTTGCCTGCGAGGGTGTGCGTTGGTGCGATCCCTGGAACCGGCAATTTATTCACCTGACCACTGCCCAGTGTGTCCACGCAGGACGCCCGCACACGCAAAAACTAGAGTGCGCTACCGATAGAGGCATTTCATGCCAAAGATAATCAGGTTGCTAGAGTGTTGGAAAATTTTAACATTAAAAAAACTCAGTGAATAGCATATGAGAGCAAATAACGACGCAAGCGTACTCGATTTCCGGCCCCAATGGCATTCATTCTTCAGGGGCCAGGGAGACGCGGAGCTTACGAAAACAATAATTTCGCTATCTTGGTGGTTATGGAAGCAATCAGAGAACCTCGGAACAAATGCGCTTCATGAAGGGCCTCAAAGAAGAGTAAGAAAAAACAGTACACTGAGAGAGTGGGAGTGAAACGTAATGAGCGTGCACACGCGCTCCTGGAATTGGTTTCATGCAAGTCACATATCCTACGGCATGATAATAAGCAGCGTGGCGCGATACAGCCCTCGTGTTCTCTGAAACATGAGCAAGGCCCAGCTTCATGCATATTGATGAAGCCGAGGGCGAACTGGCTCTGGGCGACAGCTGTACTGCGTATTCGGATGCTGGTCAATCCATTGGTGCTGCCGTAGAAGGTACTCGCTTTCCTCTCTCAAATATTGCGTCGAGCGGATCGCAGTATCAGGCAGTGATATGAAGCTGTGTGCGGTAGAGCGGAGGGTCCTCACTGAAATGCATCAGGGCGTGAATTAGGTATACTGTTAGCAGTGGCTCCAAAGATGTTAGATTTAGATAATTAATTTAATTTAATATTCCTGCCACTGTTTAAATACGCTGCATTGTATTGGTGACTGCTCCACGTGACTGGAAAAACACACTCCATGCGGAATATCATTAACTGACATTTAATTAACGGAGGGGGGGGGGGGGAGGAGCAATTCGCTCTACCATAATGACGGGATATTTCTTTATACATGGGGCTCATCCCCACCCCAAAGTTTTCTTCGTCTAAAAATAAGTTTCAGGTGTTCAATTGATTAATGATCCAACTTCCATTACTTACGCCATACAACACGCTACGTTGTTCAAGGTGGTTCAAGCCCAATACTGTTCATGCTTTACATGGCAGGGTTAGAAAAGAAACTGGAAGAAAGTCAAGTAGGGTTTAGCCTAACCCATATGCTGCAAGGCGAAGTGGTACAACAGCATATTCCGGGAATGTTATACGCAGACGACATTGTTCTTTTAGCTGATAACCAAACCGATATGCAGCGGCTAATAAATATTTGCGGCCAGGAAGCCACTGACCTCGGGTTAAATTTCAGTGCAGAAAAATCAGGAATAATGGTTTTCAATGACGCTACCACCGACGTAGTGTCTATCCAGCAAGGCGAATTACCTAGAGTGAAGGAATATAAATATTTGGGAGTGTGGATAAACGAAGGGGATAACTACTTAAGTACTCACGAGGAGCAACTTAAGGTTAAGGGAAAGCGAAACGCAGCTATAATGAAGCATAGAGCTCTGTGGGGGTATAACAAATATGAAGTAGTAAGAGGAATGTGGAAAGGAGTAATGGTTCCGGGTCTCACGTTTGCGAATGCTGTACTCTGCTTAAAATCAGACGTTCTATCAGGCCTTGAAGTAAACCAGAGAACCGTAGGACGTTTGGCCTTAGGCGCGCATGGAAAAACAACTAACGAAGCAGTTCAGGGAGATATGGGCTGGGCGTCGTTTGAAGTTAGAGAAGCTCAGAGTAAAATATGCTTTGAGATGAGGTTGAGGGCAATGGATCAACGAAGGTGGGCAGCTAAGGTTTTTAGGTACCTATACTTGAAAAGCGTGGACACGCAGTGGTTAAGAAAGACTAGAAGGCTAACGATGAAATACGGAAAGAACAGTGGGGAATCCAAAACAGCCAAGGTAACCAAAAAAGAGGCAAGGCAGATTGAAACGAATAAATGGAGGGAAAAAATGGAAGCTAAAACGTCGTTAGAGATGTACAGGGCTGAGAAGATGAACATCAGAAAGGAAAATTTCTACGATAATTCCCAGGGCAGTGCTTTGCTTTTTGAGGCTAGAGCAGGTTGCCTGCGAACTAAGAGTTTTGTGAAGAAGTATTCACAAAGTGATGGGGTATGCGTGGTCTGCGGAAAAGAAACAGGAACTATGCGGCACATAGTGTTAGAATGTGAGGGTATCCATCCAAATCTACATGAAGGGAATATTGGGCTTTCAGAAGCCCTAGGATTTAAGGGTATCAGAGAGGAAGTTAACTTCAAGGCTGTCGAGGGGACGAAAAGAAGATTAGAATGCTGGTGGACGAAAAGCAGAGAGGGGAATATTGCCTAGGACAGTTACCACCTGTAACCGGGAAAAGAAAGTATTTCGGGCCTAATAAGCTTTAGTGCCTGCCCTAAGCAGCGCTAGTATTAAACCAAGAGTGTAAACATGGTTATATTAGTCCTTTTTGGTAAGATGACATGTCATCACCCCGCTTCAAAGGGGAAACCAATAGGAATCATCATCATCATCATGGCTGTCATATTTGTAAACTGCAGTCAATTAAGAAAATGGAACTTTTTAGTTCAGAAAGTAATACCGCACCTGCCAGAGCTACCTCCTTCGAATACAGCGGACTCTCGCTACCATGAATACATATCCTAGTAGATAGACAGTTATTTTTGTAGGCCTTTACAACTAGTATACAGAAAATGTTTATCGTGGGCTCGGATGAAATAAAGTGTCGCTGGTGGAGGAGAACCGCAGAGTGAAGGCTGAAGATGTTCCGTTGGAGCAATGGTGGTTTTGTTTGCATGAGAAGGGGCGTGGGCATGACGTGATCATGACAGCTCCCCCACCCCCCTTCCCGGCAGAAGACATTGAATGTGAGGAACGTTGAGATAACATCTCAGAAAAGAAAACACCAACGCAGGCCCACATTGAATGCGTGGCTGTTTTCTGTTTTTTTATTTATTTATTTTTTGGTGGAGGGAGAGGGGACGGGGGTACTGAGTCTGTTACAACTTCGAGCATCTGGCTTAGTTGAGCCTATAGCCAGTACTCTCAGGAAGCCATCAGTGAAGTAGTAGTCGAAGAATGCACGTCAGGTCTACCGACCTCAATTGGTGGAGATCCTGCAGTCAGCCAGTGCTTTAAATTGCCTCGATTGGTTCGGGTAGTCTTCTGAAGCCAGGGTGATTTATCCAGCCTGAGAAAGTAGCAGTGCTTGTGTGCTTCAGGCTGTCAATGAATGATTTTCGCGGAGTTCCTGGGTAGTTTTTTCTATGGCAGTGTTCGATGATGAAGAGCTCCTGGTGTTGACAAGAAGCTTCCCGAGGTCGCGAACGGTCTATAAACATGCGCAGAAAATTATCCTTGCCATGCTCGTGAGAACGCACGCCAGACGTCAGAGCGAGCGCATCACAGCTCGCGTGACGTCGTAGCCAATCCAGTGGGCTCACCTCAGGATCAGATAGCGATAGCTCATCAGCGCTTAAGACGAACGATCGGCATACGCATACTGTGGGTGGGATGTACATGAAAGGACAATAGGAGGAGGCCTTCCAGGCAAAGCTGGTTTCGCTAAGGATCGCCCACACGCGCGAGGTACCAGCATCTGCTCTGAAGTGCAGGCGAGTTCTTGTGCGTGAGCGTAAGTGCCAATATAACGACGATTTTCTGCGTCGCTTCACCCGAGGTCAAAAGGTCAATCGACATCTCGCGGTGAGCTCTCGGAAAAACATCGTCGACGTAGACATCTGCAAGGCTGCTACTATTTTTCAACGTCATCTCTACAGGAGGAGGAATGCTTTACATAGTAGGGAAATCGAGCTGGTTGGTGGACGGGATCCCACAGTACAGGCGCGACCCGCTGCCTTCTCAATTTCTGCGGACGTTGGTTCTCAAAACCGGTGGAACGATTGACCCACTACCAGGAGAGACCCCTGCATGAATTTGATCCTTCGAATAACACCGGGAATCGTAACACTAGCAGGGATAGTAATTGTTTTCGTCACTTCGTCATTTTTTTTGTCCCGAAATGAAAGTGCTCGAGTAACAGTGTGACGTTACTGAAACACAAACATTGCCCCCAAAAAAATTCTAGTACCGAGGCTAGCACCTCATTTTCGCTTCCTGCGTCTCCAACTGGGCGCCCTCGTATAGCCGAGGCACGATGTTGGACGCCCTCCTCCACTTCGTTATTGTCCTCGAAGTTATCCAAGTCAACGTTACTAGAATGATCTAGTAATGTTGAACCAAGTGGCGTTCCGTTGACCCTGGAAGTTAATAACGACAAGATGGACATTATGCTAAGATATATGTAGACAATCCTTTTGTCTTGGTTTTGAAAGATATGTTCTAACTTCAGCGATACGAGCGTCAGCAGTTTCTGACGCATATCTTAAAAGCTTAGTCCCCAAGCACCACTGAAAAAATGCAGCCGTGTCGCCTTCAGAGCTCACCATGCCTCAATTCAGTCACAGCGCTGACTTTCTTTTCTGTCGGGAAAGAACAAATCACGCGAATTGTACCGCGATAGCAATGATAGTTTCAGTTGGTGTCCGAGGCAGCCTATTTTCTTATTTTATAACTGGCACGTTAACGGTTTAAGCAAAAATAAAACTCGGCCAATTAAAGCAATAAATTTAGTAGCATAGCCTGATGGAAGCAAACTAGCTACATGAGACCACTTAGAACATTCACCTGTTTCTGTTTTTCCAGACTGCTTGGTCTTTTTTTATCGTGCGTATTAGCTGGGGCAACTGGTATAGGCTGTGTTGGAGACCGTTTAAGTCACACTGCGTGTTTGTGTCTTTACATTTAGGCCATTTCACGGTGTTTCTTTCCTCAGCGAAAGAAAAAGCAATTGCACAAATTTGACAGTGGTTTTCACTCGGCATCTTATCATTTCTATTTTGGTATGGAAAGATAACTTTATTTCCTAAACCCACCACCCCGCTTGAAGTGTACAAGGCCGCACCAAGGCAAAAAAGGAATACAAACGGACCCATGAATACAGACACATGCACAAAAAGAAAAAGATTCACCGCACTGCCAGGCCCATCATCGAGGAATAGAAGTTATGCAGGCACCGAAATTGATTTGAGGAAGTTTATGTTAAGCCGTTTGCGCATCGAAGATAATGCTTCAGCGCAGCCGTTTTCCAAACGGGTAAAGAAGCACCGTGCAAGATAACATGCCGTTCTCTGCATTTCAATGTCGCGACCAAAATGTGCGAGTGTACGGCTTGCCCGCTTCCCTGATATGCGCTTTTTTGACGCACCACTTCATCTAAATATTTTCTACAAAAACGAAGCCGTGGGTAACTAAGAACAAGCTTACGCCTTTTAACGTGTAACATTCTTTGGCTAGCTGTCCAAGATTATGCCATCATTAAAAGTGATGCCCCATAAAATGTAAATCCTGCGGAGGAGGGAGGAGGCCTCGGCACTGTTTGGCTCACGGGAGGAGAGGAGGTTATCACGAGGAGACGAGGAGAATGACAGGCGAAAAAAAAAAATAAAGGAAAGCAGAGACAGAACGAAAGAATTAAAAAAATATCCGGCTGAATATACCATACTACTAAAAGGAGCGCTTCACGTGCGCAATGGAATCGCCGATGTTTGCCATATTATTTAATAACAAAACAAAAGCGCGATGTACGTCTCGTTTGGAATAACACCTGCAGGCCTAGCCCTGTTAAGCAGTCTCCATATTGCATTCCCGCAATCTACTGCCTCTCAGCTCCTGCCTGACCATTGGAGATGTCACATCCGGGTTCGCCCTTTACCCAAAAATATGCACCCTGACCTCCATCCCCGCTGCCGACAAGCCCGAAGCCAAGCGCATGAGAATATTTATGCAAAAAGAACAGATGTCGCTTACACGGATGCCAGTACCTACCCTAATGGTCAACACAAGGTAGCCACAGTCACCACAAAGGGCGCCGTAATCACTTGTGGTTACGTCCGTGTGTCGAGTTTTCGGCGCACGTTGAATATTCTCGGGTGGCTGAAATTATTCCGGAGCCCTTCACTGCGGCGAACCTCATAGCCCAAGTGCAGGTACGATCGATCGATCGATCGATCGATCAATCAATCAATCAATCAATCAATCAATCAATCAATCAATCAATCAATCAATCAATCAATCAATCAATCAATCAATCAATCAATCAATCAATCAATCAATCAATGTGTGCCTCCCTCTCTTCAATGCCGTTGTGTCAGGTACATTGCAAGGTATGACTCCCCAACGAGAACAAACTCAGTTGTAAGCTCAATCAATCAATCAACATCAATCAATCAATCAATCAATCAATCAATCATTGTGCGCCTCCCTCTCTTCAATTCCTTTGGGTCACGTACGTTGCAAAGGTACGACTCTCCAACGAGAACAAACTTAGTTGTAAGCTATGCCAAAACAAGCGCTTTCTGGACGACCACGATGGACTACCCAAGAGCTCAAGAATTCTCGTGTTAAAGCCCTGGACACGCATCTTCAGCCTCCTCTTCCATTGGGCCTCCGACCGTCTGATACAACCGTTCTTTGCCGTCTCTGGCTGGGAGTCACCTTCACAAATGCTTATTCCTATGTGATCGGAATGGCAGGCAATGAGGCGTGGGAAATCTGTGACACACCGGCGACCATTCGCCATGTTCTATGCGGGTGTCCACGTTATTCATCGGCAAAAAGGCAATTCTCCTCAACTTTACGGAAGCTGCACTCTCGGCGGCAGTTCTCTGAGGAGAAAATCCTGGGCCACTGGCCTTCTCCGTCATCTACCCACAAGGCGAAAAAAAATTATCAGTGGCTTATAGCTCGGCTATGCCAGGATATACGTTGCGTGAGCTAAGGTTCAGCTGGTTATTCCTAGGTTTCCCGGTTATCTAGAATTAGCCTGATTATCATGCTTACTGCTGCTTCAATGACACACACACGGTATACGCATTATGTGACACATGTGTATTTATCAAGCGGCTGCGGCGCAGCGTCACCAATCGCCCCAGAGCTAAGGTGGTTCTACAGGTGCACGTCGGTGTTGCTGCGACGCACGAGCCATCGGTTCCACACCCGGCCACCCCTCGCATGATCATCAAGTGGACTGGGCCGCCACGTGCAGAACGGAGGTCGGCAAAGACGCTGGGCGCGTGGGGTGTGTGAGAGACGCCGGGCAGCGAGCAACGTTCTGTGCGCTGTGTGACGTCACTTCTCCTCGCGCATGCGCAGCACGGATCTACAGGAGCCACGCGAAACTGCTCAACCTTGACCAGTTTAGCTCACGCTACTAAAGCCCTGTGCTTCCTAAAAACAACGAACTTGTAGAGAAGCAAGGGTTAACGCTTGGGCGAGTTGGTGCATGATTACAAAGAGGGGAACAGCGCAACACAGACGAAACACAATCATTTCTGTCACTTTCTACTTGTTGTGTTTCGTCTGTGTCGCGCTGTTACCCTCTTTGTAGAGAAGACTGTAGCACAAAAGGCTACTCTCTGTGAAGTCACTGAACTTCATCGTCTATAGGGTGTTTACGCTGAGGACAACTCTTTACGCTCTGTCCTTACCTTCGCCTTCTTTTTTTCTGTTTTATTCTCTTTTTTCATTGTTCCCCTTTCCCACGTGTAGGATAGCTAACTAGGCCATAGCCTGGTTGACATTCCTGGCTTTCCTTTACCGTTATTCCTTCCTTCCTTCCGTTTATCCCGATGAACGTATGTAAAAGCAGCGCTGCGGGAGTAAGATTTTAAATTTTGTGGTTCCGGCCAGAAAAGAGCGAATTACAGTTAGTGTGAACGCACTATGGTTACGCTGAGTTCTGTATGAAAATATTTGTAATTTCTGGCCTAGCCCCTGCCGTTATATGGCTCAATAATTGTAATAATGATTGGTTACTTTTTTGTCGATAGCATTCACAAGTTTTATGCGAGCAAAGCCGGAATGGGAAGAGGCAAAGCTTCGCGCACGAAGAAAATGGGAGAACGAAGTCGGTCGTCAAGACATTTGACGTTATTCTGTAGGCCAGTTGAGGAAGAGAAGGCTGCGATACCCTCACTCCCACCCCATTTATGTATGTTCCTTCCTTTCTTTCTTTCTTTCTTTCTTTCTTTCTTTCTTTCTTTCTTTCTTTCTTTCTTTCTTTCGCTGTGAACTACAGTGGGAGCTAGACCTCACATTCACGGCATCCTGAAGAGCACGGCCGACTTGTGGAGCTGTCCATTCACGCAGAATGCGGTTATAGCAAAGTTTCTTTTAGTTTCCCATGCTTTCCTGATGGATATCCTCGTTGTGTATCGGTGTACGAACAGCGCACGAGCCTCCAGCGTTGTGTAAACGATAGCAATAACGAGATCAGGTGTTCAAACGCTCTTACTGTGCTTACTTTTGGTTCACTTTCATCCCATCAATGTCCGTTATTCATGATGCTGGCTGTCTTACAGTATTTATACTCTTGCCTTGAAGCCCCCTTTAAAGATATGTGCCTTTGACAGTTAGGAGCATGTGATAAATGCATACTAGACTGCTGCTATACAGCGCAGGTGGTACGTAGAAAATTTAATGGCTGTGTGGATAAAATTCTCGTAGCGCGAGATATACGTATTTTGTATTTTGCATTTCTAAATTTTTGCATTTTGTATTACACATACCTTGAATTTAGAGCTGTCATTGTCCTAAATTTTTACTACGCAGGACCTCTAAAGCCTCCAGTTATCCGGGACTCCAGAGGAAGAATAAAGAAGGACACAGTCGGGCCGTACTATGAAGGAGACGAGCTCCGACTGACTTGCGAAACCCCTGGAGGTAAGTCCATCCATCCATCCATCCATCCATCCATCCATCCATCCATCCATCCATCCATCCATCCATCCATCCATCCATCCATCCATCCATCCATCCATCCATCCGTCCATCCGTCCATCCATCCGTCCATCCGTCCATCTATCCATTCATCCATCCGTCCGCCCGTCCGTCCGCCCTTCCACTCATCCACGCCCCTTCCGCCCGTGCGTGTGTGTGTGTGTGTATCTGTGTGTGCGTGTGTGCGTGTGCGTGTGCGCGCGTGCGTGTTATGCTACTTGACTACAGTTGGCGTGCCCTTCTCCTGTAATAGAAGTTCAATTTTTTTAAGGGCTCAAGGCTGAGCGCAATACCCAAACGACTGTGGTTCGCCCGCGTGAAATCAAGTGAAAGAAAAGTTATGCCTATGGGAAATGAACAAAATATTCCATTGCAAATCGATACGGTTGAAGGCTGGCTAAGCAAATCAAGAAACTGGTTTCACGCTTTAGGGTATGCAGTCAACTGAATTAATGCGCGGATACGGTCTTGTTGGCATGCCATCATACGAAGTAGGTTTAAGCGCTAATAACGACTTCAGGAAAGACATTACTTTTAAATGCGGATAGCGTACGTGACAATTTGCACGAGTGGTGCGCTTTGGCCAGATAAACTTTGCTCCTTCTTGGTAACATAACGAGAACTGCGCACATTTTAAAGCGAAACTGTATGTGGCTGCAAAGAAAGATCTGGCAGTCCCATGTGAGTAGAAAAACTCCTCCGGCGCAACCCCATGCGCATGCGCCAAAAAAAAAATCAGGTTGTAGATGAGTTCGAATTAAGGGGAGAGAGAGAGATTGGCTTTAGAGATCACGTAGCTACACTCTCGTACCCACCTACACTGGTATGTGGAAATGGCGGATCGGAGCGAGCAAAAAAGAGTCTCTGGAAGGAGAGCGCGCGCGCAGCGAGGTACTGTGTGGCGCATAGCTCAAACGATAAAGGCGGGCAGGTGCGGCGGCGGTGCGGGTGGTGCAGCGTCAACGGGGCACTGAAAAACTCCGGCCGGATATTACTGCTAGCGTTTTCGCTTTTCGCCTCCATCAGAAAAGCGGCCGCCACGGCCGGGAATCAAACCAGCGTCCTTGGGCTCAGTAACACAACGCCATAGCCCCTGAGCCACCGCAGCGGGTCCTCCAATTGCCGTGGGCAGCGTGCGATGCCGGGGAAGATACACAAGCCCGGCTATCTTAGAGTGCATATGCTCGTAAGGTACTCATACTACGGCTTCTTGTTCTGCAAGAATTGAGCTACGCCCCCCCCCCCCCCCCCCAAAAAAAAAAAAAAATACCGAGGAAGGTGGGACTCATAGATATGAACTTCAATTTTTTGTAAATCGATATAAAAACCTGGGTTTTTTAAACCCCTTATTTATAGTAAACGCACTTCCGTAAGCGCTGCTTATAAAAGATGAGCTTACTTTATCATCCCCACATTGTTAGGGAAATGCCTTCCGAAAAAAAAAAACGCACACACACAAATCACACACGCATCGTTGTGCAACATTTTTTTCGGTGCCCAAGAAGAAATTATATTTTTAGCATGAGAGCAATTATTTAACCCTTCTTCCTGCTCTTGTGCCTTGGTGTGTTCCGGGGTGCGTGTAAATTTCTACTAAAAAAAAAAGTGGAGGTAAAAAAAGAACGCCTCCACAAGTATTCGAACCTGCGTCGCGCCTGTTGCCAGACGTGCATTGCGTCGCTCAGCTACACGGCATTCTTTTTTTAAAGAATATTTGCATTTCAAAGGACACGCACGACGTAAGGGTAGGGCGGGTGGTGTTTTATTAGCAAGCCTAGTCAGCAGGTGAATACGGATGGGTGTCACCAGAAATAAGCGTGTGAGCCAGCAAGAAACTTCGCTGTAAGTGGGCCGACCTGCGATTGATCTTTGCTTACAGAAAAGAGATTCAAAGATTAACACAAAAAAAGTGAAGCAAATATCGACCTCACTTGCAACCTCATGGTGTAGTCTATCGATCGAGGAACAAATGTTTTTCAAAAAGAAAGAAAGTGATAAAATTTGAGGACCTGTTTCTTTCAGTATAGTCTGGTAGTGCCTGTCATTCCGTATTTTAAATAGAGCTTCATCTCTTTCGTTGATTTGAAAGCAGAGCTTGACACCCTCTAGGCAGCGCTTTGAGAAGCTTCTCATTTGAAACCGTCGCGCCAGCGGCTGCCTTCCTCCTCTTCGCCCTCAGCGCCCAACGCCACTATAAGTAGACGGAAAGCTGATGGGCGCACTCAACCACGTCCACTATCGCCGTAGACGGCGGTGGTCGACGTGAAGCCTCGCTCCAAGAACACAGCCGTCGATGACTGGGCGCTGCGTGGCTGCTTTCGACAATTTGAGGCCTGTCGAGCAAATATGCTGGGCGCGAGCTCAAGGTGTATTTTGCCCAATTTCCTCCGCGCCTGGACAGGGTAATGAGAGCGTGGTTCTGGGTGCCAAGTGCTGCCGATGCAGCCGATGTGCAACCGAACTGCAACCGATGTGCGAAAACAGCCTTTGTGGCGATCTCGAAGCTGTTTTCGTTAAAATGCATGGAATAAAAGAACGTAATCCCGAGTTAGCTTTCCTTTCGAAAAAGTATTGGTAATAAAATTGCTCCGGATGACACGTAGAGCGTGCTTTCAGTTTCAATAATATTAAAACTAAATGCGAATGCGTTCATATGATTGTAAGAGGCGATCAGTGCTCAGCCTGTGTACCAAAAAGGATAGTACTTTCTGAGGGTAAAATCGTCGTGCCTCTGTCTTACGAAAGGTTCTGTAGAAGGCTGACCTCACAGGCGTCATCTAGACGGCATCTAAATACAAACATGGGATCGTCTGAGAGGAGGTACTGTGGGTGTCATAGAATGCTACAACCACATTTAAATGTCAGCATAAGTAAAGCACGTGAATTTAAATTTCAAGGAACAAGAGAATTGGTAGTACTTCGACTACCCATTATGTAAACAACAATTGGGTTCAGATGCTTCTTCTTTTAAATACCTGTAAATAACTTTTGATCAACGGTTGTTAGTAAAGCTTCATATCCTTAACACGTGTAGAAAAACGGCCGCGAGGTTTTTTTAAAGCGAAGCTATCTATATCTCACTGATGGCGTATGTAGCATCGAAAATGCACTTCAGGAAAGCCAGCTTTCTCTGACGATTGCTCGTGAGAAAGCTTCGCGTTCACCCATCGTCGTCGTTGGACGGAAGGGTACGTGATTTCCTTTCGTATTCGCAACTGTAAGCTTTATCTATGGGTTCACAGCACCGCAAGTAGGAATCATTCACCCCGTGTAGGTATTTCTTTACACTAGCTCCTGACCCACAAGACACACTATAACTGCAGCTATTCTTTTAAATTCTCGGAACCAACGGCATGAGAGATAATTCAATCCTTAAATATTCAATTTGGGAAAAAAAATTGTCGTCCAGGCAAAGGTTACAGTAAATGCCGATCTATTAAGTTCTCACAGAACAATGTTACTTGTTTCTGCTTTGCGTAGTTGCTTTCTGTTGGACCCAATTTGGGTGCCGCATTGTCCGTATTTGTCCTGTCGTTAGCCATGCCACGGGTCTAAAAATATTGCATCTCTTTTTTTGTGGATTCGATAACGGAGTACTTTTCATAAATATTATATATCGCGATTAAACAAAAAGGAATTCGAAAGCAAAAACTTGCTTATTTGTTTCTTCCGGAACATAGCCGAGATATATTAAAAACGAGAGTATTAGGTAAAGGTTTCATTGATAAAGTGCCCGTGATGTGTTTTTATGGCGCCACTGCAGTTGTGGGCTAGCACAGTGCTAATCAAATAAACGTTGCGGCGTCAAAAAGATAGAGGAGTGATTGTGAAACTGAAGCTGGGCGACGAGCCGATTAATGGGCGAGCGGGTTGCCCCATTCATAGAGAAAAATGAGGGCGAAATGGTGAAGAAAATAAACGACGAGTGAAAGGGAGCACAAAGGTTTCTACGTGTAGTTCTCGAAGAGTTATGGGCAGCGCTCACCGTGTCTTACACAGGGCCTTCGAGTCCCTACCTCCCCCTCCCTCCCTCTCACCCTGTCTCTCTTTCGAGGGACACGAAGAAAATAACACGACAAAAGTAACAGCTCCTTTTCGGCAAGCACTAAGGAAATACAGAATGGTCCTAACTGTTTTCAAAACACCAACTAAAGCCTCGCGAATGGCGAAACGCGGTCCATTTTTGAAACAAAAAGAACTGCCTTTTTTTCTCTCTCTCTCTCTCAATCCACGACTGCAAAATCTTGGGATCACGGCTCCGGGTTTGAACAAATTAAGCGACTGAGATGGTCGGCAAAAGACGTCGAGCATTTGGCAAGGCGAAGCTCGAAGGCGGCGTTCGGGATAAGGAACAAAAAAAAAAAAGGGGAAAGAAGCAAGCGGCGCCGGAGTCCCAATACGGAATTAAGCTGACCGAACGCGGAGGCGCCCGAGCTCCGAGGAAAACAGAGGCCGGGATTTATGGCAGTGACGTCCCCTACCCACTTCTCCCCGGCTTTTCCCCACACTCGCTGCTTATTCTTGGAAGCCGATCGTGACCCGCCTACGTGTTGTTGTTCAATTATACGCTAGGCTATCGGGAATAGGAGAACCACGTGGAAGAAAAATGAACGACTTGCATTATGGCCGCGACGGCTTTTTGGATCTTCGCTGCTCTTATCTCTGCTTTGTGTCTACCCCTCGGCTGCGCCCCTAATAGGCGGCCAGATGGTTCATGTATGTAACCATCGATCGCACGTTTGTGCATGGCCTTTGACGTCCCTGCAAAGCACCAAGAGCTCTTCGAAGGCATTTAGTCCACTGGATTTACGGGATTTAACGAAAGGGAGCGAATTTGCCCGCTTCTCCAACCTAGAACGCGCGGAACGTCACTGCTAATCTGCATACATCGCAGCTGCCTCAGAAGGCTGCCGCGGCTCCTCCGTTCAATATCTTAATCACTGCGCTGTCACTTCAAGCGGACTTTTTTCTGCTCCCCACTCCTTTCTATTCATTTGGCGGAAAACACTGAGAGGTACTGAGGGAGGAATAGACAGCAAAAATGAAGGGGGGGGGGGGGCAGAGAAAGTGGGGCTTAAGAGGTTCTTAGGACAAACGTACGCGAAGCCACGCCTGACAAAAAGTAGGAATTTAATCTCAACGTTCATGCGAAAGTTAGAAAGTGTGAATGAAGTAGTTTCTAAATATTGATTTCTCGCATTGCCTTCATTCTTTTTCTGGAAGGGCAGTAAACCAACAGAAACAGCCTAATTTTACGCACTTTGAATTTCTTCCCAAACTACATGTCGAAAGCGCCTTTATCACGCCGTTGAAAAAAAACCATATGCTCGGGCTCCTTTTTAACGTCCCTAAATTCTAGGTAATGCACCGCACTGGCAAGAATGTTTTTTTTGTAATTGGACTCCCATGCATCAAAGCCAATCATGGACGAATTTTTTTCTGAAGTGATGAATTTCTAAACTTAGTTCGACAGTTAGCGTGCCACTGAGGATTTAACAAGAACCTCCCAGTACGTCGTTCTCGTAGACCAACTGCACATAAACAGTCGATGTTGTTTCACAGGGTGCGATGTACTGCTTTACACCTACGCCTTCCAAAAGTGAATGGCTTTCCGAGTGCAGGCATATGGCCTCAAGTTTTTGCATAGATTTCTCCCCGAAGTGGCTGTATGTGCTGTTGCTCGCGTGTGCTTTAAATGAAGACTTGATCACGCTGGAGCAAGGACGGATATACTTACAAGGCACCCGTCTAAGGCTCGTGGTGTCTCAAAAAGCAACATTTAATATAAATATGCCTCATTGCTGCATGTGGCGTCGCTGCCTTAATACCCGTATGGTAGTGCATGTAACACACGAGCTTAGTACAAATTTACGAAACTGAATGCTCTATCACAACTGCTAGCTTCAGCTGCTTTGTTGGAGTGCTTCATTACCAATTTGAACTGAAGGGGCGTTGTTTCAGTTTTCATATGACGCCATGCGCTCCACTGTTAGGCAACCAGCATTACTATCCTGCTCGCTCAATTTGAAGCAAAGCTTGAACGGGAATTGGGCGTTGCGCACTTCAGGTAAATTTCGTGCTGTGCGGGATAATAGCTGTGTAAGTCTGGAAAAGTCAGTAAACGCAAGCTGCGAGCATTTACCCCATTTACATACCACAAGTAGTACGTCCCTTTCTTGCGAGTTCTTCGTGCACGTTGAACGTTGTGCCATATTGACCATTTGGGAGCAATCTGTAACTGCAAAGTATTTACAGGGTGCGGCGACAGCAAAGCTAGAGTTTAGATCAGGCCAAGGTTACCGGTTTTAATGGATGAAGCCCCGTAGGGGCTGGGGCTGCTGGCGTCTCCTGTCGTCGTCGCAATCGTCTTCTCAGGTAGTCACGGTACTAAAACACAGGGAAACTCGTTTACGCCTCGCGCTAGAATTTAACGCATACTAAAAAACACGGGGCATTCGTTTACGCCTCGCGCTGGACAGCTTCGTGCTTGTAAGATACGATACTTTTACAGCATAGCTGATACCTCTATCCCCCAACGGTTTCATCTCCGTTGGCAAAAACGCCAAGGCGCCAAGAATGCACTTATACAATGCATCCTTCGCCCTTCCCCAGGTTTCACGTTAGTGGAGATGGCCCGGGACTTTTTTACTTTTAGTTTAACGCTAGTTAGGCTACCTGCTTCCTACGTTGTCGTGTACGGTGGTAAGTATGCTGCCCACAGAATTTTATTTTTTAATCGCAGGTAGATGACCACTGAGGAACTTTACTCGGAGACAAACCCGCAATCAAGATTCACAGCAATGCACGCTGAGTGAGCATTTCATGCAGCGAACTAAATTTGCGAGTGACGAAGCCCCTGGTGTTGTCTTACTAAAAAAAATTACTTTTGACTGTGAAATTACGCAATGCAAGCATGGCGTCCTGCATTGCTCATTGTAAAGGCGCAGGTCACACAGTTTTGGTCAAATGGTATGCACGTCTTGCCATTCACCGAATGTACTTTGTTGGCAGCATGGATTAGTCACTCGAGTACATTTCCATGACGCTGGACCCCTGCGTTGTCATATAGTGTAAATGCGCGCGTTCTATTTTTAAACATGTACAGAAGCATCCGGTCTTATGTGATGGAAGCACGTAGGAAATTAAACTATTGGGGTTAAATATCTCCACTACAAACGAGTGAGAAGCGTAAGAACGTTGATTTTTCTCGAAGTAGCGACGTTACGTCTTTTGTGGCTGTTTTTCCCGCATGACAACCGTTCCTTGTTGCCCTGACAGAGGTGCCGTATTATCGCTGATACCCAGGCAAGCCCAGTCCGTCCATCACATGGTTCAAGAACGGCAAGTTAATCGCCAACTCAACTCGTGCCTCGGCGCGTGGCAACATCCGGAGCGACGCCATGATCCCGAAGTTGGGCCGCACCGACCTGCTCTCCGTCTTCACGTGTCAGGTGTCCAACAACATATCGGCCCCAGTCGCCTCTTCCGTGAAGCTGGAAATGATCCGTGAGTGACGACGCGCTGACTATTGAGCAAATATTCTGCAAAGTGTTACGTATTACAGGGTGGAAAGTGAAACGTTATGGTTACAAGCCGGTCAAACTTTTCGATTGATGCAATTGCGAAGTACCTAGCCAGAGTCAACACTTCCTACCTCGTAGTCTAGGAGGAAAACTCGTCACAGTAGCATTGGCATAGTTGTGACTAACAAGCTCTTCTTATGACCATGAAGTAAAACGGGATGTAGAAGGAAACCCATATAGTAGCGTCTTTAGGCGAGCAATGTACCACGTTCTGTGAAAAGCGTTTTGATTTGCCAATGAAGCTTATCTCCTCAGTCAGTCTTTTACAGCCTTGATTTGGCCGTTTCACTTTAATATTAATTTCAATGCTCAAACACTTCATGGGATATATTAGACGGGAGGTGCATTTTTGTAAAACTTGCTGTCTTGATTTTATCCGTGTTACAACGCGAGATTAGAGAGTTCGTCAAAAACATGTCGCCTAGATGCGTAAGGGATAGTAGTCCGTGCAACTTTTCTAAGTCTGTTTCAGTTGTAAAACTGCGCCTGAAAGCGCGACGGGATGGCGTGGGACCTTCCTGTTTCCACTAACAATGTGGCCCTGTTGCCACGGTTAGCCCGATCTTTCAGCTCGGCAGACGCTTCGTAATGCGGCACTACGCCGTGAAGAGAACGTAAACGCGATTGTTTTGGAGCCTTTTGTGCAGCAATTTCTAAATTTAAGCTGATCCGTCAGGATTGCAACGCATATATTTACGTGCCTGATGTCTGAAAATATCTGTGTTGAAGCTGATGCTTTGTACAGGGCACACAATGCACTGGCAGCGAAGCTGAGGGCGGCGGTGCAGACCCTAAGAGTTGCATGACCAAAGCGCTCATTTGGTTGCTTATTAATTGACGCTGTTAATTACGCGTGCTAACTATTAAAGCGGCTATTTGAGGACGGACATTTTTCTGTCAGCTGGGAGTAAACTTTGCTATCACCTAAGCGCCTGGCTTCGGGTTGAACTGTTGCGGGTGAGTTAAATCTAAAAGGGCCAGATCATACATCATAATGTTTTCTCATCGGCATTCTCGTGCACCTAGGTGCGAGATAAATAACCCGAAAAAGAAAAAAAAATAACACTGAACCAAAATCTCTACCACGTGCCTATGGCACCTTTTATACTTTATAACCGTTATTCTGAAGCTAAATTCTTTTTAACTCGACCACCAAGAGTTACTTTCTAATTGTGTATCGACTGCCAGCAGCACCTGGTGGAAGCATGAACTGAAGATGCAGAAGGCCTCTAAAACCCTGCAATGCAGAGGTTTCAACTAATGCAGGATAAACTCAAAAACCAGCAGAGTTATTTTCTTCTACGCAAAATACGAAAAAGGGTACAAGTGGGCGTGAATGACCATCACGTCAACAAGGTCAAAGCCGACATGTTTTTTACTAGCGATTCCGACTGGATGTCCCCGTTAAAGATTTAAAAGTTGGACTAGTTGAATACCATTCGTCATAAAAATCAACAGCGCACGTCTACAGGACGAGAACACTAAAAAAAGACGCAACAGCGCTTGTTGTGTCTTTTTTTAGTGTTCTCGTCCTGTCTACTTTGTGCGCCATTGTTTTTTATGGTCGGTGCCTCCGCATAAGAAGAAATACGTCCGACACATACAAAGTGAATACAAACTCATGGTCTCCAGAGAATGAAGCTGTCATTCTTGAAGGTGTAATGGGTCGCTGGAGGGCTTGAGAAAAATGCTTCTGTTCGTTCACCTGTACAAACTGCTATTACCAGTGTAGGAGCAGCGCGACACGTGAGCTCACAAACGGACTCAGGTATTTCGGAAGCACAATGGGATTGCGTGGAAAAATATTGCCCACGCACGAACTCACTCCAACATGTGGTTTAACGCAACATGCCGCGTTCCCAAGCGCGCGGACCGCCTGATAAAGAGTTCCTGTTGAATGAGAACCAAGCCTAACATAAATGGAAAGATGGACAATGCTGTTGGCTAGTCAGATTGTCTCTTGACTGGCACCACTTTCTCCCCTGCCAGTATTCATGACCTAATCGACCGCAGAGAAGGCGGAGCGTAATTATGTGTTTTATTCTAGCGTATTTTTGCTCTTGCGCGCCCTTGCAGCGGAAGAATTCGGTACATGCATTATTACGGCGCAGTCCCTTGCGAGACGTACAGGACGGTCGGTTAAAACACTTGCGAGACAGAGAACCCCCTTTGCGTATCGACCGCTTTATAAAGCTCGTACCAACGTTGGACTGGTGCCTGTTAAGTGAGTTATGCTAAAGGAAATGATCTAAAAAAAAGAAACATGAAATAAAATACGAGACAAGGCGTAGCTACGACCATTAAAATAACTACAAAATTCGGATTTGGATATGTTGCCCTCATCACTATTATTTTCTTACCTGTTTTAGTTCCTGCCCTTTTTACATGAATAGAAAAAGAAAAGCCAATAAAAATGAAATTAATCGCTTCCCTGTCGATCATGACTCTCAGAGCCCTTGAAGAGTGCTCTCTCTCACTGCCCGTATAATTAAAAAAGTAACTTTAATTTTACGGCGTTCGCAAAATTCCCCAAGGACGCCTGATGTCTGCTGCATACCCGGCGATTGAACACAGCGTCTCGTTTCAGTGCGGCCCCTGGATGCGGTGGTGCGTCGCGGCGACTCGCCCCTGTCGGCCGAGATCCCGGTGGAGATCGTGTGCGAGGCGATGGGCTCCCGGCCGCCGGCGACCATCAGCTGGTGGCGCAACGGCGTTCAGCTCAACCAGACCTTCAACCACGTGTCGGCGGACGGCAACGTCACCACCTCCGTAGTCAACTTCACGCCAACTAGCGCCGACAACGGCCTGCAGCTCATGTGCCGGGCCCAAAACCCGCTGCTGCCCGGCGCGGTGGCCGAAGACGTCTGGGTCATGCGCATTAACTGTGAGTGCCCGGACGAGCTCTGCACGCAAATATCAGTAACTTGCATCTAATCCATAGGTTGTTGAAATCGGAAAAAAAGCTAGGTATAGCAAACGCTTACCCCAGAAACTTTTGTGAGGAATAACTCATTCAATAAATCCCGTGTATGACCTAACGGATTCTTCTCCTTTAGGGCAGTGGCTCGATTCCAAACCAACTGAAATGACGTAATACGTAAAAACGAATCACAGCTAAACTTCGTATTCGAGTGTAGCTGCATTATTTATTCTGAACCTTAGTCTAGATCTTCTGTGGTTATTGGGACTCACAGCACAGCCAAATGAAATGAAATTGTGAGCATTTGCCTTTTTTCCCGGTGTATAGTTTAAAAAACTTGCATAATTAGAAGTCATCACATTTGGTAGCAGCCGGCAGTTGGCAGTCATGAGTCAGCAATGGGTAGTACGCACTTGTTACAGCAAAGCTGTAACAAGTGCGTACTACCTACTGTACTACCTGAGTGCGTACTAGCTACTACTACTACCTACTACCTACGGATGATAAGGCACCCCCCCCCCATGTATCCCTGGTAACGGTTATGTTTGCATATTATCTTTGAAAGCTAGGCAGGACTATTCTCACTAAATAGAGCAGTTTGTGCCAAAGACGCCGAGCGCACGCGCTCGACTAGGTAAGGACCTAGCTTTTGCCGCCAAAGAAGCCGCGAGTAGTGTTAGCAGATAAGGGGCACAAATGTGCTTCTGAAATGCTGTTACCCACGTTATCTTTGATTCGCATACGGAACTGCAGAGCAGGGAGGATACGCTAAGCCTACCAGAGTTGACCGACTAAAACGCATAAACAACAAAATGGCGGCGGCCATGAACCGTCGCAGCGTAAACAAATGTAACGTAATGCGAACTGACCAATGATCATGGCGGCGGCACGGAACAATAGGAGGAAATAGTGACGATAATTTGTACCCTTGTTTAGTGACACTAGCCGAGCTCTAGCGACGGGCCCGCCGGGACGACGAGAAACATTTCATACCCTCCTTGGTCATCATTTGTAGTGGTTTACGGCAGCTTTGCTGGACATCCACTTTCGGAGGGCGAGATGGCGACCAGTATTTTTTTTATTTTATTTTATTTTCGATCAGTGTGGGGTGATTTTTGCTTTTTTACTTCAGGTATACCACTTCGGCGGAGACCCACGCCTTAAAATATTCAGTTGGTCTGCTTCACCATAGAACACCTGGACGACTAATCTCTCCGTCCAAGGAAGCAAATCTGACAAAATATGGAGCCGCACGTAAGATCCGACTAAAGAAAAAATAAACGTGCGACCAATCCAGGCTGTCAAAGTGGCTCGAGCGCGTTAGCCTCGTAGATGCTTTGTAACTATGAAACTACTGTAAGTTCTATGTTGGCTTCAATGTGTAAGCTTTGGCACTCACACAAAATGAAAAATACCTGGGAAATCCTTGGTCAAAATGCAATCCTGTGGGTATGTGCTTCCCTGTGGGTGATTAAAACTCTGTGAGTGTTAGTACTCGCATGAAACGAAACATTCCGAGGGTAAAAGTAGACCAGTGCACCTTTGGTATAGACCTTGTTAGGCTTAACGTTATGCAGCCTTTACGTTGAGGGTAACGACGTGCCAAGCAACGTTACTTTCAATAGGGAGTTTTAGCATACCGTTACCGTGTTACGTTACCGTCTACTGTGCTTGCGGGAATCGATTGCACATGCGCGAGATGTTGCCGTGAACGGTAACTTACCGGCACTTCCCGGCACAGGATTTACCGTCGCCACCGAGCTTCCTGGGAAGACGAAGTGTACCCTCGCGTCTAGATTACAGGAAAGGCAGTGCGCTCGGCAGTATTTAATTGTACATCTAGCTGAGTCATCATCAAATAACTTTTTCTTTGGCGCTCTTTGCCCTTGTTGGCCTTGCCCCATTAAACCCAAACCGTCAATCTACACATCCCACTACACCCAGCGTTTTTACAGTCTGATGATCTATGTTTTCTGTCAAGCGTGATTTTAACTATTCAGCAGAAGTGAAATTTTTAGACCTAATTTCATACCACGCATAAAGACAACCTGGCCCTCTACACCAGCCATCCTCATTGACCTTGATTGATTTTACTTTTGTTATTGCTAACCAATTTTAGTGCTTACGTTTTCATCTCTCTCATACATCACTGCTTTGGCGCTCTTTGCCCCAGTCGGCCTTGCGCCATTAACATCGGACCACCATCATCAGTTCGTCTGCGCTTGATACTTGGTAGAGCTATTAGAAGTAATCTCAATTGATGTTGTTCATTGCATTATTGTTGTTAAATGAGCCCCGAAAGTACGACAAACGACCAGTTTTCTCAAATGTGTGAGCAATATGGCCACCCCTGCTTGTGCTAAGCCTCACCCGCCTCAAATATTTCGGACAAGTAACTGAGCTCGCAAAGCGTTATCACGCATCGTACTGGGCAGGCAAATGCAGGTTATTGCGTATTTATTACGACATATTTTACTCTTTTTGTGCCTAAATATTTAGCGCAGACGTGGTGGTGGTAACGCGCTTTTTTATTCACAAAGGATACAAAGACGCTATGTTACGCTTTAGCGAATTTCATTGTCAAGTGGAGATGGGGTAGGTTATGGGAATTGGGGCAAAGTTTGATAGGTCCAACGGGGTAGGAGGCTAAAGGAGATGGTGGAGGCCTGATGTCTTGAGGAAGTTGATTTTGATTTATTGTGAGGTTTAATGCGCCGACGTTAGTAAGGCGATGAGGCGCACCATAGTGGAGGTCTCCGGATTAATTTTGACCACCTGTGGATCCCTAACGTGCGCCAAAACTCGAACATACGGGTGTTTTCGCTTTGAGCTTCCATAAAAAAAGCGGCCGCCGTGCTGGGGAATCGAGCTCACTTCTTGGTCACGAGGAAGTTGCGAAAAGCGGTGAGCAGACGCCATCGCTTGAATTAAAAAGACTTCGGTAAAGCCAATCATTGATACCAGGTGGGAATTCTCGTCAACGCAATTTGATGCAAAATTTGCCCAGTAGATGGCAGCATTGGCGTCGTTTTCTTTTTCTTTTTTGGGCTGCACGGGATATTTTTACACTATTCTCAAAAGAAAACAATCGTATTGTTAATGCCTAATTTAAAAAGTCACATATTCAAGCTATAGCAAAAGTGGATAGTTTCTAGCAACAAAGTTTTGTGTAATTCACCTTAAGACTAACTCATGAGGTGTGGCTACGTGAATTACCTCGGCTGGTGAGCCGCAATACGGAAACAGCAAGCGACGTGTTAAAACGTGTCCTATCGTTTTCGGCGGCAAAGGGAAACTCCGCCTTTCGGTAACACGGTATACGGTAACGTAAACACGGTAACGATATGTTAAAGCTCTCTAATCTAGTTCCATCTGCGGGTACGGGTTAACGTCATTAGGCCTGAAAGCTTTACGTTAGGCTTAACGCTAGGCCATTCCTTAACCGCGTCCTAACGACGCGTCAAGCAACGTCACACATTGTATGTCAAGCTGCGGGTGCACTCCAAGTGAAGTCAAACTCATTGTACGTCAAGCTGCGAATACCGGTTAACGTCGTTAGACCTGAAAGTTTTACGTTACGCTTTACGTCAGACTATCGCATAACCACTACCCCCCCCCCCCCCCCGCCCTGCGTCGGTATTGCATGCACAAAACAAAAAATACCGAGAGTAGCGTAAGGGAGCATTGTTGGAAAAGCGTCTCACTGCATTCATAAGTCCGCCGCATTAAGGTCCGATTTCCTTGAGTGGGTGCATTTTGATGATGATAATTTTGGTACTCGCACTTTTGGGACTCGCACTAATCGAATAATCCCAAAATATTAGCTGTGAACAGCTACTGCGATGAAACGTAATGTGCGCTGTGACACGTCATTCGTGCATTGCATTATGTCGAAGCGAAGATAATCACACTTTTCGTGCCGAACCGTGGGATGCTAGGCCTCGTTATTGGCGTACCTTCCTCCGCTAACCGCAATTATTGGTCATTCAGCTGCATTGCGCCGAAGCAGACCCGCAGCAGTTTAAGAGTGGGCACCTTTCGCCAGAACGGGGAGGATTAGAGTATTGCACAGCCGTGGTTATTCATTTGCAGCGTTTGTAACGCAGAAAGAAATTCATTCAACGTGCATACATTCTTTAGTTCACTTTAACTGAGATTTATCGTAAAGTTTTTGATTTAAAAATACTTTCAACAACTCATTCTACGCTCCGCGATATCATCTCTTGCTTCAGCCGTACAGCCGGGCATTCTGCGCACGCTCTCTAGGCCCTGCGTGCCTCGTGTAGTTCAGTCTGGCCATGCTCAGTATATACCGTGACAGAGCGAAAAATGAGCACGACGTTTTGCATTGTGTGATGTCATGGCGCACATGACTGCTTTTAATAATATTATCCGTAAGGGCGTCGTCATTTTGCATAAATGCCCATTTCAGATGTATTGTGGCGAAGTGGAGCGACCGAACGGATTTTTTTTTTCTCCTGAAGTGCTGTTAACATCAATGTTTCATCGCTTTCTAAGCTCGTACATGCAACAAAATTGTTTGTAATACTGAAAAAATAAAATATCTACGTGGTATTCATTTGCACATTGGCAAGAAATGAAATTTCCTTGCACGCTGCTGATACGAGAAAAAATATCAAAGGTGCCCGCAAACCCGTTCGTAAAGATGGGGTACAGTGGTACAGAAAAAAAAAATCGAAAACTATTATTTACATTACATGATCCCGGCGAGGCAACCAAGATTAACGCCCGCTGGCCGTGCCGCATTTTTCTAGTATCAGCCGAGAACCTGACCCAAGCGTTGAGAGAGTAATGGCCGTCCGTGGGCGCCTCATCCTTCCATTTTTTACGTGTTGAGTGTGCGAGGCAGTTTTGTTTGCCTTCCCGGTTTCGTCCCCCAAAACATGACTGTAGCCCTGCCCTATGTAGAAAGTGATGTTTTAAAATTCCTCTTCTGGGGCGCTAAACTACTGGCTTTATGTTCGTGAAGTTTGCTTTGTCCGCACACAGTAAAGACGTGCAGGCAAAGCACGCTTTACAGAACCAATTTTTGTTGGTAAAACAAAGACTCTGGTAACACCAAATTCGTTTGCACATTCTCGAGAGCTGCATTGGGCTTTTGCTAGCCTTTCGAACTCTGCCACCTGTCAAGACACGTGGTTTCCTACTCACGTAGTCGCTGACAGGTATGGTTTACTGTGTCGGTCATTATTTCGCAACGGAGTTGAAAAGAAATCGACGGTGTACTGTGGCAAAGGCCTACCGGTACCCTTGCGATGAAAAAAGCGAAAAAGTAGCCTGAGACAGCAAAATTGAAAAGAGAGAAAAAAAGGCAAGTAAACGGAATAAACGAAAAGAACAGTCAAGTTTGCTGAGACCCATGAGATCCCAACAAATAAGTGTCATTAAGTGTTGGTCAAGCGCAGCATGTTCGTAGGTAGAGCTTTACAATATTCCTTATCCCCTGCTACTCTGTCTCTCCACCATTTAAAACCATGTGCCCTAAGCGTGATGCGAACCGTGATGCAGTGATCTGTCTGCTTGAATACACGACTGTAGGATCTTATTGCAAGTTTTTTTTTTTGCTGTTAAAAAGTGTAGGAAGTTGCACGTTAGTTCATCATAATTTATCGATTGCGCTTTAGTTGGAAACATATATTTTAAAAAGTGCACTCAGTATAGATATACTCGAAGGACTATATAGTGTGAAGAAAGAAGTCTGCCCCCCACCATATACTCGTAGGCCGGGAACTGCCCAAGCGTCACGTGCCAAATTCGCTTTTCTTGAGATTCGATACAAAGGAGAGAACTTCAAGCCTAGTACTCGTAGGAGCTTGCACAGACACCTTGAGGGCTGAGGGTGGCCGTTACCATAGCAGCGGACTGACCTCGGCATCATGTCCTTGCCGAGACAGGCGGCTGCTTGCTCTAGACCCCCGCGTTGTTTTCGTGCCTATTTAAATACGTGTTTTAGAACACACCCTAGTTTAGCTTGCATATTTTATCGCGATAGTATTAAATGTTCCATTGAGCGGAAAAGTCGGCGACGGTGTTCCTTGTGGCAGCGAAACGTAAGCTAAATTCCTATAGGCTGCGACGCGACATGTCACTCGTCTGCATGGGTCTGCGCCACATCGTGCAGACGTATCCCTGTGCACCCACCCCGGGCCGCCCCAGAATCAAGCTATGGACCTCCTACAGCAGTCCTACATGCCCTAAAAACCACACAAAGACGTGATTCAAGCCTCTGACGCCTTCAACAGTATGGTACTAAAAAAAGACCAAAGTACGACGACAATTTTTTCACACGCCTGAGGAAGCAGGCTGCGAAATGCGCCTCGAAAAAAAAAAAAAACAGCACGGTTCATTGGCGACGCACCCACCGCTGTGGCTCAGTGGCTATGGCATTCTGCTAGTGAGTCCAAGGACGCGGGTTTGATCCCGGCCATGGTGGCTACTTTTCTGATGGAGGCGAAAACCGAAAACGCACGCGTGTCGAGATTTCGGTGCATGTTAGATCCCTAGGTGGACAAAATTAACCAGGGGCCCTCCACTACGGCGCGTCTCATAGCCAAGGATAGCTTCCGCACGTAAGCCCCATAATCAATCATTGGAGACGCCAATGCAATGGGAATAAAAGACGCACCGCTCAGGGAAGGGCTACTTTTCCTGACAGACACACCACGTTCAAGCAAATAGTCGTTATTTGCAAGGTAGTGGAAATTTGCAAGGTAGCAGTGCAAGGCAGTGGAAGCACGTAATACAGCTAAAAGCGATTTAACTGCACGTGCACGCTATACGAAGAAGTAGAACCAGTAACAATCACAATCCATAGATTCCAGAGTATTGCATTTTGAACAGGCAATGCTGCAGTAGAAATGCTCACGCTGTATAACAACACACAAACCCTCCCGTTGTCCCTACGATAGACGTAACTGATGCAATTGGGACACATTTTCCGAACTGCGTAGACGAGGCCATTGAGGCACCAATACCACTCACCAACGCCTACGGCTGCTCTATCAACCCCAGCAGCAAGACGTGGAACAGGAATTCTTTTTGGAAATGCTCGGCCTCGTCAACCTAAACTCCACATGAGTGCGGGTAGAGACGATTTCCGTTAATGGCCATATCGTGTCATTAAAACTCGACACCGGCTCAGACGTGAATATCACTCCCTAATTAACGAATAGCAGACGTGATCACATACTAAAAGAACAAGTGCGAAGCGGACTACATTTGGCAGACAGACAGGAACTTCTCATCGATGCTTAGTGCAAACTGAACTGCTCAAACTAGCCGCCTGATGAGTTTTAAAGTTCATGGTACTCAAGCAGCCTCTCAAGTCAATTTTGGGCGCCAGCGCGTGCGAACTGCCAAACCTTGTAACAAGAATTTAGTCAGAACGAACGACTGTAACTTCGTAATCAGTAACAAAACCCTCCAAACGGTGCTTAACGGTTTTCCGAATGTGTACGAAGGCATTGGGCGAATAGTTCCACTCCCCCAATGCCGAAAGTTTCGGCGCCTCGAGGTGCCCAGTGGAAAGACTCTGAAAAACTCTGCAGAGTAGTTGGTATGGCTACTTACTCGACCAAGTTCATACCAAACTGTTCCGACATCGTTGGTCCATTTCGTGAACAATTCAAATCTTTGGCCCTGAAAACACCAGCACGCCGACACTGCCGGACTCATCAAGCAAGGGCTGACGACAGCACCCATGCTCCGTTACTCTGACCCATCCAAGCCCACATTTCCACGTATGCCCGCTGGTACGGAATCGTATGGGTCTTATTGCAATAAGGCCGTCCTGTCGCTTACGCTTCTGCCTCTTCTCACAGCAGACCAGCAGAAGTATGCTCAAATCAAGAAAGCGCTACTATCCACGTAATATGGTTGTTAGAGTGTTCCCTGCTACACCTCCGCACGACACGTCATCGCTGAATCAGACAACAAGCCGCTAATTGGAATGCAGGGTAGAGACCTCCAAAACACGCGTGGCATCGTGGACTCATTCAGCGACGTATTCACACTCACGCACTCATCGGCGATAGATGTCTCAAAATACGCCCGGGGATCGAATCATTGATGCAGTGTATGAGCGCTACGTTAAGTTTATTTGTAACAAAATATTGGCTTATACCAAACTGCCTGTGACTGGAAACAGTTAACCCTAAGGTACCGAACAATCATCATTTGTGCTCTTGTGATAAGTATTTTTGGTGGGAAAGTACTATTTTCCTATTTTGGCCGATTTTGCGGATGTAAAAACTCGAACATTTGGGGAAGCCGCTTTCGTAAAGCCTCCAGAATTTTTTTTATTTATTAGTAGCTTTTGCAAGCGTTGATTCGCAGTCGAAAGGGGTGATGATGCGGATATGCGACGGCACAACGTTAGGAACGTCAAGCTTTGAGGTCTAAAATCTTCAACCGGTGCCTGCATCTCGACGTACAATGAGTATGACGTTGCTTGGCACGTCGTCAGACTCAGTTTGAATGTTTCCTAAAGTTAAACCTAAACAGAGGTCGTTAGGCCAAATGTCACACTTTGAAGTATAACGTCGTCAACCGGTACCACTGCAATAACTACTGTGTACGCATTGTATTTGCTGCCACGGGTACCGATTGGCGGACGTCATACCCCCCCCCAGGACTTACCTGATCACGTTCCTGTGGAACTTAGTAATTCATGACCGGCGGGCTTAAAAAGCATCGTGCGCTAATACTAAAAGGTTTACAAATCCGTCTCAATATTCCTAACGACCTAGTTTGTTTCTTTTAGAAATATAGCCCATCTTTACTAAAATAGAAATAAAAACAGGAAATGCGTTTTAGTTTATCTAGTTTTCATTAGATGGCGCTAGCGGTCTTCCATTCAGAGTTTTATTTTTTTATATTTCAGTACAAATGTGACGTAAGTCTAAAATAAGCAAACTAGGCCGTTATGCACATGTATATGTACTTTCAAACCTTTGCGCATTCGTGCACGATTGTTTTTAAGACCGTGGGTAGTGAAGTAAGAAGTCCCACAGGAATATTAACAGGTTAGTCCCGCTTAGGTTCCTTTGCTCAGGCACATGCCTGTCAGCTTTTTTCGTTATTTTAGCAAAATGATACTTACCTACCGAGTTGCGTATACCCGCGGTGGGGTATTTGCCAAATATTTATGAACAGTAATGCATTTTGACGCGGTGTGCCTTGCTAGATACAGCGCTAAATAATGCAGGAAGCAATCAATGAGTCGTAAAATCACTTACAGTGCAAGCACTGGGACGGTCGACCGTAAGACATTCGTGTCGGCACTCTGAAGCCTGTATGTGTACTCTGAAGTGTAAAGAATTGTTTCATACACACAAAGTAGATCATAACCGTATCATGGTATTGGAAAATCGCTTTATAAACAGGAATGTGCATAGCTTTCGCACGATATTCTACGTATGGCGCTTTCGTGGCACACAGGTACGCTTTCTAGAAAGCTCCAAGGAATTAGTCAGAGCACAGATTGTAATAAGAGGTGTATTCAGAAATACACACGCATATACACGAACCCACCCGCGCGCACGCACATAAAATTTCCGCTTCTGGCTAACGTGGGGAGCTAATGACCCGGCAAGCTTCCCTTTGAGTACCCGGCTTTCCTGCTCCACGGTATTAGCCATCTGCTACACGTTTTTTACTGGCCCCTTGCTGTTGAATCCAGGCATGTTTCACATCCCAGGAGTTAAAAACCTCCTCTTCAAGAACCTGCATAGTAGTGGCATCATCGATTATCGCAAAAAAAGAAAAAAAAGAACGGAGAGTCATCGTGGCTCGAAATAGAACCTGTGACATCGCTTGCATCAGCGTAACACCTGAACGTTCTTCAATATTTTCTGGCCTTAGACGGCACGCCTCCCCCCCCCCCCCCCCCCCCCCCCGGAGGCAATAAGGAGGGGGGTGTAATTGAGTACATACGGACAAAGTTTTCGCCGGAGCCAGGCATGCATCGGCTTGCGCGACAAAGTAAGCCTCTCCACACTGCCGTGGCAAGTCGTGTACGGAGCGGGGATCATAAAGACACTTTATTCATAACGCACACCCATTATCCTCACATCAAAATCATTTACAAGTAACGTATTCAGTAACGCTTCAAACATTGGAAACATGATTTATACAGGCAGGTTTTGCTGAGCGGGATATTTTTGAGCTTGATACACCGCAAGGAGTGCGCAAGTTTAGGAGAAAGAAGACTGTACTTCGCGCAACAGAGGATGCACGCTTCGGAGGATCACAATGTCTTGTGGAAAGTGTGGACGACCTCATGTGCGCTTGCACTTTGCCACTCGGTTTTTTACATCCTCGAATCTGTCTACATTTGCAAAATCGTACTCGGGTTGGGAAGTAAAAGAAAAATTCTGGCAGAAGCCACCTCCAAGGACTGCCCGACGATTACCATTTTTCCGGTTGTGAGACAGATTGGGGCCGAAGAGCTGCGGCGTACCCTCCACTCTTCCCCTTCTCCTCCTTCCAGTCGCACCCACAATTTCTCCACTCCTTTCCCTCTTCTGCTCTCGCCTTTCCCCCTCCTAATTCGATTCCACTCCTTCCAAGTCCCTCCTAACATTCCTCCGCACCTTCGCCCGCCTTTGTTTGAAGACCAAATTGACCTCTGACCAACGGAAACCGGGTGGACAGGTACCGGACTAAAAACGTTGAAACGTATCCTCGAGAAGAATAATAGCATTAAAAAAGGTTTGGCGCGACCTGAAAAATTACCGGGACAAGACAGCGGCAGTTTAGGTTATTCCTTTTTTTTCCGAGGAGCCCCGGCGGAGACTTCGTGCATCGAAAACCAATTACCTTGGGATGATGAAAAACCGCTTCAGCACTTAAAGGGGCTGCTAGGGAGCCCCACGGCGTTCAAACCGGCTTGAATTGTCACCTTCCCACGCTTCGTAAGTGCTGACGAGCTCCTGGACATAGCATAGTTTGATATCTATCACGAAGGACACGAAAACGCCTGCCATTGTTCTTGCAGCCCTCTAAGTCCCACGAAAAGTCAATGCACTTTCGCTTTAGCCTGGTCCCAATATTTACTTTTGCGTTCTCCTGTGTTCTACGGCCTGGTCGAGTTATTTAATTTTTGGAAAATAGCCCCGAAGGATCAATAGTGAGGGAGTTGGAGCCCAAGTTGCCTCTTCGTCGTGCGGAGCGGCTTGTTAGCGAAGCCCGAGCGGGCGTCTGCCGCCGGGGAGCGGGTCCCGGGGCTATCTCACCTGAGGAACAAGGGAAAGAAGCGCTGTCGCGCCGCTATCTGGCTGCAGTGAGCTGCGCCCTGCCGTTGAGAGGCGCACATTCCGACGGGCCCCTTGAAGACGCTTCCTAGCATCGGGCACAGCAGCGGTTCCCCTTTGATACACCGGGCGCGCTTCTCTAACGACGCTAAATCGTTTTTCACCAAGACGGAAGGAGAAAAGAGCCCCAATGTCGCAGCAGCGGCCTCCCGCTTCGTGAAGATTAATCTCTGTCAGCGTCGTTTAAGGCCGGCCGGCGGGGCCCCCCTTTTCTGCGTTGCCTTTTCCTTTCCTCCTATTTACCCGCTCCGCCCCGAGCCGCACCGCGCGGGCGTGCGTGAATTCAATCGCGGCTGCTGCCGAGTCCTGGGCGCCCTGATTGCGCGTCGCGCTCATGAAACGCCGCCACGCCGAGTCCGCACATTGTTGAGGTCGGACCGGTCCTCTATCTTTCGCGCCCCATTGCGCTCCGCGGGAGGACAGCTTCGACCCCGGCCGGCTCACGTTCTGCTTAGCTGGAACAGCGCCCGCTCAAAAGTCCGCCGATCGATGCCTCACGCCGCGCCGCCGCCGACCTATTGGCTCGTGACCGTTCGCCGTCGCACCTCAGCCACCAGGTGCGGCGGCGGCGGCGGCTGCTGCTGCGATACCTCGGCATTCCGGGGAAACTGGAAAAAAGAAAATGTCCTCGTCAGAGCCAAGAAGACAATTACCGCCTTCCCCATCGGGGCAATCGACTGCGCCGCATTCCTCGACCACCGGACGACGGAGTGAATGCTCGCTGCATACCTTCCTCAAGTTTTCTCTCCCGACGTTTCCTTATCGTTTCTCCACTTGTCCATTACCTAACCTGGGAATTAGGAGTCGCGAATACGAAAGAAAGACCCACCGCTCGCATTGCAGGTTTACGTCGATAAAGTCTCAAAATCTGGTGTATGCGGACTGATAGCCCAACTGTTTTTTTGTCCGAGGCGAGAGATAAATAAGGTAAAATTTTGATACTAGATAAGTAAACAAAATTACCAGAAAAAACAGTAATTGTATGTGTTTGTGATTTTACCTTGTGCGGGAGTAGAAAAACATAGAGAGCTCGTAAGGTAAACGACGTCTCAAGTTCAAAACGTCTACGAACGTATATCGCACTAGGACAGCCCCGCGTTGTCAAGAGCCGGATGTCACCCACGAAAAGTCGATTCATTAGCCAAGCCGGCCTGCTCATCAGATTACCTTAGCACTGACACATGTAAAATGGCGGCTGGCTGTGAGTCTGAAGCGACACTTTTGCCAGCACACAATGCGTGCATGATTTTCGGTCGACTGTTCTTCAGGATGCAGATCATACCATACATCTGTGCACATGTATACCTTGAAGACAGAACTGCTACTCGGCTACATTTACTGACAACAAATACGCGTTATTTTGCATACGAATTTTCATAAATTTCTTCATAAGGGTTTCCCTTAGTGCCGTCTCACAAAATGCATGCTTGATGTCAGGATCTCTGCAATGGTGCGAAGCAATTGAAATTCATTACAGTGCGTTAGGAGCCCATGTAAACCCGCTAACAGGGTATGCTATCAGCCACACTCAAGTTCATAAAGCGTGTTAACTACAGGTAAGAAGTGAGAATGCTATAATGCGTGCAAACTCAGCAAACTGGTATTTAAGAAAGGTCAAGTGCAGTATTCTTTATCTCATTAGATGTGTTGGTTTAATGGACTCTCAATGTGCTAATGAGCTACAACGTCGAGTCAATAACACAACCAAGAGCAGCGAGATTACCCTTTATTCCGGTAAACAACTTCTGGTATTTAACGACATACGGCCCCTTCGCTGGCGGCCCGGCCGCTTAAGAGTGTAGTCTACATCAGCCTCTTCGTGCGAAAATTCAATGCTGAATCAAGGGGTGTGTGGTGGCTATTACATGGTAGTTCAAAGTGCTATTACGCATTCATTCCAGGGGCAGGAGAGGGGGGGAGGGGGGGGGGGTTGATGGATAAAGCATCTCAAGTGCTATGAATTAGGTTGACGGACAAGCATCACAAGTGCTATGAGTTAAGCACCTACAACTTGCTTCATGGCCAACGGGGTGCCATGCATTAGACCTCAAAGGCGAGCTCCGAGGAATCAGTGTCTGATTATCACCGTTACCACCATCGTCGTTATCATCATCATCATCATCATCATCATCATCCTCATCCTCATCATCGGTAGCATCACCAGCCTGTCAACTGAAGGAGGGAGGTCTCTCCAACAGGGATCCTAACCACTCCTATCGTGCGCCATCCGAATGCATTCTCTGCGCCCGCATTTTGTATCTCGTGCCTCTGCTGCATTTCACTAGTGTTTTCCCTATGCTACATTCCATAGTAGACTTCCCTAGTATTCCCCTACTTTGATCCATCCTGTTACTCGGGGGACAGCCTTTCGCGTCGCACGGCCGGCGCAGTTCCACTAAGTTCCTTTAATTTGACCTATAATTGTTTGAATATAAGTTTGTTCCCTAACCCATGACGCTCGTTTCCTGACCGCACGTGTTACTACGGCACCTGCTCCACATCAAGTTTGACATAGCCTAGGTACTCCTCAAAAAGGTGTTTAGTTTTCACCCGCAAGTTAAATGCAAACAACGGAAGTAGTGCCCGATCATATCCTGCTAAATATCTGCTTGCGCGATAAGAACGCACATCTTTGCTACTGACTATATTTTAATCCCGCTGGTTCTCCATACTTCGGATCCTTTAAAGCCCACCCTCTAAGAAAACACCGCAGGTCTTCTCGGCCACAACGCTTCAGAATGACCTGCCAGCGCGAAAAACGGGGAACTTTTAGCGGATGTTAAGCCAATGGAGTGGTGATGTGGGCAATGTGAACCGTCAAGCACATATTAAAAATATCTCCGGACAGGCAACCTTTTTGGCCAAATTTATTTTGGACTTCCTCCACCTTGTTGATCGAAGTGATTAATCATTCGGGGTCATTGAACGGGGTTTGTCGATAGTTTAAATGCTTCAAATGACACCCGAACAGCGGTGCGAAGTTGGCCCAGCCCGCAACTACCTGCAAGCCTCAACATCTAGCTGATCCAACTCTCCTCCACAAATGCGCTGTGTGCATCAGAACATTTTAGAGCAGTCGTCAGGTTAACCTCGGGCTCCTTCCGGCTTCCTCTTTCTGCAGCGGCTCGTCGTCGCCGCCCGCGGTTTTTTTCTGGCGAGGGGCGCCCTCCCGGCGTAGCGGGCGTGCACGTCTATCTTCGCGAGAGTGGTGTCAGCGCGATGCGGGGAAGGTCAAGGGACGCATAGTTCCAGGCGAGCCAGGGGGCCCCCGGCTTGCTCAACTACGTGATTTTCAATCAATAGAGCTGTGATTAGAAGCAGCCGGGCCGCCGCCGCGCGTCGCTTTAATTGTGTTACGTGCGAGGCTTGACGGCGAGGAGATTGAAAGGGGCTCGCCGGCGCGCGGCCGCCGGATCCGGCGAATTGTTCCCTCAGCTCCTCGGCCGACCTGTTTTTTCCCTGCCGGACGAAGGAAGATAAATTCCCGCTTTGTACCTCTTACCGGGCTGCCTCGAGGCCCCGCTGTCCCTCACGCGGCCAGCAGCCGCTTCAAAGAAGCCCGTGTTGCATTGTTAGTCCTGCTGCACCACTCCCCCAACACGCACACACGCACACGCACGCACACCATAGGCACGGGGCCTGCCTCCGCCGGTGCGCTGGCGAACCCCCCTCATTCTTCCTTTGGCGCTTCTCTTTTTAACGGCGGCACT
>NW_027526203.1:394419886-394536170 GCF_048455015.1 Haemaphysalis longicornis
GGTTTGCAAAGTTGCAAACATTTTGCAAAGTTGAAATATACTTTGCAAAATGTTTGTGTGGGCGTGTGTGTAGAGAAGGGGAAGCACTCTGCACTACCTCTGCACCAGGCCAGAATTCTTACGCAATATGCATACGTGTCGAACAATTTCAGAGCTTGCCTATTGGCCACTATCGCAAAACGCATCTAACATGCTCAAAATAGGGCAAAATTATTTTATAGAGCACCGCCCAGGCCTAAGCGACGCGCAGGCGGAGATTTGGAAGAATAATTGTGCGGTAATTCGGCAAGCTTTACGCCAATTCACTCCGTACGCGTGCGAGCGAGTACATGTGATAGCAATCACTTACCCCCTACCTACATGCAGAGCGCCGATATCGATTATAGGCTACTGTTTCGCGATTCCAGTGCTTTGGGGACGTAATGATTTGGAGTAGATGCACCTAGCACTGAAGGTATCAGCCAAAAGATTGCGTGCAAATGCCTCCTACGTGCAAATCACCGAGATTCTAACTGCGCCAGCGCTGCGCTCCTCTCACGACAAAAGCAAACGTGCAGCGAACTTTCGCAAAGGCGTAGCGACGACTTGAGCAATACGTAGCGGTGCGCGTAGTTTGTCAAAGCACGCATCCTGGGATCCAAAGCAAGCGCAATGCCTGAGAGCCTGAGACGCCACAGCAGGACTGCTTTCAAATGGGCGCCGCCATTTTGGCTACAGCTTCAGTGGAAGTGACGTCGGTGACATCACGATGCTGGGGCGCTATTTGGCATGAGGAAATAAGCGCTTTGTACGACAGATAGTGTCGCCTTGTCGCTGAAACTGACCAAGATCAAGCAGCCGCAACCTTCACTCCCACATGTTCAGCCACACAAGCGTAGATGGCGTCTGTTATTTGTGTGTCAGGGCAATTTAAAACCATCTTGGCTAACCTTCGGTAACTGGAAAGCAGCAACTCCCTTCTAAAACGCTCATTCGGCGTCAAAGTAACGCTATCGCGTCCAACATGTCACTGCAACTTTTTCTGATGCAAAAATAACTGTCGGACGGTCTTCTTCATCCTGATCGATAGCAACGTGGTGTTGGAATTGCGCCTAACTTCATTAGCTTGGGCAGACGTTAGTGGGACTTCTTCTGTGGAAATAACAATGGGACACGCGGCGTTATCACGCGCATTTGGAGGCTGCTGTGAGCGGCCTCTGATTCTGATGCGCATGCTTCCGTTCCATCACCTATGTGACGCCCGGCCGCCGGTAATGGCCGCGTTTTTCAGTTTAGGTTCCCAAAACACCAATCTTCACGAGCTGTTTGCGTCGCGCGCATTCACGCTTGAAACGCAGTATATTTGCATGTCGCACTCTTTTTATTAGCCCTGTTGGATGGCCTTATTTTTACGCCGTCGAAAATTTGAGTGCAGTTCGCCTTTAGGGAAAAGCTTCAGTAAAACAAGCAGCGGGACTGCATGCTTTGTTAGGCAAGCGGATGTTGGATTAGCAGCAACGATGTTGTTTTAGCCCACTCCCTCCTCTGCTTCGTTTCAAGTGGATTGTCTTCGTCGCACGCAATCCCAGTAGGCTACTTCTTCACTAAACGTCCAACGGGTAGTCAGCTTCCCGAGCTAGTACTCTTTGTGATGAAAAAAGGAAAAAACCTGTGGTTGCCGCATAGTGCAACTTGTCACCGACCACCACCGAGTCAAAATGAAGATGCTGGACCAGGGCACTCTAGCGTTTGAAGTAGAACCCCCGTGCGACTGTAACAAACCTGTACTCCTAAGTTTCGACTCCTGCGATGTGCTGAAGAATGAACGCACGCTCATGACGTAGGACCTAAGGGGAAAATTTAGGTATCTTACCTAAAGTATGTGTATGACCTGCAGGAGAACCTGACGGTGAAACCGGTCCGTTATCTACACCGAAAGCCCGTCCATACGAATAATATCGAAAAGATAACGTGAGAAGGACCATTCAAGATCTGCCTCCGGCAGTGACCGCTGCCTTGTAACACCTAAAAGAACAAGCCAGGCACACATGCAGCCCATTGTTCGCAACTGCAGGCCACACCATCACATTCATGAGGAACTTCTATCAGGGGTTCATACTTCTGGACATGAGCAATACAACCCGGCACCTGCGCCAAAAGTTCCCCGATGTCCGGCACTACGGCGATGCTGACTATGACAGGCTTGAGTGGCTGGAGGTTACCATGCCTATGTACTTGGAAGATGTTAAAAGAAGTTGCGGCGATCCAAGCGAGTTCCTCACGAAGGAGACGTATGAGGAATTTTCTATCACCACCTACTCTAGTGTTTCCTGCATAAGGTACCTTCTGAAAACCGATAGCTTCCTGTTCGTGCATATACCGAATAGAGAAACGGAGCGAGAGCCCGTCGTCTTACCAATTGAGCTACGAGCACACGCAGATACAGGGGAGACAGACGGTGTATTCACCGAGCACAGCTGTGGGTTTACCCCCTGCGTTCTCGCTGAATGCCACGTGATAGCGTCACGCGACCTCTCGCGCCTCTGTGCGCTCCGTCCACGGCACGTGTGGCGGCCGTGTGCACCAGTGGTTTGTCCAGGTAGACCTCGAAAAGTTTGGACTCGTGTGCAATACCGATACCAAACAACCGACTACCATACGTGGAATGTGCTTTGAGTTAACTTTCACGAATAATATAACTGCGCTGAAAACGCAAAGTCTGAGTGCGTATCACACCGGTCATCAGTCCGTTCTGAACATTGTGCTGAAGTGAAATAATAAATAACGTGTTGCAGGTACAGTGTAACGTGTGAATAACGCAACCGGGCCGTAGGCACCCGTGGTAGGTGGTGTATAAAGCGTCGCTTTCGAAACGCCCTCCACAGGGTGAATTGGCCCGCACTTTTTTGGAACGCAGTGCATAACGCAGAAAAGTCTTGCGAAAAGAAATATGCTCGGTTGTGGAATGCAGGCACAGAATTGTTTACAAAATCCCGCAGTCTTGTCAGGACGTTGCATTGACGATCGCCTGCGTGACTACGAGAACTTTCTCAAAGGGTCATGCTGGCAGTCAGCTTGCTGTGCATTGGAAAAAAAAAGAAGAAAGGGCACGCGTGACCCACGAGGCTTTCTGTATCGCACAATGCTGCGACGAGTGTATTCGTATGCCCAGTGTCTCGCGTGAACGGAAAAGGGATCGCATATCTTTCGAATTGATACGGGTTTCCTACCATCATTGTGTGCTTTAAGAATTCGTACAGCACCGTCGCCGTCTTCTATTTGTTATTTATTGTTGCGTAGATTTGACCCTTTCGTACAAAGGTTGCGCCCTAATGCAATAAAAAAGATGTGGTTGATAGTCAGTGCACATGTTTGTCTCCTCCTTTCTCGTGTCCCGTCTTCGGGCTGTTGTAATCGCTTAGTTCGTTTTTTTTATTTTGCCACCCTCTGATTGGCTAGGTAGCGCACAAAATAGGCGTCGCTGAAGGAACGACGGGCATTGTGTTGCTGGAACTACGTGCGTCGCCTCCCTTCTTGGGCAAGCCGGCGGTCGTCCAGGCAGCTGGTGGCAGAGGTGGCGACGGAAGGGAGCGTATACGTCGGCGTTGGTCTTGGCGTCGGATTTGGTGAGAGCACGGTTTTTTTATTATTATTATTAGAGTACCCTCAGGGCCTTTACGGCGTTACAGAGGGGGTGGGTACAGTGCATGAAAACAGGTAACAGTGTAGAAGTACAGGCAGTATGTAAACACAAGCATATTTCCGGAAACCAGGTTACTGCATTACATGTACAGAAAGTGCATTCTTGAATGATGCCGGATCTTCAATGGACACAATGTGGTGGGGAAGGTGGTTCCATTCCTCAGACATTTTGGGGAGAAATGAATCTGAGAATGCGTTGGTGCGGCCAGATGGAACGTTGTTGCCTTGAACGGATGGTCGATGCGGGATGATATGTACGTGGGCCGTGAGAAAAGGTCGCGTCTTATAGATGGGTTATGGAAATAGATTTTGTGAAACAGAGAGAGTCGTGAAATTTTTCTGCGATGGTGCAAGCTTGGTAGAACCAGGTTATTTTTCATTAGTGAAACACTGGAGGTACGGGAGTAGTCGGAAAGTATAAATCGAGCTGAGCGGTTTTGTACAGATTCCAGAAGAGAAATTAGGTTTTGTGGTGCAGGGTCCCAGATTGCCGAGGCATACTCTGGTTTAAGGCGAATTAGTGTCCGATAAAGTGTTAACCTGAGGGGGGATGGATCATGAGAGAAATTACGGCGAATATATCCTAAGGAACGGTTTGCGCTGCTGCAGACATAATTAATGTGTGTGTGCCATGTTAAGTCATTGCTGATATGAACACCAAGATACTTGTAGGATGTAAGGTGTTCGAGAGTGGCTCCAGTAATTTTGTAATTAAAGGGCTGCTGGGAATAACGTTTGCGCGTAATGGTCATGCTTTTGCATTTGTTTGTGTTAAGTATCATGTGCCATTTGCTGCACCATTTAGAGACAGTGTCGAGGACGGCGTGTAAATTAAAGTTGGCCGTTCGGTCACAAATTTCGCGAAATTACGCAATCACCAGCGAATAATTTTATGGAGGAATTTATACCATTATGAAGGTCGTTAATAAATATTAAAAATAGCAGAGGACCTAACTCCGAACCCTGTGGTACACCGGATTTAACATCAGTAGGGGGAGAATTGCATTCGTTAGCAGTCACGAATTAGGTGCGATTGGTCAAAAAGCATTCTATCCACTTAAACACATTAGGGTCAATGTTTAGGGTACTGAGCTTAAGAAGTAAGAATTGATGAGACACTTTGCCAAACGCTTTTTGAAAATCTACAAAGATGCAGTCTACAGATGAACCGCGATCCAGAGCTGATGCAACGTCGTGTGTGAATGTTAGAAGCTGAGTTTCGCATGAGTAATTTTTCCGAAAGCCATGTTGAAATGGGCTGAAAAAGGAGTTGGATTCCAGGAATGATAGAAGGTTAGAATAAATGACGTGCTCTAAAAGTTTACAGGAAATAGACGTTAACGATATTAGGCAGTTTTAGCATATCGTTACCGTGTTTGCGTTACCGTTTACCGTGTTGCCGGAAGCGCTGGCGACGGTGAAGCCTGTGCGGTAAGTTGCCGTTCGCGGCAACTCTCGCGCTGCGCAGTCTTCTCCCGCAAACACGGTAAACGGTAACGTAAACACGGTAACGATATGCTAAAACTGCCTATTGGCCGGTAATTTAAAGGAGAGCTTTGGATACCGGATTTGAAAACAGGGACGACCTTCCCCACCTTCCAATCAATTGGCACAGCACATCACTGAAGGGATTGAAAAAAAGATGTGTGGTAGGATTATTGACGAATAAACTTCGGTGTTTTTTAAGAGCTTGGGATTAATTTCGTCTACGCCACAACTGGAAGGTTTAAGGTCATGAATCAGCTTCATAATTCCAACAGGATCTACTACAATAGGATCCATAGGAAAAAAGTTGTAATCGCATAATTGCGGCACAACATCCGCAAGACAATTCGAAAACGACTTGGCGAATACTTGATTCAGAACGCGGCAACATTCGTCACTGCGCATGACCTGGTTGTCAGCATATCTAAGAGATACAAGTTCTTTTTTATTAGGTCTAATTGTCTTCCAAAACATTTTTGGGTTACTTTGGAGAAGCGAGGGGAGAGTGTTTGTAAAAAAGACGTCCTTTGCTTTTTTTATGGCTGCACGATAAGCGTCGGAAATATTTTTGTAAGCAAACCAGCGGGATGTCTCATTTTTGCGTTTGGCTACACGAAATGAGCGTTTCTTTAGGTTTTGCAGTCGTTTTAGATCAGATGTGAACCAAGGTGAGCGTTGCTTGCCAGAAATAACAACTAAAGGAATATATTTGTTAGTCAAAAACGTAACTTTTTCTTTAAACAAGTGCCAACTGTGTTCAACCGTGCGATCAAAAAAGCCTACCATGTAGGCATCGATAAAACATTCGAGTTCTGTATTAATTGAAGCGTAGTCTCCTTTGGCGTAATTTCTTATTGCTTTGCTGTGTGTTAGCCGGCGCGAAACCTCAGCTTCTAAGGTAAAATGAATGAAACAATGAGCGCTTAAACCAGGAAGGAAAATTAGGAGTCGCACAAGATCTGGAACATTTCTCGGGACCAGATCTAGTATGTTAGCGGACGTCGGACCCACTCTGGTTGGTTTGTCAACTAGCTGAGTCAAATTAAAGTCGAGACACATGTTAAAAAATGTAGTACTATCTCCTGATAGATTACTGTAAGCAGAGCAGGGCACTGACCAGTTTATTTTGGGGAAGTTAAAGTCCCCGAGCAAGAACAACGGCGCATGTGGAAATTTCAAGACCAGGTTGTTAAGAACGTCATGTATTTTGTCACAAAAGTCAGATGTAGCATTGGGCGGACGATAACAGGCGCAAAACAGGGCGTTTTGATTATTTAAGTGTATCGAAACACAGATAATTTCTAAGACTGAATTTGTTATCACCATACTGGAAGTGAGACAATCGGCTGCAGCGATCAATACACCGCCACCAGGTTGATTACAACGATCACCTCGGTATACAAAGTAATTTTTATCGCAACAAAACAATTCCGAGTTTGCCGTTTCATTTGACAACCAAGTTTCCGTTAGGACTACTATGTCTGCAGCGCAGTCATCAAAAAGGGAAAACAAGGCATCGCGCTTGTTAGTGACGCTGCGCACATTTGAAAATAAGACTGACAGGTTCTTGTCATTTTTTGGGCGCGGGTCAGATGGTAGGATGACACGGTATCTGAACCCCCGGACGTATCATCGATCTGCCTTGGCTTGTTCGTTTCCAGTTCGCATATGCTATCGGTAGCAGGAGAGTAGACATAGCACTTTTTGTTCAGGTAAAGCTTGTTATAGTGAATGGTAAACTGCTGGCCGCTATCCTTTCCGTACTCGTACAACTTTTTTCTCATGCTCCTCGTTGCCCTGCAAAAATCTTCGTTCACGACCACGTCAGACTCTTTCAGCTTTTTTTTGGAATTCAAGATGCTGTTTCTTCATTTGGATGAGGATAACTTTACAATAATTGGCCGACATTTACCAGGAATGAACTTGCCTAACCTGTGGGCGCGAGATATTCGGTCGTCGCTAGTAGTCAAGTTTAAGTTCAATACGGAATTCAGAACTGCACAAACCTTTTCTTGTGGTTGTGCCCACGTCTCGGAAGAGCTGTCTGCAAGGCAATGAAATATTAAATTCTCCCTTCGTGAACGATCTTCAAAGTCACCTAGCCGTTGGTTCAGCGCCATTACTTGTGGTTGATAATTGCGTGGGCAGCCCTTCGGGGCAGCTGACATGTTTTTCAACTTCCGAAAGCCTATTATCGAGATCCGTAATCTGTTGCTCAAGGGATGATTGCGCCTCTTTCACTTGTTTGATTGCGCCTCTTTACATCTATCTTGTTATGCAATGACTTAATAAGGGAAAGCAGCTCGTTGTAGTGTTTGTCAGGAACATCCTTTGGGGGGCCGGGGTTTGATTCAATATCGCCAGACATGATCAGCAGTTTTACAACATGAACACATTCGCTTGTCACAGCAATCATTACACAAGGGCATGGAAGCAGCAGCAAGCAAACATTGTTTGATCTTTTGCTATAAAGGGAAGGAGCAGAACCCACCTGCACAAGAAAAGCGAAAGGGTTGCTGTAGACTCGCATTGTTGCTGCACTTCCATGCCCACTGAAGGCGATCCTCGGGTCCCAGCTGTTTAAGTAGAGCTGCGGTGATGCGTTGGTCACTTTGGATGACGGCGGTGCGCAGAGGGTCGGGGAGTCGTTCCACAAAAACGGTTGCTGCGCTTGTCAGTCCGGAGTGTTTACTGCAGAATGCAACGCCTGGAAGCCTTTGCCGCCGAGTTGCGCAGTTGGCTGCAGTGTCTTAGCCGGGAGCGGAAGAATTTTCCACGAGGCAAGGAAGGTCAAAATCTGCACAACAAAAGCGAAAGGGTCGCTGTAGATGCGCATCGTTGCTGCACTTCCATGCCCACTGATATCGGCTTGTTTGACTTCATGTGAGCACTAACGCAATTTGCTTGGTAGTCGAGGATTTTTTACTTTTCTAGATATAAGCAGTACATCTAAGAGCGGAACTTTTGTTATCTGCAGTCATGATGGAGACGTCGGTAACAAAACCCAACCTAATGTTGCTCACCGAAGGGCTAGGTATCACACGGAGAGAGCCCACGCGGGAGACAGACGGTGCACTCACCGAGCACATCTGCGGGTTTACCCCCTGCGTTCTCGCTGAATGCCATGTGATAGCGTCACGCTACCTTTCGCGCCGCTGTGCGCTCCGCTCACGGCACGTGTGGCGGCCGTGTGCGCTCCTTCTGCATGCGCTAGGATGCGGTTATATAAATATAAAAGGAATCTCACAACAACGCATGGCATCGCACTTCTCTTTCGTCTCTGCCACCGATCCCGTCGCCTCTGTCGGAAGCGACGGAAACAGAAGTGAGATCGTCTAACACCGGGTTTGAGTTTCCTTCATTTTGCAAAAAAAGTGTCCACTCATGTGCTACACCGATACAACTCAACCAACCACCGTTCATAAATCCTGCATTCATTTAACCTTAACAAAGAACATGCAAGAAAGGGTATGGTTAAGTGCATTTCACTTGCCTCTGGTTTCATGTTTTGTAGAGCCACGTTTGTGAATTGAAGTGAAGTTGCATGGGTAATCACTGTGGGTGTCGTTTACAGCTTCGTTTTCAAACCACCTTCGTAGGGTGGATTGGCGGGCATTTTTTGCCCACAGGGATCGTTTTTGCTTACGTCGATGAAACCGTTGGGGGGGGGGGGGTAGAGGTATACAGCTTTGCTGTAAAAAATGCCTGCAGTATGTGTTGTATTCCACTCCATGCCCATGATTCCACTCCATAGAGCCAGTAATGCGCAACGGCTCCTGGCCTCCCTGGAGGTGGTACCTACATTTATTAATTGGTCCTTTCTACAGTGATGTTTTTGTAACTATAATAGTATATCACGGCTGTGATAGTATTGTTTCGTGTGCAGAGTATGTTATCCCAACTACAAATTCAGGCCGACCGATTACAAGCAACTTCTGAATAGAGTAGTTCCATATGACAAGTCTCAAGCTATGAAAGCTTTGAATATGGGCCGTTTGATTATCCTTGCTCCTGATTTGTTCGTATGCGTGCCAGCACGAATCGCTGCGTAGTTTATGTAACTTTTGCTGTGCTCATTCATACCTGACTTACAGAAGCAATAGGTGCATGCGTCCTCAATTATGGCGCGGCCTTGATAGTTTCCGCGCCACAATACGTTTCGCCATTACATTTAGCACGCGCCTTCTATACAAGTGCAACTCATGGTGCAATAAAGTGAGGCGTCTTTAAGGGACAGACAACCGATTATTGTCGAGTATATATTCTCTATCCCAAAGGAAAGGGCATCACTTAAAGCACCTTGACGAGAAACGGTTTTGCTGATAACGCCCTAGAACTTTTTAAATCGAAATTTTTAGATCTGCGAATTTTGAAAATGTTTAGAAATACATATACAATTTAACATTGTACAAATACTTGTGTTGAAAAGGTTTTCAATACGTACAGGTCCGCGCAAAAGTAAACGGAGCACGGGAGCGGCGGCCGAACTGTATCGCTGCGCCGCGTATGGGCGCCGACGGGAACCATGGAGCGCCGGTCAAAGAGTGTGTTCGCACTGCCCCCGCCGCCCTATCTGATATGTTTAATCGCCGGTCTGCTGGCGTGTCATGCTCGGCGAGACGGTCTTCAAAAGGCAGCGCTGGGCTATAGAGGGGCGCTGGTTGCATTGCCGCTCGCAGGCATCAGCGGCGACCGAATCCGCTGCTCATGAGCTGGACGAAGCTACGCGCGCCCAGAAACGTGCCTTGTTGCGCGCTGTAAAAGGCGGCATAACATTGTAGGCCGTTGCGATTTGACATAGCATGTCACTGCTATGTAATAATTTTAAGCGGCCAACAAAATTGCCATGTACAGTATAGAAAGCACATTCACGAACATTTTCGTTGTTCGGAAAAAAAAAAATCTCGCTTACGAGATTTCTTCTTTAGTTTTGGGTTTGTCCCAAGTTATTGCTGATTGATTGATTGTAGGGTTTAACGCGCCGACGCAACGCAGGCGATGAGGCGCGCCGTATTGGAGGGCTCCGGATTAATTTTCCAAGTTATTGCTGCCGGTCAGTCCAGGTCTGTTCTGAAGAAAGGGAAATAAAAAATGTCCATGCGGTGGAAATTCTGTATTAGAGAACACCGTAAAGAATAGGTACAGTCGTTGCCTGCTATTACAGCGGGCCTCATAGGGCGCATATTTTTTGTCGCATTGAAACCGACGTTGTTATTTTTAACAACCACCTGATATTTATTTATTTATTTATTTATTTATTTATTTATTTATTTATTTATTTATTTTACCCTCACAGCCAGAGGCATTACAGAGGGGAGTGGTTGCAAGTCAAGATAATACATAATACAAATACAGTGTAATTGTTAATAAGATACATGAAGTTGCTCCTAATTATACAATCTTTGCTACGCATGCGCGAAACAAATAGTTATCGGCAATCGTAACAATATCTCCGGGAAAGTGGTTCCATCCCGAAGATGTAAGAGGGAAAAAAGACTGATAAAACGCTTTCGTGTAGCTTGGCTGAAAACCCACTTTGTGAAGATGATCGATGTGAGAAGAGAAGTACAGAGGCCGGGGGACTAGTTTATCGCGAAGAGCAATGTTATGATAAAGCTTATGGAACAAAGTTAAGCAAGAAATCTTTCGGCGAGATGATACGAATGGAAGCACAATGTTTGACTTCATTGCACTTGAACTTGCAACTCGGTTATAATTAGATAGTATAAAACGAACAAAGTTATTCTGTACGAGTTGAAGTGGGTTAAGGAGATCTGCGTGGTGAGGGTCCAAAACACTCGTAGCGTATTCAAAATTTGCTCGTATTAGTGTTTTGAATAGCAGTAATTTAAGCTCTGGCGGTACGTTATAGAAGTTTCGTCGTAAGTAACCTAACATGCGATTAGCGCTGTTCATTACATTTTGAATATAAAGGGACCAGGTCAGGTTACTTGCTATGTGGACACCTAAATACTTATACGACTTTACAGCTTCTAACGCAGTATCGTTTAGATAGTAACAAAATGTAGTGGTATTAGTGCGGGATATTCGCATAGCTTTGCATTTGTTAATATTTAGTTCAATACGCCATCCCATTTAGTTAAGAAAGTGTTGCAAATTTGTTTTAAATTGAAGGATGGCTTCACCGCATGACCTCAATGTCTTGCAGAAAGCGCCGCAAAATGACCGATGACGAGTATAGTCATCATAAGGCGCGTAGCCAGGATTTTTGTTCGGGGGGGGCTAAGGTTGTTCTCCGTACCCCCCCCACTCCGAAGAAAAAAAAGCGCGGTAGTTTGCAAGCGCCCTTAAAGGCTATGAAGATAAAATACATGTTTGGTTCATTAAAAAGTCTGCCTTGTCCCGATAACAATGATACCAGTTTTATCGCAAACTTCAAAGGAATAATCGATATATTAAATTAAACGTTTGAAGCAATGACGAATCCCTGCCCACTTTCCTGCGGCGATTTCACTATGACAGTTCAGGATCTTGTTTGTACGATTGGCGCCCAAAGACTTAACCAATGATTGAGCGATTGTAGAGGGGCCTCCATTGATCTTATCATTTGAATTCTAACGTGCAGTTAACACACTCATAACTACGCGTTAGTGCTAGCCTATATATATATACCACTCCTGCCGATATCACCACTACAGCGCTAAATTTGAAAATTTTTGACATATGTTGCATTCCTTCGGTTGAAAAAACGCCTGTGATTGGATGGATCTGTGCGAGTTACCAAAGGCTAGTTGCTATTCAATTCAACAAGGCTGTATTTTGTATTTAAAAGGCCCTTTAGGTTCTCTCATGATATTAGTGTTGATTATGATTGTATTTGTGCCAGCTGAAGTTGTAAACTGGGCGGAAATCCTCAGACCGCGTGGTACAAATCTCTGCCCGTGACACGGGACATACATTGCACGCACGGGAACCTTGTGCAGGCATTGCATTAAACGGCCATAGTTGCATGCAATTGCTTGCTTTATTTCAACCAACATGTGGAGTATGACAACAACAACAACAACAACAACAACAACAACGGCGTAGCTGTCTTACTGTGTGCTTGTTGAAAGACAGCTGTCGCCTTCGTGCCATCCTGCGGCTGGCACTGCGGCGTAGCTGTCTTACTGTGTGCTTGTTGAAAGACAGCTGTCGCCTTCGTGCCATCCTGCGGCTGGCACTGCGGCGTAGCTGTCTTACTGTGTGCTTGTTGAAAGACAGCTGTCGCCTTCGTGCCATCCTGCGGCTGGCACTGCGGCGTAGCTGTCTTACTGTGTGCTTGTTGAAAGACAGCTGTCGCCTTCGTGCCATCCTGCGGCTGGCACTGCGGCGTAGCTGTCTTACTGTGTGCTTGTTGAAAGACAGCTGTCGCCTTCGTGCCATCCTGCGGCTGGCACTGCGGCGTAGCTGTCTTACTGTGTGCTTGTTGAAAGACAGCTGTCGCCTTCGTGCCATCCTGCGGCTGGCACTGCGGCGTAGCTGTCTTACTGTGTGCTTGTTGAAAGACAGCTGTCGCCTTCGTGCCATCCTGCGGCTGGCACTGCGGCGTAGCTGTCTTCGTAGCTGCGGCGTAGCTGACAGCTGCGCTTTTTTTTCTCGACTATCGTGTTTCTATTTGCTTTCGTGTTTGTGTTCCTATTCTTGCCACTGTTAAGCCAGGTTTCCCGTTGTAAATTTGATGTGCATAATAAAAACAACTACACAGAGGGACCTGGTGATTTGTTTCTGAATTGTTTTGCAAGTCCCGTAATTACTTCGCAAAATTGATGCATTTTGTTTATTGTGCCTCGCGGTCCGATTTCTGTTTTATAGATGCATTGTACAAGAAATTATTTAACGAGTGCGCATTAAATAAATGAGTAACGTTAAATAAATTCCTGTTAAAGGGCATGTATAAAGCAGAAATCGGGCAGCGAGGCATCCCATAAAATAGGCATTGGTCATAAAGACTGGCCACAAAGCCAAAAATGTGCATGAGAATTCACGGGGTGCACCCATAGGCATTATCATGGCAACATACTTTGCCAAGATTTGTTTAATATTGGCCTTCCAGAGCTTGGCCATTTGTTGGCTTGTCAACTTTCCCAAGCGCCAGCCAATAATGGCGGCCGAAGTATTGCCAAGCTCGACCTCCCGCCGTGGTATCAAGACGTCACGCGAAGTTACAGCAAGGAGGATTAACTTTCAGCTGTCCAGCAGATCCTGTTGGCTCTCGAACGGCAGCACCGGAGTGAAAGCTGCGGGGCGCCATCCTCCCTCCGGGGAAGGGGGCGACCACCACTGCAGTGAGTAGCGACGGTGCCCGTCTAGTAGAGTGGCCGAAGGACCGACGAGTGGCTTCGTCCGGGCGTAGTGGCAACACTACGTCTGTTGCCCGCATTTAATAAAGTCTTTTTCACTCACTCTCTCCTATCCCCCCATTCCTATGTACTCTTTACTTCCCATCCCACCTCCCCTACACCAGCAGGCGTTCCGGTGCCTGCCCCAACAGGCGAGACGCCTGCTGGTGGACCTTCCTCTTTTCCTAATTATCAATAAATACATACATACTTACTAAGGTAGCCTTAAATCTCGTAAGGAGGCCTTAGTTCAATTTTGGAACAATCCCTACAAAGGCTTTTTTACCAAACGCTCCCTTGGTGACACTATAGTTCATTTCAGAAGCTGCGTGCAGCACTGTGGAGGCTACATTGTTGTCAACAGTCCGCCCGCAACTGACCGTGAAGGAAAGCGACAATAGGCGCCGGGGCCTTGCGGTTCCACCTGACGGGAGGGGAGACGGAAATGTCCGTTCAAGGCCCCCTTCATGCCATCATGGTGAGTTAGGCGTGCTCAGAGGGCGGATTGCTGACCCTCTACAGTGCTGCCCGCAGCTTCTGAAATGCACTGTAGGTGCCTCCTTACTGCAAGGTTGCTCGTGTGCTGCCAGCTACCTTCATGCTTCACTTCCCTGCTCTTCCAAATGCACGCACACTTCTCTGCAGCACTTTGCACACGCTGCGATAAGCCACACTGAACGCTGGGAACTTCGCCCGGCGAGGAATGCGAGTGAAGCGGTCTGTCGGCCATGGCGTCCGAGTTTGTTGCATTAAAGTGTATTAAACTTCTAGTGCACTGTAGTTGCATTGTGGAAAGTCACTCCTAGAGGTTTCTCCTGTATCTCACCACCGCAGTCGGCTGTTCCTCCACGCGGTGCAAAGAGGGTCTTACTGCGAGTATTTTGAACGTGATGCGAGCCATTTCTCTGATTTTTCAGACTTAATTTATACTAAGTGAAAAAAAAAAGCGGGCGTTGTCACGCTTTAGGCGCAATTTCCATTTAAAACGCGCGCGCGTTGACACACGCTTCCGTCGCTTGGGCGCAGTAATACACTACGCGAGTGGCTCAAACGGGCTGTCACGAGCTCATCAACTTATGACAATTTGCAGCTTATGCCGCTGGATCACCCATCCATTTAGAGTTATTGAAGTAAATAAAGTGATTTAACAATGTGATACTGACCTCCACTGAGGTAAAATTCTCACTGGAATTTTGCTGGCTGAAGACACAAACATGTCCATCTCACATGATACCATCCGCTTTCTCATCTGGGGACCCACAACTTAAGCCTAGCTCGGCACCTGAAGAGCTATGGCAGCTTTCAGGCGACCCCTTGGTTATTGATTGTAGGGTTTAACGCGCCGACGCAACGCATGCAGGCGATGAGGCGCGCCGTAGTGGAGAGCTCCGGACTAATTTTGACCGCCTGGGGATCTTTATCGTGCTCCGACATCTCGTACACACGGGCGTTCTTGCTTTTCGCCTCCATCAGAAATGCGGCCGCCGCGGCTGGGAATCGAACCCGCATCCTCGTGCTCAGCAGCGCAACACCTTGGCCACTGAGCCACCGCGGCAGGTTTTCAGGCGGCCCCATAGATAAGGTTGTGGTGGGGACGTTAACCCTTTGAGGGTCACGGCCGTACATGTACGGCATCGGCAAACACTTTTAAAATGGTCAATGACGTACATCTACGGCATTGCTTGTATCTTTAAAAAGCGCGCCTTTTTCGCAAACTTCTCTTGCTTGGCATGCGCTGCCACACTTCGGAAATGCGTCAAATTTCTTTCTTGCGCTGATGGCTCTTCTTTTTATTTTTTTTATGATTTACTTCAGCAGCGCGCCGGCTGAATTCCCACACGTGGCTCTACAAAGAGTGAAACCAGAGATTCTGCAGCCGTTACTTGGAATTCGTGGGGGTGGCATCCCGAATTCAGCAGCGTCGGCCACGGCCGGGCTAGAGTGGTGGACGCCGCCGCCATAGCCCGGCCTTGCGTCGGCAGAAAGAAAACGGAGAGGAGCGTCTTTGAAAGGGTGAGACAGTGGAACCTAGCCATCCTGATGTGCTAGCTGGGGCCACACTACCGCGCGACACAAGGGTAGACGCCGAAACAATTCGGCATGTGAGCTTAGTCATTCCCATTTAGAGTACCGATTTAAACTAGTTAGTTTAGTAAGTTTGACAATTGCGAGAAAGCTGAGGGAACTTTTATAATCGCTATTTATCAAGAGCAGCTGCTCCTTCTGCCTTTTGTAATACCTCTTAAAAACCGAATTGGTATTCATCAATTTAGAAAATGAGTCCCATTCATGGCAAGCAGTGCGCAAAAGGTAGCGTTTCTCTAGCGGCCAGATGTCCGTATGTGGTCTCCATAGAGTTTCTTACAATATACACTAGAGAGGAATCTGGCACTAGCATCTATGCGGCTCACATCAAGGCCGTCTGTGTCGTCATGGGCCACCATTATACATCGCGCTCGCTTTAGTTTCCTCATTGGCTTGAATTGAAACGTTTTAGTGACCGCGAATTTAAACAAGGTGCCACAAAAACGCGAAGAATAGTGTGCAATTATGGAAGTGGAAAATAAAAACAGGCTGCCTTAAAACTAAGGAAAAAGGAAGTAAAGCGTACTTTTGCCGGAACGGTTGTGCCTGCTATTCCGCAGGGCAAGGTTGTAGTTTCGAACAAGGTTAATATTTTGGGGGGGGGGAACTCATTAGAGACTCTGATTTTATTAATTTTACCATTATTGCAAATAATAGGTTGCTTGAAGAGGTTGGAAAGTTTTTTTGAGCGTGCCTATTAAAACGTTGCCTTCGTGGTGAACCAGTGCACCGACCGCCAACTAGTTTAACAAGAAAAAAGAAAACGTGGCATTGAACAGTCGTGCACGATGACAAGATAGGACGCATACAAGTGCCCGTATCTGTCGTATCCCCGTGGTCATATCTTGTCTTCGTCGAAGTACGTTTTGTTTCTTCTTTTCGTCGGCTACAAATTTCGCGGCGGCATATTACCCGCTCAGTCATGCGTCCTTCGACCGCGGCATAAGCAACGTCAGGAGCGATCATGCACTGCCCGCTGTTTCACCGAACACGGCTGCCACAGAACCGGGAGGATTTCGGCTTCTTCGTAGCTCATAAACATGTTAATGCATAGCGAAGAAAGCAAATCCCAAAAACCGTTTAAGAATCCAATTGTCATGCCAAGCCCAAGCCAATAAGGGGGGTCTTCCCATGAATTCCCACGACAACATGGCTGACAAGGCGCAGTTTCCTCTCTAGTATACTTCCTAAGAAACTCTATGGTGGTCTCTACATTGTCTTCCCACCCTTCAAACTGATCCTTAATGTATCTTTGCCGTACGACCACTTAATTCCATCGGGTCTGGGTAACCCAGGAGGTGCTGTCGAAAAAGTTAATCAAGCCGTGCGAAGGAAGCGCGCAATGGACGCGAAGCTGCGCGCCAAAATAGGACCAAAACAACTTTCGCTAAAGCAGACGACAAAGCCGTAGTGCCGACGTGCCCACTGGTTCGCGTGGGGAACGCTGGGTAAATTCATGACACCATCTACAGCGTGCTCCGTGAGTGACCCCCCCCCTCCCCTTGCCGCCTCCGCCGCGAAAGAACCATTCATTGTCTCGTCCCGCACGCCGCGAAAGAACCGTTGGCTGATAGAGGTAGAAAGCTTTGCTTTAAAACTGGAAGCTGATGCCGTGCCTAATCTTTCATCTATTCAACAAATTCGGCAGTGCTCACCAATCGGCGTGTCTCCTGCTCTCTCAGACAATAGCTATCAGTTGTCTCATACATGGTACTCTGGCTTATGACCTTTAGTACTTCTCTCCTGGACGACCACGTGTTCCCTCTCCTGACCCTCACCTTCAACTTGACCACACACGCCACATGTGGAAGGTTAGTCTTGCTTCCTTTACTCCCCCTGGCCACCTGAATCTGGCTTTCCTGATGCCTCGCTCTGCGGAAATCTTTGTGAACAGAACTAGGGCCAACACAGTCCTGATACCCACGTTCCAACTTTTAAAATTAGGAATGTTTATTACAAGAACACGGTGTCAGCTTTTGCCAAGGTTGTGCAAGTCCAGTATTTGAATACGCTTCTCCATGCGGGGTTGAGAGCGCAAGAGCTCTTGTGTTGCGGAGCTCAGCTCCTCAATGGCCACCTGTGCCTGCACCCTGGTCACACCGTCAGATGTTGTTGCATACAAGTGCTTCAGATCTCGGTAGATGTCTTTCACTTCATGAGGCATTACCTGTGACACAGAAGAAAAATTATGTCTTAAATATGTAACAAGTAGAAGTTTTCTACTCCCAAGCAGTCAGAAATGACAGGAAACTCTTGCTATAGGACAGTACTGTAACACACGCTGAACTAGAGCTCAATCGTGTGACAGACATTTAGTTCTGCCCTTCAGTTACAGAACATTGAGTATTAAGCCCCTAATGGTGCATAATGACATTCACATCTACAAAGAGAAATGCCCAAACGATGGACTGACTCGTCAACCCCCAACCAATACTGCCAGACCTAGAAACTTGAAATTTTGGGAGTGTATTACTATCATGGCTTAGGAGCTCAACCTGGCCCAATTTTTCTTTAAATTGCACCCCAAAGGAAGCGAAACAAGCTAAAATGTATTTTTCAGAAATTCCTCATTATCTTACAGCCCTATTCTGATATCGAACTGGTTTTTGCTGATATAGGTAGCCCATATAAATACCTAAAAACTGTTTTACAGGGCTTCCCCCTAACCAGCCCCTAATGGGATGAATCTGGATTATGGGTAAATTACATGTTACAGATTCATCAATATGTGTTCAGCCCATTTATATATTGCATGGGTTTTCGCTGCTAGTGTTATTTATATAAATGCACAAAATATTAGGCATTTTAGCATAAGCAGCCTCTCAATGGGCAAGCAGGATTTTTTGCAATTACACCCATAACAGAGTGAAAAGGCCTAACAGGAGACATAAACACCAAGTCAAACTGCTGAACTCTAGCTAGAGGCTTCCAATTTCAGTACATATCCATTATGGTTTCAGATTTTTTTTTTAATTACAAACCCAACATTTAGGGAGTGAAAAAGGCCTAAAATGTACTTTTTTCAGAAATTTCTCATCTCACAGGCCTGTTGAGATATCGAACAGGGTTTTGCTGATATAAGTAATCCATATGAATGTCTGAAAACTGTTTTGAAGAGTCCACCCTAGACCCTTGGGGCCAATGTGGATTTGGGATAACTAATGTGTCTTCATGTACGTATTCTCAAATCTGCTCAGCCCATTCATATATCCAAATGGTTTTCACTTAACAATGTGGATTTGGGATAACTAATGTGTATTCATGTACGTATTCCCAAATCTGCTCAGCCCATTGATATATCCAAATGGTTTTCACTTAAAGGAGCCATGAAGAGAAAACACAAGTTTGGTTCATTCAAAAGATTGTCTCGTTAGAATCATACTGACACCACTTTTAACGTAAACTTCGCTCAAATAAGCTACATAATTAGGAAAAACGGGAATGGTCATGCGACCCACCAGCTCATTTCCCGCAACAGAACCTGTGATGTCACATGGGCTAAGCTCTGCGATTGGCGGAGGCTGGCAGAAGCAGACGTAAATTAGGTAGAGCTTACAAACTAGACGAACGAGCGATTTGCGCTTAAATTTAGGGCACATTGTTTACAAAGCAATAGGAATGATGGGACAAACAGTGGAAGTTACGAAAGCACATGTAAACATAGAAGTACTGATGCGTTCTGCTGTTCGTACTGCGCACAGCATGCTTTGGTTTAGCTGCACAGCACTATGGGGCTTGGGGTTGTCTCAGACGACACTGGCCGATTGACGCAAGCAACGGTGTCTTACGTGACCCCATTTGTCGAGCGAGCACTGTTTCAGGGAACGAATATTTTCTCCCAGAACAAAAACAAGCCAGGTTTAAATGCGGGCAAAAACAAACCAAACGCTTGCCACGGTATGGTGGCGCCATCTAGGTTACAGAACGTAAAGAAACGCGGGAACAAACCAACACCGCTACAGGGTGGAGACAACCTTTGAACGGTCCCGTGCCGCCGCAATTGGGCCAACGGGCTCAACGCGTTATTCTTTTCGTTTCCCACGAGACCTAGCAACGCGAAACAGACAATATGATTCAAACTTCTTCAGTAACCGCGTTGCGGCGATAATTTTAGCGCGGTTTTGACACAATGACTTGCTTCGGCGGCGAGCGAGCAACCGAACATGGCGGCGCCAGCGTTACGTGTCTCTACCCTGTACGGCGGATGCGTGAATGAAGGTACTCTAGGCTGCAGAGCGATCGGTTCCCGTGATGTCACTTGGGACCACGAAAACGCACGATTGAGCGGGAAAATCAAAATTTTAACCTAAATTGTTTAATTTCTCAGTGAATAAAGCACCGTTTGTATCCGGACAAGCGCTGGGGGCACTATAAAACACGAAATCTTTCGAATAAAACCAACTTGCATTTTCTCTTCATGGCTCCTTTAAAGAACATTACCGTATTTACTCGCGTAATGAACTCTACCCCCACTTGCCTTCCGGAGATTTTACTTTATGAATAAAAAAATGCAGCGGGAATATGTTTTTATCTCAGCATGGTTGCTGATCCCTTAGACCATCTTAGTAACTTGATATCACGCTACACAGTATGCGCAGAAATGCTAAAAACGCATTCCAACAAAAAGAAATCTCAACAGTAGCAAGAGACGTGAGCGCGAATGCCGTGGCTCACAATTTAAAAATTGCGCGCTTGCGGAGCGGCACTTTCTGAACGCAAAACGAACCTTCTTGCAGCGTAAAAATGTTGCTGCATGCGAACAAAGCACAAAACGTACTCCGCACTCCTTGCCTGCTCTTTGTTGCTATGGTTGGTTTTAGCAGCGTGCGAACAAAGCACTAAACGTACTCCGCACTCCTCTGCTCTTGAGGCTCCGCGATTTCACCATCACGCTCGTGGTTTTGTTGTTCAGCTGTGTTCCGACCTTTTTTTGTGCTCCTAGTGCGCGCTGTACGATGGGCCCGTACATGAGCTTTACAGCCGGATTTAAACTGAAGCTGGTGGAGCGTGCGTTGATGCACATGGAAACCGCACGGCTGGACGGCACTTCCTGTACGCTACGGGCGAAAACGAGGTTTTTGGGCGGGGAACAGGGATCGCCGTGTGTTTCGTGGGTCCAAAGAAGGAAAGTTTCCTGGTGTCTGAAAAGAAGTTTTGGAGTGCCTTGATAGCCAGCAAGACGGTGCGCTGTGGGCCGACAACAAATGTGAGGCAGCAAGTAGGGACCCACTAGCATGTTGTGAATAAAAAAGTGAGTAGGGACCCACTAGCATGTTGTGAATAAAAAAGAAATTTGATTACATAATTACCTATGTGTTTTGGCTCTGATAGTGCTTCTCTCAGCAACTTTATTGTATGAAATTTCAACCTTTATAACTGTTGCAATTTTTTCCCGCATAATGAACCCTCCCCCCAAATTCATGCCGAATTTTCTTGAAAAAAAAGTGGGTTCATTACGCGAGTAAATACGGTACTCATACAAATGCCCAAAAATGAATTTCAGGATATTGTTCAAACAAACCTGTAAATGGGCGAGCAGGATTTTTGAAATTGCATCCCTAACGTAGCAAAAATGGCAAAATGTGATGTCAACACCCAGCTCAAAGTGGTGAATTCAGAGACTTAAAATTATGGGAGTAATATTCCTAAGATGTAGAAGATAAAAAAAGCTCCATGTTTTAACTTACACCCCCTAAGAGAATGAAAAAGATTAAATGTTTCAGAAAATTTTCATTTTCTCACAGGCCTGCTCAGATATCAAAATGACATATTGTCACGAAGCCAAAGATGACGCAGTTGGCTTGAAGGAAAAGCAAGTTTATTGGTGCGAACTTGTGCTCCCCTAACAACTCAAAAATACACAGGCGGCGAAGCAGCAGTCAACAAAGGGATGTGCGCAGGCGAGTGTCGGTGAATTGAATGCCGCGGCGTCAGCTCTGCGGGTATTTATCTTTCAGTGCGAGTGTTTCTCGAACCATCAAATTACATAGAGAAAACTGCAGATCAACAAAGATTACTATAGGCTAGTGACGTTAGGGCAAAGCACTCTCCCTATCAAATGAGATAACCCGTGCGGCATAAAAAATAAAGAATGGAACAAGCGCTTCACTTGGTACACACATAACAAAGCCCCGCATGGCCAGGTGGCAAAAAGAAAATATAAAAAAAAAAACAAATCCAATACATGGTTCGTTCCAATATGCTCATATATGTGAAACCTACCAGTGTCTAGGACGAAATTTCAAGGTTTGTCCCAAACAACACCTAATGGGGCAAGTACAGAGTTGGGGCAAAATTACACATTTCTATGGATTTCTCAATGTGCGTTAGATTTTTTACACTATTAACACAGCCCCGCACTGCCAGGTGCTACCTAGACATAACTGCCTAGAAAGAAAACGTGTCGGCCAAGAAGAATCTGCACAGGTCCCTCGTTCACAGTGAATAAGATATGGGATAGTGCACATTACATGCATGTGGGTGACAAAGCGCCCCACATTATATCTTCGTAAGACTGCCTTGTGTCCAGTTGATTGTGTAACACTGTCAGCTCAACACGAAACTGACGAAGTACGTCGTTTCTACGAACAGGGGGGCACGAATAGGAGAGGGGGTACTGCAAACCCACACTTTACTACTGACAACTATATTCTGTTTTCTAGAGCCACACACAGCTACAGCTATTCCAAGCTTTGGGTTACCTATTCCTACCTTTCCTCAACCTACCACATAATGCAGGTGTCCTTTTCAATGCTTCACACTACATCCTCAAAGTGTGAAACTTTTTTATAGTCGCTCAAAACAACAAAAACAAAAACAGTAGTTCTCCGCATTTTTCCGACCAATAAGGCTAGTCGACCGGTTTGGGGGAAGCCCCCAAAGGTGAAGTAAGCTTCTGCAAAGAGCTATAGTAGTCTCCAAGCAATACAGCTTTCTCAAAATTAGAGCCCATGAAAAAAAAAAAATTTTAGAGGTTCAGGATATTTTTTTTTTTTTTTTCCCTTAAACTGCGAAGTTTCGAAGGGAGCTCTATAGCTTGCTGTACTTACTACATTTCAGGTAGGTGGCAAATTATCCCTTCAAAGCAACATGGCTATACAGTGATGGAAGCATTAAATGGGGTTTTAGTATGGAAGAAATGACATTCTTCAGTGAAGCTGTTCCAGATCCAGCTGCTCAGCCTGACTGGAGATGCACATGCACGCATCAAAAACTTTCATGCGCACCATAGTAATGCTTTACAGTACAGTGATCTGCCCCCCTCCCCCTATAAATTTGTAAAACATGGTCACCCTTCTAACTTTCTCGCTGCCTCACAAAGGTATTGTGTGTGCTAATGGTCATCTGACCCCAAAAGGTGTGCCCTCTTCATGCAGAAGTGATGTGCACTTCATGTGGTTTTTTTTTTTTCTTTCTTTCTTTTCATTATGAGCAAGAGATCACCGACTGATATGGGCCTCAAGATGTCACTTTTTCTTGTTTTTATCCCTTTTGCAAGTGCATGCTATTTTTTTACTTTTAGCACACTTCCTCACTTGACCATAAAAACTCTGACAAATACTGGCAAGCATAAGTCAGATGTGCCAATGTCATATTGGGTATTCTAATAAACAGACTTTCAAACATCAATTTCAGTGCATTTCCTATATCTCCAGGAAGGAGTTTTTTCACGAAGTACACGATTTTCTGGATCACTTCCACACTCAAGTACGCCCCTTGAGTCACACCACAATGACGTTTTGGAGTGGCATTAGTTGTGGCGATCGCTGGCGAAGGTACTTGCTAGTACAGCAAGTAGGTACCTTAGCATTGATGTGATTGACCCATAATTCGTTCCTATTTGAATGTACCATGCCCTGGCAGGTAAATCATTTAGTATTTTTGCATAACCGACAAAAACCGAAGTCCTGCTTTACTTAGGACAAGCAGCCTTGTTCCTATCCACACATTTTCTCTAAAATGCTTTGGCAAAGTGCCCCTGTTAGGGGACACAATTTGAAATGACTGTGCTAGACCACTCACTTGAAATATCTGCCGGCCCATTCCTTTAATAATACAGCCAAGAGCCAGCACTGCAGCGCGGCCCACAATGTCAGCAGGATCCCTGATGAGGCCACGCAAACATGAAAGAATCTGCAGGAAAAGAGAACTCAGGTGATGAAACCAAATCAGACTTAGCTCATTTGTTACCGCACCTATCACAAAATCAATCATATTGAACAATACAGTAGAACCTCGTTACAAGGGACAGTTACAAGAGACACTTGGTTTTATAAGAGACGTTTGAATGGAGGCGGTTTGGTTAGTTTTCCAATGTTTGCCGTGTTACCAACATTGTATACAAGAGACTGGTTACAAGAGACACATTTTCCGGCTCCCTTGAGTGTCGCTTGTAATAAGGTTTTACTGTAATTTCAATGCCCCTTTTCATCACACTCAAGGCATTTCTAAAACAGGTACTAAAGCTATTTGGTGATTAGCTCAGAAAATGTCCTTTCAGGATCAGTTTCCTTTTCGTTTACACAATGACAATGTGATTTCTTATAGAAATTTGTACCACCTGAGTGCAGAAATTGGGCATGACCATCACGTGCCACTGCTACCAAAGAAAAAAGGGTGCTGCTAGTGATTAGTGTGTATCTTCATTTTTGTTATCAGGGCACCAATGGTGAATCAAGAGACAATTTAATCTTCAATCTGCATTTTGACAGTAATAATTGGTGAAATCAGCTGTCTGCCTGTACAGTTAGTTTTTCAATAAGGGCAGTTTTATTGCCATTGAAAATGTTGCTGGTTCTATCATAGAGGACAATCTGCAAACAGTTTACAACAGCTTCAGTTTCGTTTCTGCGTGTAAAATTCCTATTTGACACTACTACGCAGTTACTTAACTTTGCGCCTGTTTGCCACGGTGCCTTTGTTGCCTGCGACTGTTTCTCGAAAAAAAAGCTTGCCGCTTGTTATTTCACAACACCTAAACACCTGATTTCTGCTATAACAGTCCAGCTGCATGTTGAAAGAGAACACCCAGTTGTCGGATATCAGTTCTGACAACGCAAGCGCTTCAAATCAGTCTTGCACTGTTCGCCAACTAGTTTCGTTTTCATGCGTGGGTTGCACTAGTGAGTAACAAGGTGATAACAAATCGCAAGTGTTTGCCTACAAAAATTCACCCGCATTTCCCCGAGGGGGAGCATGGGGAAGTGCGAATGCACGGTTGATGCTATGAGGGGGGCTATGTTGAACTGTGTTGGCATTCGCCTCTTAGTTACATTATCACCCCCTTGTGATCAACTCTGGCATTCACAAGAATCCATCTAGACTGCGGAACCGGCGACCGATCTCGACGGAGGCGCGCGCTAGACTGAACTGTGCCGCACCTCGCGCGGTGAAATGCGAGAGCGCGCGACATCAGGCGAGCGCACTACGTCATCGCGCCGTTGCTACACACGCCCTCCCTCCGCTCCGCGCCGTTGCTAGGGGCGAGGAGGACGCGATAACACCTGTTGCTGAGCTGCGGTGGACGGACGGTGGACGAGTGATTCAGGGTCGCTTAAGAAGTGCATTTGCACTTAAAATGTATATTCTGAGTGTCTGTTACTGTTGCCAGTAAAACAGAACTCCATTTTTATCATTTTCTTCTACATCTGGACAAAAATTTTGATTTCAATATCTTTTTCGCTAAAATTATTTATGCAAACAATTCAGACTAGTGTCATCGAAAAGGGGCATTCAATCATCTACATTTCATGTTGCCACTATATGCACTTAATGAATATATTTAGCAAAAAAAAAAAATGTTTTCTTGTACCCATAAAAATCGGTCAATTTCCTGGCGGTCAGGAAAGAGTTAAGAGTAAAAGTCAGCACAAACGGTCGTACCTCTTGCACAATCGGTCCAAATGAGTAGCCCAGCTTCCCACACAATTCTCCCAGGTTAGACACTGCTGAGGACCTGACAACAGGGTCCGAGTGTTTTGCAGCAGCCAAGAAGCTGTTCACCAGTAAATCCCTGTACTTTGGAGCCAGTTCCCCTGTGAATCGAAGACAAATACATCAATACAGCGATAAGCAAATCACCCGAGCACATCACCTAGAAAATGGAAAATGTATACTGAAGTCTTGTCACTTAACAGCAGAGATAACTGACAACTCAAGACATAAAATGCCTCAAAATGTGTCTAACGATAAAATTTCAGATATAAATGACACACATTATGTTTAGTTGAAGACTAGAATACTAGTTACATCACATATGCGTAAACCTGCAGACCTCAGAAATCTACAACAGTAACAGAGTAAAATGGGTAACAAGAGTCAACAAATGCTTTGGTGCCCTCTCTGCGTTTATAACATGCGTATAAATATGTGTTTATAAGTCTAGTTCCTGGCATGCCCAGGGTTTTATTTACAAAACGGCTTGCATTTTTTTAGACGGATGCCTCTTTTCCAATACAAAAACTTTTTCATACATATTCTTCAGAGGTCTGCTACTCAACCCCTCCTACCTCAGTAGACACCCCTGTATCCAGTGGATACCACAAGACGTACAAGCAGAGTTCTCCCCCATGGTGGGCGGCAGTGGAAATGCCGCCCACTGCTCCCCATGACTGCCCATCTCTCTGGTTCACCGCCCACTGCTTAAATTAAGTTCAGTAGGCCCCACCGCTCCGACTGAGCCGTTTGAAATGCGCGCCTGAGGAACTAAAAACGGCCACTGTGCGAGAGCAAACCCCAGCGGCAGCGGGCTGCACGGCTTGCTGCCTGAAAACACGGAGGAGTCCGAACAAGTTGTTTTTAAGTCGGAAAAATTGCCAGCTGTGTGCGGTATTTGGCCAGCGTATTTGACCAGAGTTGTTGAATCTTCGTGATTAAAATTTGAAGTTTTTGAACTTAACATCTTCTCATCCCCCCTGTTCTCAGAATGTCCACCTCTCACAAATTTCTGGGGAGAACCCCGCGTACAAGAATTAAGAGATGTTAAAGACTAACCTAAATTTTCAACGAGCTCAAAGGAATGGTACACATCACGTCATTTGATTCCTTTATGAGCTGAACATTGAACCATTTGTCTCTGTCTCATTAGCTTACAGACAGTCTAAAGAATTCTTTTGTGAATTCCTCTATTCAAGAACTATTAATAACAGACTATAACTGCAGGTGATGGGTACACTCATACATGGGCATGCACGTATGCATGCACACGTGTACAAATTCCTTGTAAACAGGAATTAATCTTGAATTCTTTAGACTTACAGTCTGTACACTGGACTTAGATTAATTCGAGGGGAACCTTTGAACAAATAAAGAAAGCCCTCCCCCTAAAAAACATTTGGAGAAACAGATTTCCACCAGACTCTTCACTATGACAACAGTGATGGCGATGGGAATGCTGTGACGTACAATCATGCAAACAGACAAATTTTTTCCAAAAGGTAGGCAAAGATACACGACATTCTTTTACAAAACAAAGGGCATTGGAAGGGAAAATTTTTCATCTGACACAGCCATTTGTCCAGCAAACTAAAGCACTTGCCGAAATTCTTGGTGACTCGCAGAAGCACTTCCCCCAAGTTGAGGCGTGCCTCCACAGACAGCCGCTCCAGGGCTAGCTGCTCTGCCAACCAGGGCAGGCGGCAGTTCAGGTCCCTCTCCACGAGCACAGCCAGGGCCTGGATCGCACTGAGGTACACGTAGGAATCCTCATCCTGAATTCCTGAGTGGCAAGACTCGAGCAACTGGTCGCGGTGACGCCACATCTCAGCATCACCCTCCTGAAGCAGTCGGCGCAGCTGGATGAACGCATGACCCCGAATGGGCGCCATCACATCGTGCAGCTCACACCATAGCTGTTCGAATTTGGACTCTCCCGGCACCGAAGGCTGTTTCGGTGCAGCCGACACCGTTGCCTGTACGCTTTTGTCCCCCTGTCGTGGTTGCAAAGGTTCCATAGCTGCCATCTCAGTGCCATCTTTCGCAGGCACAATGCTGTATCCAGCTGCGATGGCAGCCAACTTCTTCTGACGCTTGGCCTTGGTTTGCAAGTCAGATGTCACCCGCACACCGCCGCTGCTTGCAGAGGAAGGCACCTGTGAAGATGTTGCAGCCCCTTGGCTCGCTACTAACAGCTGCAACTGGTGGGCCATGTTTCGTATTCCGGGGCTGCTGTGGTTGGCTTCCAATGTTGTGAGGCACTGATAGCCCCGTTGCCATAACTCTCTATTCGTTGTGGCTGCCTAGAAGAAAAAAGAATTGTCAGTAAAAGAACTGTCTTGCATGGCAATAGATCTTTCAAAACTATTACAAGACCCTCAATGCAATCATCCAGGGTTTCTAGGTTCCCTTAATTAAACATAGCAATACACAGGGTATCCCATCTTAGTATAAAAATTCTTAAATTTCTATTTTTCTAGCAAGAAACTTTACGGTAACCATTCATGATTATTTACAATATGTATTTTATAGTTTGATTATTAAAGTATGGTAGAGCGACTGCTCCGGTTAAGCAGTGGTCCCGGGTTCGAATCCTGGACCAGGACGAATTTTTCTTCAACTGCGAAGTAAGCTGTATAGCTTTCCTTTGTAGCCGTATGGCTGCATTTAGGTGGATGTCAAACTTTCCTTCACATTATTAAAGTATATAGGTGAAGTCCAACAACGAACATAACTTTTTACAGGTTGAAAATAGAAGAGCTTTTTCGCTTACAAAAGTTGTACAACAAACATTTTACTCACTTTTACAGCATTTTACAACAGCTGTTTACTCGCTGCCTTCTCTGACGTAGTTCCTTTACGCATTCTCAGATAGGAGGTCCCAAGACAGTTTTTTTATTTTCATGACCTCCTTCTGTATTATTTGTACGCATTTTCTTTAATTATGTGAAATAAACTTTAGCTTCAATTTCATTCAAAGAAAAACTTAATGCAACAGCTCCCACAAAAATCTACTTTTGTGCAAAATTTCTTGCTGCACTTTCAATAAAATGGATGAGATCCACCCCATTAGCCAATGGGGCATGTCCTTTTAATACTGCAAAAAAAATTTTGTATTTTCAAGTAAAAATTATGCTCACCACAGCTGCGAGAGAGTATCAGCTCATGCAAAACATTTCACTGTGAAAACAACGAAGCAGTAGGTCAAGACCAAGCCAAGGCCTCCTAAACAGCACCAATTATCATGACCTGCATGCTGCATAGTAGGGCAACTGACGTTCTGTTCTCAACTTGGCTTGGAACCTTATGTGCTCCCAAAAGCCTTTTCTCATTGGCTTTTGCTTCCTCACCATGAGAAAGGGCCACCAGAGAAGGCTCTTGGGTTACATCTCAAAGATAATGGCCCTGAAACAATGTATTGAAAAGGGGCCACAGTTGAAGGGCAGGACCAAACCATGCTCCAGAGTGTCCTGCTTGATCGACATTTTAGTACAGTTGTAGCAGATGTGCTTACATTGCCAAATCTTTCAGTTTTTGGTACAGCAGTTTTAAAAAAATCCGAGGATACCTAAATGCTTCCTACGAGTTGTGAATATGAAACATGAATGCCCAGCTGAACACATGAGACGCCTTTAATTCATCTTGCATTGCCGAAGGACTTTGCAATCTTGCCACTGGAGATGCTTTACTTGGTGAACTGCTTTAACAGTTTCAAATGGCTTCCATCTGTCTTCTACATGATGTACCACTAGTCGTTCATGCAGCCATGTAATGAGACGGTTCACGACGATGGCGAATTCCCCTCCCATTGTCCACGGTATAATGGTGGAGATAACCACTTTTTACCGAGTTTAAGCTCACACTCTGAAAGGCTTATGAAGGGGTAATTTGTCTGTTAGGGATGCCAATGCCGGACGCTGGCTTTTCCGTCCAAGCTCATGCTGTGGAACGCCTCCAAAGGATCCCATTTTCTGTTACAAACGCCAGATGCTGGTTTTTGCACTCAATGGGCCATTTAAGGCTTTCACCATAAATAATGAACGAGAAACATGCCCCACATATTCTTGCCCTACTGAAAGTCAAAATTTCGAACCGAAGTTTTTGAACACTGCCTTCTAACACAACGCTACTGCTATTGCAGTGAGAACTGTAAACGCGCCTGAATGAGCATTTTTCCAGTACCCCTTTGCCTAGCGACCACCAAGCTAAACTGAAAACTTTGGGTGCGCCCTAAACATCGCAGTGTCAAAAAATCCACGCACGATCCAACCAATTCACTAATCTTTTCCTGCCTCACCTGTCATCTCATTCTGTCCAGCGAAGGCAACAGAAGTAGGTGGACATTCTCGAGACCGATCTACATCAAAAGAAGCTTTTTTTTTTTTTTGTTCAGATATATTTTTTGTTGCTCCCTAACTCAAAGCCATGTGCTTGCAGCATGGACAGCCTCAAATGTTTTTGTCTTTTCCACTTGTAAGCAGCATTTTTTTAGGCCCATACAAATGATTTGTAAGCTGCCGAAACAAAAGGCGACAAAATGAAATATAGCACCACTAGAAAGCAGCAGCAGCAGCTCTATCTAAGTGGCAAGCAGAGAAGGTGATAGCTTGTTTACATTGCCCAGAAACAATTGCGAACCAGCACTGTGGGGGTGCTAGGCACAAGAGTAGCGCACGCACAAATTGTTAGTGAGAAAAGGTCCAGAGTAAACTTATAATCATTTTGGAAAGTCATACAGTGTGGTTAACGACACTTGCAAAATCCTAAGGCAGGATTTGACGTTCATTATAATCCCCACCATCCAGTCACTTCCGCATAACTTCTTCACCCTTCAAGCCAGCGGTTCATTCGGTAAATAAATCAATACCGCCCAGGAAGAAGAAAAGTGACAGAACAGCTGATGGTAACTGCAGGGAAGGCAACAGCAATGAAGCACTGCTCTAAGACTTGGCAAATTACAACAACTGAGGGCCGTTCAACAATCTGTGTAATTAAAATAAGAGCTAGCATCTGGGAACACACACATACCAGATCTTCGGTGGACATCAGAAGGCTCATAAGAGACAGACAGAAAAGTGTGGACTGTAAGGCCAGACTGTCTGCTTCACTGCTTTTTGACAGCTTGGTAAGTCTGCTTAAGGTTTCCTGCAAGAACATAGCCAGACAAAGAAAAAAAAAGAGAAGAAAAAAGCTTGGTAACTGTAACTTTCTTGCAACTGAAAGAAAAGAATAGTATCAGGTAGGGGACTTACAACAACAAACTCCAGAAGTGAGCGCGTGTTCTTTGAGAGACTTTCAGATGTTAGGCCAGCAAAATTCTCCAAAAGATTCAATAAGAACAGGTTGGTCTTTAGACCGTGCGAGTTGAGTTCAGACTGCAAGGTAGGTGATGAGACTGGGTCATAGCTTTCAGGTGATACCAGGCTTTCCACAGCTGCAGTCAGTTTCTGTAATAGATAAGACACAACAAGTGCTTTGAGAATCAAAAAATATCACTTTGAAGACGCTAGACCTTTTTTGATATAAGGTGACAAGTCATCTCAATTTAGGCAAGGCAGCCCCATTCTCCCAAGAAATAGGACAGCTGTTCTCCTGTTTTTTACCCAGGCTACAAACGTGCAAGGTACACGTCCAAAGACTGAATAAAAATATAGACAAGGAATCATAAGTATGTCTTTCACACAGGCAGGGAGCATGATGGTCTCAATTAAGCTTCAATTTTTGTAGAACTTTTTTTTTTTTAAGTCTGGGAGGGTTCCTGAACATTTGTCCAGTTGTTTATGGTTTCAAAATTACAGAGAAACTCACTGGCAAAAGAACTTTTCAACGCAACTAAGCGACTAACCTTCAGAAGTGACATGAAAAATGTGGCACATGATTCTTGGAGGTTGCCATGCTCGAATACAGATGCCGCAGCCAGGGATGCTTGGTCTGACCACGTCAACCACTCATCATCACTGAAATAAAGACATTTCACTGTTATGTCAAAACAACCAATAATGATGTGCCCTTAATTAAATGAACTATCAAGAAAACATTCAACCTCACTTCATCTGAAAGATCGCCTCCTCAGACTAACACTCATGCCAATTTTTTAATGCAAACATCCGTAAAATAAATTATAGAATAAGAAAAATAGGGCAAATGGTGGCAACTCATCAGCTACTTTGCCACAAACCTGTGATGTCATAAACCTGATTTGCACGGCTGGTTGAGGTCAACAAAAGACGCAATAGTTTTGGAGGCTTGCAGTGCAAACTCATTATGATTGAAATTTAAAATGGCAGTAATTTAGTAATTTATGGCAATAAGGCTATTAACAAACAGCTACAGCAAAAAAACACAGAAGAAATCAATGTGAGTTAGAGGCATGGAGCAAGAATATATAGGAGGGGAAACGGCCCATTGCGGCAAGCGCAGGCAAGCGACCACATAACGTCACAATCAAAACCAAGGCACACTGCAAAGCTTCATAGCTGCAATGACGAAGGAAAGGGTAGCGGCGCCTGATGGTCGAAATTATAGTGGCTGCAATTCGTTCCGAGGCTGCGCAGTGAAATGCCGATCGTGGCGGCCCCGCAGTTTCTGCTCCTGCGACAGATGCCGCTAGCCTAACCTATGACGAGCGCTTGTGACATTATGTGGGCACGCTAGGAAGCCTCGCTTCCCCTCCTGTCTTGTTCTTGCTCTGTGGTTAGAAGTGAACACTGCGAGAGCCGAGGACGCTCCTCCATCTTTGAGTGGCTCTTGCAACAGCGTGACAGCATTTCAAATCAAAATAATTATGAACAAATCACTACTGCCACTTCGACAAAATAGCAGTGAGGACTCAGGTGAGCCCAAACCATCTATTTCTGGTCATTTCCCCCAGCTGAAGCAAGAATGAAGTCTACTGCTATGCTTTTACATGGCAGAGTTTTCATATGGTGAAAAGCCCATCTATGTTCTTCTGGGTCTCACTGCCGGCTCCCAACTTTCGGCATGACAGCATTTAGTAGGTACACTGACTGCCTGTCTTTGGCTGCTCCCCAAATACTACAACACAGAGCCCCTGACACATCATATTATGTTAGAGCAAGCGTATTATTTCAAATCCACCTCTTTAAGCACCTATTCCTCAGTGATGGCAGCAATGTTTTGCCCCATACAGAATAGTAATGACGCATGAGCTGCTCAACCTTTTAAATGAAGCAAAGTTGCACATTGTTTCCATGGTACCGTTACACAGTCAATGCAGCAATAAACCAAACTGAAACAAATTGTCATGCGAAAAAAAAAAAAAAAGCTCAAACATGGAAAACCTATCAAACACAACTATCTACCTTCTCCTGCAAGTGGAAAAGGCAGGAATACTTATCAGCCCCTCCAGGCATTGCAGGCTGATAATCTGGCTGCTGAAGTGTTGAGTGTTGGGCCAAGTAATTAAGCATTGTTAAAAACGGTGAAACCAGTGGAACAGACTATAGCACAATAGAGAGGAGGCAGATAAGTTGAAAGCTGGACTTGAAACTTGCACCTTGCATCTTTTAAGCCAGAGACATGAACTCTTTATATCAGTCAGTGAGAACAAGGGTATGCTGACACAACCCTGCATGCCAGGCCATTTATTTATTTATTTGTTTATTTATTAATACTGTCAACCCTCGCTTGAGGGTCATAACAGGGAGGGAGTACAATAGTGAGTACAAACAGAAAACAAAAAAAAAAAAAACAACGGCCACTCACAAAGCAATGCACACAGGAAAACCAAATTGGCAGTAGTTCAACCATGAGCAAAATAAGCATCAATTTCTCTGTCAAAAGTTTGCACATCGGTACTATTAACAACATGGTGGGGTAAACAATTCCATTGTTCTACAGCATCCGGAAAAAATGACCACCGAAAGATGTCAGTGCGAGCGTTGAAAGGTTTAATGGGGGCATCATGATTCAATCTGGCGCTACGTTTTCCGGGAAGGCGTATGCACTCGTCTTCAGGTATTTTTAATATCCCTTGCATTATACGAAATAGCGTTTTAAGTTTTTGTTTCTGTCTTCTAATTTCCAGTGGTTCTAAATTGCATGAATTGAGCATATTGGTTACTGAATCCCGCCTTCTATATCTAGAGCAAACAAACCGTACTGCACACCTCTGAATACATTCTAACTTGGTGACCAAGTGTTTCTGGTGAGGGCTCCAAACCACGGGGGCGTACTCCAGTCTAGGTCTAATATATGTTTGGTATGCAAGCAGCTTAACGTGTTTCGGTGTTTTATGCAACTTCGCTCGTAGATAACAAAGTTTTTTAAATGACTCAGAACAAACCGATTCAATATGACGGTGCCAAGTTAAGTTGTTAGTAATTGTCACCCCTAAGTATTTAAAATAGGATTTTCATTTTTTAAGCATCAATTAACTAATAGATGCCTGTTATTTGATCCTCTTTAACACCACGCTGCGAAGTGTTTGATCTTCAGTGCTGATAACACAGTGCACTTGCAATCTGTATTTATAGAGAACTCCGCATGCCGGAACTCTTCAGATATGATACAATTTGGGTCCTGGTTTTTAGTAGCGTCAAATGCACGGTAGAACTAACGGTTTAGTTACACTCCTGTTTGAGACACATTTTCTTTAAAGCATGTCTTTTGTAACTGAGAAAAACACATTGTTGGGAAAGTTGGTTTCTACATTTAAAAAATAAGTTTAAGAAAAAAACATGATGAGAAAGAAAGACGATGGCAAGACAAATGTTCATTAAATATTGTAACTGAATTTTGCAGGGGTATGAATTCGCACAAGTTAGAAAAGTAGGTCCCACCATGTCCAAGCGGGCACAAAGTTGACACTACAGCGAAAAAAGAAAAAATGTGCGAATGCTTATCTCACATAATGAATACAACCTGCATATTTGTAAATTTTGTTGGGCAAAAAAGTGCATCCATTATGCAAGTGAATACTGCTGCAAAATTTGTGACCTCTTTTCTGCGCCTACTATGAATCCCCACCATCCTTTGTGTTGCAATTTAAAAATTACCGCCACATTTAAATGAAACAAATAAAAAATCTCTGCTATTGGTCAGCCTTTTCATGCACTTCTGATAACGGGAGATTATCATGTAACATCAAATTATGGTCATTGGGTTCCGTCGATGCCACCACTTTTACTTAAAACTAGCACTACTCGCAGGGTTGCTGTTGTGGCATGCCGCGGTAGCTCAGCGGCTATGGCATTGTGCAGCTGAGCCCAAGGACGCACGTTCGATTCGCGACCGCTGCGGCCGCTTTTCTGATGGAGGCAAAAAGCAAAAACGCCCATGTGTTCGAGATTTCGGCGCACGTTAAAGATCCCCAGGTGGTCAAAATTAATCCGGAGCCCTCCACTACAGCGCGCCTCATAACCTGTGCAGTTTCGGTGCGTTAAACCCCATAATCAAGGATTGCTGTTGTGTTTGTCTATGCTTATCCTGTTTGCTTGCTGTTTGCCTGTTTGCTTATCCTGTCTATGCTTATCCTGTTTGCTTATCCTGTCCATGCCTATCGTGATTGTTGTTGTGTTTGTCTATGCTTATCCCCTTTTTAAGGTATCGCATCATGCATCGTGCTACTAGGCATGCACATGCAATGGGAATTATGAACACAGACGTAAACATATAAGCACCAGTGTGCACTGCGCACCCTACGCCGGTTATAGCTGCACAGCCATCCGGCACATTGAGCTTACACTGGCCAACTGGCATAAACGGCATTGTCTTCTGTGGCTCTGTTTCTCGGGCATACCCAACGTTTCACGAAACGAATATATCAACCGTAAAAAGTATTATCCAGGCATAAATTCAGTCAAAAACAAAGTGAAGGTTGACAGCGGTCCCGAGCGGTATGGTCTAGGAGGACAGACAGCAAACAAGGCATTTCGCTGTTCGATGCAGCACTAGTCCACATACTTCCCTCTTACGTGACCGCGCCTATTCAAAATTGTTCAATTTGAAAGATACCTTGGGAGCCTGTTTTCATAGCGTTCCAGGTGTTGCTGGAACAAGTAAAGCTATTTGGGGTTAGCTCAGGAAATGCCCTTTCAAAATCAGTTTTGTATTCATTTTTGCAACAACAATGTGATTTTTGACACAGGTTTGCATCACCTGGGTGTGAAGAAGGGGCGTGGTCATTGCGCGTCACTGCTACCAATGAACAATGCGTGTCACTCGCAATTACTCTGCATCAGCATTTGGTTTTGGTTATCAGGGCATGAATGGTGAATCAGCAAACGATTTTCAATCATCAGGTTTGCCCTCTTAATAATCCCTGAAATCAGCGAAAAATGTTAAGCAGTGGTGTTTGCAAAGCTACTTTATGATTTTAGGCAGTTTTATTGCGTTTGCGCATGTTGTTCTAAGTGGTATTGTAGTTCTACTTACCCCAGGACCATTCGTGAGCAGTTTACAACAGTTTCGGTTTCGTTTTTGCATCATGAAATTCATATTTGGCGCTACTACGCAGTTACCTAACTTCAAGCCTACCTGCCATGGTGCCTTGAGCGTCCACGACTGATCCTCGAAAAAAGCATGCCACTCCTGATTTCACCCAACCCTAACCCGATTTCTGTGATAAGAACTTCCGATGCAAGTCAAAAGATCACACCCAGTCGCCAGATATCTGTTCCGACAAGGAGAGAGCTTCAAACTGGCCTTACACACCGCCAGCTGTTCGCCTGCCAGTTTCGTTTCCATACGAGGGTATTTCCGGGGATCTAGTCTTGCTTCTTAGTTGAACTGTCTATTTGGACAGAGTCTCCAATAAGTTTTGTACTGTTTCATTTAAAAAATGTTACGTGGCGCTGCAATGGAGGAGGCTCGTAGTGCTGATCTTGTTTATAGCGCAACAGCTACTTGGCCAAAGTTTGCACAGCACGATTCTAGCGCATCGCACCTCATTCCTGCACGCAAGGCTACTACACAGAGTCAGAAGATGATAATAAAGCGTAACTTTATGTTTTAAGAGATAACTGACAGTGAACGTCAACAAGCACCAACCACAGAGTTCCGTTTTCAACTTCATGCATGTTTTTCCGCACCGCGTGCTTGTCCCATATACTGTGCTGGCCGTAAATACTAAGTCAGCCATTGACAAGATGTTTTTACGTTACGTGTGGGCAAATTGCTGCCTCTGATAATGTCAAACCGCCAGATTTCTTCTAGGGAACCACCCGGAATTGCACATTTTGAAATGGAAGTTGGGCTTCACTGCATGGCACGAGCGCCAGGCGTGCTAACATTTTTTTTATATCTGAAAAACTGTTCCACGCAAGTCAACATTTTTTCTAAAGCGTGTCTTTGAAGTGTTTTCCTACAAAACGTATATTTCAATTTTTTTCTACTACCCGTGGTTTGTTATACACAACTCCTTTTTTATCATTTTCTTCGACAATTTGAAAAAAATTTTGATTTTGATATTTTTTTCGCAACTATGATGTATGAAAACATTTTAAAAAGTGGTGTTATTGGAAAGGCCATTAAATAATCTGCATTTTGTGTTCCTGTAATTAGTGCCTAACCAATTTTTTTAGCGGAAAAAAATGTTTTCTTGGACCCCTAAAAATCGGTCCATTTTCCCGCGGTCATGAAAGAGTCAAGTTCGCTTCTGTACTTGCTATAGATACGTCATCGCAGATGTCACGAAACAAACAATTCAGTGGAAGAATCAAAATTATGGTTTAAATTTTTTATTTTTCTCAGTGAATAAACCATGGTTTATTGCCGATAAAACATGGTTTATTGCCGAACAAGTGCTGGGGGCACTATAAAACACCAAATCTTTACAATAAAGCAAACTTGTATTTTGTCTGCGTGGCCCCTTTAGCTCTTACAATACAGTAATTGGCAGTAATGCAATCCTCGGTATTCAATTGGGTGGAATGCATGCAGGCAACCAAGTGTGCGCCGCCATATCTGTGGCCAACGTTGTGCGCACGGCCCGCAGATCAGGCACCCCTCTTCTCCTCCATGCGCCGTCACTCGTTACGTCGGGCTCCGCGGGATGGCGGCACTTGTCCAGCTAAGCACGACTATGAAACATGTCTGTGTTTCACGTTACGAACTCTTCGCCGAACACGAAGTATCGCGCCGAGTTCACTGTGAGTGCGATTAATGACATCTGTTTGATCCACAGTTTAGAATCGGATTGGAACGGAGCAGATGACGCACGCTGGTGTCTTTTTTTTTTCTTCGATGTGCGGCTGCAGTGGCACAGGCTGCGCCGTGTCCGAGGCGCATCGGCCATGTCTGTGGCCGTTTCCAGTGTTGCCAAGCGAAGAAATCGACCGCTAAACTTTTCAACGAATACCGTCTATACAGGAGTAACTTCCATGGCTGTTCGTAACTTGTAAACGACTATAGCGTGCCATCAGAAAACTTCAGTCATAAAGTATTCGTGCAACTGCTATGCAATCACTTGCTAACTACTCTTGAGAGCAGATAAAACTCTGACTAATCCGCAACCAGCAAAACTCTGTGCTGAAAGCAACCGCTTGAACACTTACAGTAATGCCAGCACAATGGGCTTCAGGCCCGTGTAAGTAAAAATGTGGGCACAGGCCCCTTGTTTGAAGCAATTCTGCATGGGTGCTCGCAGGCAGTGTTAGTCTAGCATCGTGCTTCGCAGTATTGGATGTGAGCAGTCTTTTGAGATCTGGGCATAAATTTTTCACATGAAAATAAGAAGACTGTGTGCTATACGGAGAGCTTGGAGTGAATTTCGGCAGTCCTGTTCTCCACTTCAGTGCTGGCTGACAAGGCTGCAGTGTTCGATGCATGCTTCAGCAGAGCGAGCATTTCACACGGACATGGGTGGCCTGAGCCCACATTTTTCCTTGATTTCTCTCACATACTTCTACCCACTCTTACCCTGTACATTCACTATACCTAAATTTCCTTATTTCATCTATCCAGCGGGTACTCCTCCTATCAGAATCGTTCCTCTCACCTTAGTGGTGACTGTCGACGCACCGCTTCAACACCACCAGAGTTGCCAAGCACGAACATAACATCATCACGCAGTGTGGCAAAGGTGCCGAGGCTTTGGCCCTTGAAAAGACACCCGTGCAACATCTCCACTGCACTTGCTGCTGGCTGCCCATGATACACGATGCTCAAGACTTGTTCACAGAGTTGCCTGAAAGAGTATCACTGTCAGCGCAGAGCAACACAAACAAGCAAAAGCGTCGAGCTCTGACGTTAATATTCATTTCTATAATAATTTTCTGCACTAAAAAACAAAAAAGACAAAGCATAAAATACAGTCGAACCCATCCACAACAAAAGATGTACTGCCACAAGAAAGGAGGCATTGAGAACCCATTGCAGGCTTTCATTTTTTTTGTTAGCGTGCTGTGGAGCCCACCATCAAACCGAAGGAAGCGGCACACTGTGGTTGTAAGCACCCAGGATTCAAAATATCCATCCGACATGTAGTTGGTTGTAAACAATATAGTTTACATGCATTTCTAATCAATCATTTCTCATGTTTGATATATGGAACTACATATTCATTGTTACAAACAGTCAAAACATCCTTTTGAAAATCACATGTAACAGTATAGGGACCGGGCAGCTGGATGGGTAGCGCCACCACTCGGCACTCCCTTCATTACTGGAATGGGCCGGCGCATTGGACTATGCAGTCTTCTGTTGTTTTTGTTGTGTTTGCTTTGGTGCTTTTAATGTTTACGTGTGATGCACCAACGGCTACGTAAACTTGTGGGACGCTCCTAAGGTTGGCTATGGGCCTCATTGACATCAGTGCTTTTAGATGCGAAGCAGCTTATGGTTGAGCCTGTTCCCTCCGCCGTTGTGTGGGCGACGTTGTGCGGCGTCCACACCCCCACTCTGCATGTCTGGCCGGGGGCACCACTGATGATGACTGTGGCAGGATGCCCCTAGGGATTGGCCAACCAAAGAATCCATCACGAGATAGCTTCGCGTTCAACCACCATCATCATCTTCCCGTGAGGAAACCCTGAGTAGTATGCGAGGAATTCCTCCTCTCCTCTCCGACGCTCCTCTCCTCTCCGAAGCTCCTCTCCTCTCAGGGATTGAACAACGAATGGCAACACCTGCGGCTCCGTGCGCGATAATGCGAAGCAGCTTAGAGTTAGAGACGCGACAGTAGCCGCTGCAAAGGGTGCCAATACAATGGTATGACCAAAAGACCTTTTAAGATTTCTCTTTTACTTTAATCATTCAGAAATGTGAAGAGCAGACTCACCGCAAATAGGAGACCGTATTTTCTGTACAAACGGTGATCTCAAAGATTACAGGAAAAACCGGAACCAATGTATCAATAACTGGATGGCTGGGGTCAATGCTGGAAACAATCTGGAAGTACCAAAGGAAAGAGAAAATTGACAAAATGATAGTAACAAAGCTTTTCTAGCTGTCTGGGAGTCAAATATAAGCGTTCATCTAATGTGCATGGCAATGTGCATTCACAAAAAAAAAGCATATATATTCTCAACCGTTGCAACTAACCTTGTGAACCAGTTCAATGCAGTTGTTGATTTCCTCTTCTGATGCAACGATATCACTGTCAGACGAGGCCGTGTCTGGACCAAGCATGCAGTGCAAGAGCAAAAGTGGAGAAGCTCAATGTTAGAGTTAAAATTTAAATAGTTCACACCTATCTTTTAAGACGGTCAAAGAGTGGCTCGGGCCTAATCTTAATGACACTTGCAACTTATCCACTGCCAATGTCAATATGGCAACTTACCCTGCTGATGCATGCAGCAGAGAAGTGGCTGCAAGACATTCTTCAAAACAAGGCGGGATGTCTGCTCAGGGTGCTCGTCGAGCATTGCCCCAACAATGACACAGGCTACACGAAAGACAACCTTGTCCATGCTGGATTCTTGCGTGCGACAAAGAAGTTCCACCACCTGAAAAAGTTTTCAGTCGCCCCAGTCAGGCCCCAGGGATGATGTTTTGTTATTTTATATACCCTTCATAACCTTTCAATGTTACACAGGCCCCCTAAAAGCCTTTTCCACAGAGGACTTGTACTCAAAATGCCACAACACACTGATTGCCCCCTCCCTAACACATCTTTTGAACTAGGACTGCTGAGCCTACAGTGTGTGCCACCCCCTCTTGACCATGCACTACAATACTGCCCCCATCAGAGGTCTGTCTGGATTTGCCACCAGGTGGGACTGAACAAACAACATGATGAGTATCACTTCCCATTTTTATCCCGTGGAATGAAGCCATCATGCATCATAAATTAGAAAGCAAGCTATGGACAGTAAAGTTACACACACTAACAGACTTTCACCATGCTGTTTCCACTAGGCAGAATTATTTGATGAGCAATGCTATACGCACGACGTCGTGCGCTCTGACCGGAAATGGCTCTACTCACGACTTTGTTCCCTCGCGCCATCTGCCGGGCTAAGCTGCAGCTTGCGTGCTACGCGTTGTAAGAACGCGGGAAGTTTGAAACAACGGGCGTTATATGTGTGTGACCACACTGCAGAAAATGGCACGATCATGATGTAGCAGATCCCCTCACGTGCAAGTTTTCCACTCAAATTAAAATCCCCAGGTGGGTTTTATTTCAGGCAACCTAAATTTGAACTTTGAAATATTTATTCGCATTGTTCGTGGGAGATGCTCGCGTACTGCAGTACGTGAGAAATCGGGCAGACGATATGGGGCCTTTTAAAGACAGCTTTAGAAATGGCATGCAACGTACATATACTCTCCCTTACCTCGAAAAATTTGGCGTAATTTGCAAGCATGTTGCTGTGAAAATTACGGTGCCTATATATTTTGCGATATATTAATCATTGCACTAAGCTTACCTTTGTTGATGTGGCTGCTATATTATTTTAGTCATGGTTTTTAATTTCAGAAATCTAGTAACTTTAGAGCAATCGAAATGACTGAATCAATTGGAAAATGATAGGGCTTGTTAGCTTTGGTTTGCCTTTTGATGGAAGGGAAAATTAGTGTGGAAGAATTTGTTGGCAGTGTTTGCCTTTTGATGGAGGGGAAAATAGTGTGGAAGAATTCTAGGAAAGAAATATGGCGCAATGATATCTGGTTTGAAGGGTTTCATGGGCACACCGTATTTATTGCAATAAAAATAGAGAGGAGAGGCTACAAGGGCATCCAATGCACTGGACACAGTTCCACAGCTTTTTGCTTTTTGAGATTCTCACTGCTACCGAAGGCGGGTTTCTTAAGAGTCTCGAATACATCTGACACAGTACCACAGCTTTTTCAGGTTATCTCTGTTGACTCCAGCACAAGATCTGCAAAATGTATAAAAGCAAACAGTGCACAGACATAAAGTTGTATTTCAGGCAAACAGACGAGAAAATAACAGCTAGCTGTGGGTAGATTTTTCTTGTATGCTTAGGGTACCAGTGCCTTACTGTGCAGTCAGACTTTTTACAATTAAGCTTTTGCTTAGCACTCTGCAAAGACTGTTAAATTACTCCCGGTGACCATAATTTCCCACTGATGCCATAAAATATTAGCAGCTAGAGTGCTGTTGAGGCTGAGAAAGCTCAAGGGGTCTTGGAGCTGGCGACTCCTCCCCATTGCTTTTCGCAATAAACACGTTTACTCTCTCTCTCTCCCTCATTCATTCGTGTTAATCCAAATTAAGGACATTACCTTTATCTGTCTCACATAAACTGGAATGGATCGACAGATTGCTACTTCAGCAGCCATTTCGAAATTTAATTTACAGGTGTTTTATGTGCCAAAGCTACATCTAGGCTATGATGCACACCATAGTAGAGGGCTCTGGATTGATTTCGTATGTTGAGATTTTGCCCAAATATCCAGTTTTTTCCCTTCATCAGAAACTACGGCCACTTCGGCACAGCCTGAACTTGAGTGAACCAACTCAGGAGCACAGTTATCTAAGCACTGTACGGTAGAACAGCAAAGTAGTTTACAACATCTTGAATGAAACACGGAACGCTGTCTGATATGAAATAACTTCCTTCTGGCAGATTGGTAGCTCCATTCTGTTCCAGAAATATGGCAAGATAAAAATATGGGTGAGCATAATTGAAAAACCTTTAACTTTCATTCTCCACATCAGTAATAACGTCGACATACTAAGGGAAGTACTAAAAGCACAACAAGGCTAAAACGGGGGCTAGCTGGATATACATGTTCTTAAACCACGCTGTATTAAAACTTAGACAAGGGAAGAGCACACAAAGATGGGAACTAAAAACACGGTGTGTTATTAAAGTCATCTTAGCATACAAGTTGCACAATCAAACCGAACTAGAGGCATCACTACATTTGCGCAGTCACGTATCTTGGCAGTGGCTTTTGTTGGAAGCTGGCAATCACACAAACAAGTTCCTTTTAGGTCCCAGCGGCTTGGCGAGACAGCGGAAAAACGGGTTGCCACGGCTTCATTTCATCATTTAGCGTAGTTGAAGAATGTTTGTATTAAACTTTACAGCATTTCTATTGAGACGAAGGAACGTTGAATAAACCTTTCCTTTTCCTCTTTCGGAAACCACAACCACCACCACCAAACTTGAATTCTTTTATAAACTGAAACTTCATTTCTGTTCTCATGGTCCTTTTAAGCATACCACGGCAATTAGCTCATTATGCCAATTCAGATATGTGACTTATTACATTGAGGCAAATAAATATGATGCGCACATGCTACTCATGCTCTTTTCATTTGAAAAATGAAAGCAAAGTACTAGTAAAACATCACTTGGGGACTGCGTACAAAGCACTGGGTAGGTCACAGATAAATCCATTCAAGTTACAAGCATTCCCTTACCAGTGGAACCATTCCAGGCTATGGTCACAGCACACCATCTTCAGTTCTCCATCATCCGGTTTTTTGCATAGCCCGCACATCCACAGTTTCGTGGTCTTCTTTGTAGCAACTTTAGTGAAAAAGTAAAACTTAAGCAACCCACAATTCCCCGATTTGAAAAAGTAATGACTCTGCATACCTGAGGAAGTGAACAGCATCCACGCATCACCTGTGAAGTACTTCTTTAACTTCAACAGACACACCCTGCAGTCCAGCAGAGCACTTGGCAGGAGCTCTGGGCGAACTTCCACGTCGCTCTCTTCAATGAGGCATTCTCCACCCAGCACGCGCTCACAAAGGCTTTTCTCAACTACTCCGCAAAGTAGCACTGAAAGAGAAAAAAACATTGAATTGGAACAGGCCCAATATCATGACTCGTCTGCATCTTACGGCTTGCTTGGGCTTTCTCAGGTAGATTCTTGAACGGCACAGGATTACCCTCATCTAGTTCCCGTGGCCGCTTTTGGCGCCTTTGTAGAATCCTTTTGGGGGGACGCCGTCGTGTCTTGACCTCGGGAGCCTGATATCGAAGCTTGAAGAGGTGCTGGGCTGTTGGCTGGTGCTGCTCAGCTGCTCACAGTCTTGAGAATCCACAGTGTCAGTGTGCTCACTGAACAGATTTTGGTGGTCTTGCACTTCAGCACTTTCAACAGCAGGCGCATCTTCGGTCACGCTGTCACGCTGTGACACGTCCTTTCTTTTCAACCATGAGGCATTCAGAGACTCCAAAACGGCGAGGCGTGCTCCAAACACATCTGCCTTGCAGTCTGCCAAGGTATCTGCAACAGCCTTCAGAGTCCTCATAGCATAATTGTACCTCTGGTTTCGATTCATCCTCTCGAAAGAGGGTCCTGGCATTGAAGATATCTCTGGGTTTTGAGAACAACCGGCTTCAATATAGTCTTCGTTGCTGGTGCTCAAGAACTGTATCTGGTATGCCTTAAACCACCGCCTTGCCACAGCCTTTTCCAGAACTGGTTGCTTGCCAACCTTCACGCATACAGTGAGGAAATGGTGGCAAAGCAGTTTCATGCTCGAGTATGTTGTGCAGCTGCATGACTGGTCCTCCAGCGACAGTTCATGCCATGTATCTGTACAGCTGGATGCAACGTGACAGGTTTCTGGAGATATAACACGCACCTCTGGGGGATCATCACGAATTTTTCTCAGCTCCTCACTTACTAATGTGCAGGCATACAGTGTAAGCAGCTGCGCACAATGATTTTCTAGATCTTCAGATGCTTGCTGTGAATAAAATTCACAAGACTTTAGAAGAAAGGCTTTGTGGCTTGCCTCTTGATGCATGCTGCATGACATCTTCAATATTTCACTCAGGGCTTCATGAAGCTTTGACGACGATGAAAGGATGTTCTTGATTTTTCCATTGATTGACTCAACACGGTTCGTGGTGTTGTTTCCGCCGTTAAACTCTCGGTTGCACAAATGTCGGACCCACATTTCTGGAATGCTGCCCCAGTTCTTTGTGAAGTACTTATTCGCTTCAGCATTTCCGATTTGTTCCAATTCCGCCTTGGCCTCTTCATACTTCCTCGGCGTAGATGCATGCAGCATTTTGCTGAAACAGTGCAACAGGTGTTCTCGCTCATCTGCTGACTTGGCGACCTGTCCTGCTGCGCTTCGGAATGCCTTCACAGCATGAAATTTGCACAGCTGAACTGCTGGCGAGCTGGAAAATGCTGTTTTAATAGCAGCGATCTCTGCAAAGTCCTTGTCGACCACTACTACCTTTGTATCCAGCGCTGCAGGGTTCTCTCTTACAAACACCTCCAAAAGGCGTGTCACAACGTGCTGCTGTTCACAAGCGACAAATGCATATGCCACAGCATGGCTGATGCCCGATCCATCGTGAACAACAAACACGAACAGTGGCATTTTGAGCTTATTCGTGCGATACGTTGCATCCAAAAGGAGGACTTCTGGAAATGCTCTAAATGCACGCTGCATGTGTGGTGTTTGGATGAACAGTACCTGTAGCTCTTTGCTCTCATCAGTGACGATGAGAGTCTTGGCACCATATGCAGTCTTGCAGTGCTTAAGTTGGTCTTGCAATAGGGCTGCTTCATCCTGTCCATATGTTGACCTTTTCAGGTTATGCAAGTCCTTTGCAATCACTGCTTTTCCTGCACACACAGAACTGAACATTAGAAATCAGAACACAAGTTATTCCTACAAGTAAAACATGCTGCCCCTTACCAGTTTGTTCTTTCAGCTTCGCCACAATCATGCTGGGGCGCACTTTTAGCTCCAACAATGGTTTCACGAAGCTGACCTCGTCATCACACAGCTGACGGCACTCAGGGTACGACTTGAAAGTTTCACTGCTGACTTCGTGGTTGTGCTGCATGTGGATCTTCGTAATCTCCAGTTCTTGGGTGGCTCACCGTGCTGCTAAGACAAGTTTTGCAGGGCAGTCTTTTTTCATTGTCCTGAACAAAGGACAACAGTAAGTCAAAACAACCCCACTGTAACCAGCTTTGTGATGGGCACAGATACAAGCACGGCAGAGCTACAGCGGGTAGTTGCACTGAAAAAATTGGCAGAATGTCTGCAATGGCTATCTCTCACTGTGAGAATTTTTCGGCTTGGGCAATGAATCGCTTTTTCCCCACCATTCTCGACACATGAGGATCCCCGGATACTTCCCAGAAGAAAGTCCTGTAATATGAGTGCCAGTGCGTTGCTCTGTGCATGATTGTCTTTAAAGGCTAACTGCACCCAAATTTCACCTTGGCCAAATTTATTTTGGATGAACTCCTTCCATGCGACCTCCTCCCGTACAATCTTTTGTAAGAATAAACACCTAGAAAAGGTGGGCCGGAGCTTTAAAGTGCCCTTTGAGACAGAGCATTTTAAAACTGCAATGTCAAGAACCTTACTATGCGAGTTAGTAACAAAGCGCACAATTTATCGATACGAATTTTACTGTTTGAGTCCCAGAACAAGGCAGCACACTTAAGAACTGAGCATATGCGTGCAGCACGCAATTCTTTTTTTTTTCTTAATAATTGTACGTACACCTCATCCCAAGCTAGTTTGACCCAAAACAAATCGCTCTCAGATACTTTTTATCTACGTTTATAGGTGTGCGAAGGGTTCTCGATTAGGGTGGGCGAAGTCTTATTGAAGCCCCCCCCTCCCTGCTTGCAACTCCCGAGCTTTTTAAATGTGTAAGAATTTATAAAGTTAATATTGTCTATTCTTAAATTCCTTTGACTTGAAGCGTCACTTGCAGCTGCGCCAACAAGAAGTATACAACAAGAAGCGTTTAGGTGCCTTCGGATTTCTTGTGCGCCATTATTCTAATTTAATGGCCTTTTATAAAAAAAATTATAAATAGCGGTTTATAAAAAACTGATCTTTGCCCTAATTTTCAAATTCACCATTTTTCTTGAGCGCTGTCACGTACCGTACCGTATTGAACCATTTTTTTTTTTTTTTTCGTTCTGGAGCTACAGGAACGAAACTTTTAGTTACGAAATCAAACAGAAACTATAGGGTCATTCTATGCCAAACGCCCCCGACAGTGAGCTCGACCATCTCCGATTACACTACAAAAACTTATGGTCAGTGACTTCACTACAAAATTCGTCGTTTTAGCTAATTTTCTCAGAAAAAATATATACTTTTTCTTTCACAGCAATTTGAATGTGCAGCTGCTGTGGCGAAAACCTACAGATTGCGATAAAAAATTCGCAAAAAACAATATTGTACGGAAGGTGCTAAAACGTCTCCAGAGGTTAGAAAAAAAAAAACGCGCTTCCGTCTATAACGCATTCACGGCTACGTCTCAATATGTGCTTTGCGAAGAATCAATGCGGCGTTTTTGGACCATATATGTTAGACATTTTTTACAGCTGGTACAACTTTTTCAGAGAAAATGCGGCAGAATAGTTCGTTTATATTGTTGACGGTAAGTGCGCAAAAAAAAAAAAAAAAAAAAACACGGTAGTCGTAAAGCCAGCAGTTTCGGAGCACTAAACACTAACTTTGGAAACAAATTGCAATATTGCTCATGTTCAGGTGCTTATCGCTCTGCGTGGCGGTCAATGTAAAATACAGTCTTAGGCTCATTTGAAAGAGTGTTGTAAGTGCATATATTTCTGAAAGTTTGATCTCAGTCCTTTTTGTTTTGGGTGAGAAAATCATTTTTATATTGAGCGGCCACCACGGTCTCAGTCAGCGAGCCGTAGGTTCGCTTCACTGCACCGACAATGTCCCCGCGGCAGGCCAGAGGTGCGGCGGCCACGCAGTTCGAGACACCCCATGTTTCGTTTGTTTGTAAGGGTATTGTCGGCTAAGACACGTGATAACTCAAAACGCGCGCGGCCACCGCATCTCGCTGCCTCAAGGGGATCATGCAGTGAAGCGAACCTACGGCCGCCGAGTGAGATTCGTGGTGGCCGCTCAATATAAAAATTATTTTCTCGCCCAAAACAAAAAGCACTGAGATTAAACTTTCAGAAATATATGCAATTTATACACTCTTTCAAATGAGCCTAAGTCTGTATTTTACATACACCGCCACGCAGAGCGATAAGCGCCTGAACAGGAGCAACATTGCAATGTTTCCAAATTAGTTAGTGTTTAGTGCTCCAAAACTGCTAGCTTTACGACTACCGTGTTTTTTTTTTTTGTTTTTTTTTGCGAATTTACCGTCAACAATATAAACGAACTATACAGCCGCATTGTCTCTGAAGAAGTTGTACCAGCTGTAAAAAAAAAAAATGTCTAACTATAATACAAAAACGCCGCATTGCTTCCCCGCAAAGCACATGTTGAGACACACTACCAGGCGTGAATGCGTTATAGAAAGTAAGCGCTTTTTTTTTCTACCCTCTGGAAGCGTCTTAGCACGTTCCGTACAATATGGTATTTTTGCGAATTTTTCATCGCAATCTATAGGTTATATATCGCCACAGCTATAGCCAGGACGTTCAAATTGCTGTGAAAGAAAAAGTATTTTTTTCTAAAAAAAATGGTTAATCATTGAGAGGGATTTTTTAAGTGTAATCAAAGATGGTCGAGCGCACTCTCTGGGACGGTTGGCGTTGAATACAAGATTTGGTTACGACAAGCTGATCTTGTGCTTTGCACTGTGCGTGCGCGCGTGTTGCGCTCTTCAACTAGCGCAAGCAATCAAGTGTAACCGAACATTCAAGAACGAGACCACATGCGTCAAGTCGGTTGCTTACCTCTGCTGTGGACGAATTCCCTTGCCCGTAGACCTCAGGTGACCACCGTGCTTGCACACATAAACCACATTTGCGTACCAAGTTTGCCATCAAGCTTGGTCAAGTCGGCGGAGAGTCGTGCGTTGACAACTCCAACAGTTTTGTTTGCCTTCGTGACGAAAAGGGAATTATTCACCACTTGAAACTCCCTAAACGCTTGATCAAACTGCGCGTAGCTTCCAAACTTCGCACCTAACTGAATCGACACAGTGCTGGTGATGGGACGTACGTACGCGTGAGACCAGCTACAGCCGCCGCGGCATGTCTGACCCAGCTGCGTCGTTGAGTCGCACTACACGCAGAATCCGGCAAAGCAGAAAGGGGAAGTTTGGAATGGTATAATGCCCAAGAAAGCGCGCGTTCTGCGCTTCAGTACGGAAGGAAGGACCCCACACGAGCAACAAATATTTTTGTCTTCCTTTTATTGTGAGAGTTTGCTTTCCAAAACGTAAACAATCACCACATGTGAGAGCGTCCATTCGCGTGTGCGCACGTGAAGCACCGATCGGAGCGCTTAGCTCGGAACAGGGTGAGGATGGGTGGCAGAAACATAACCGATACCATATGTGAGCGCGTACACCTGCGTGCGAGCAAGAGCACGGAGAAGCAAGAATAGCTACGGTTCACTACTTCCACATGAAGTAAGTGTCAGCTTCCCAGCGCGCAGGCCAGCCGCGCGAACGCAGCCATACCGTCGACCGCCATTGTAAATGCCCGAAACGGCGGAAACAAACAAAAAAAACAAAAAAACAAACCCACCCAACGTCATACATAACAGAGTCTTCGTAGTCGCGTGGTTTTGTCGCTCTCTCCCGCGCGCCTTCTAAAAAAAATACGGTTTGCGCTATCTACGGAAGGAAGGACCCCACAAGAGCAACAAATATTTTCGTCTTCCTTTTATTGTGAGAATTTGCTTTCCAGAACGTAAACAATCACCACATGTGGGAGCGTCCATTCGCGTGCGCGCACGTGAAGCACCGATCGGAGCGCTTAGCTCGGAACAGGATGAGGATGGGTGTGAGAAACATAACCGATACCGTATGTGAGCGCATACACCTGCGGGCGAGCAAAAGCGCGGAGAAGCATGTAGTAAGAGTCAGCTTCCCAGCGCGCAGGCCAGCCGCGCGAACGCAGCCATACCGTCGACCGCCGTTTTAAACTGCCCGAAACGGCGGAAACAAAAACAAACAAAAAGAAAACCCCAAACACACCCAACGTCGGACATAACGGAGTCTTCGTAGTCACGTGGTTTTGTTGCTTAAAAAAAAAAAAAATACGGTTTGCGTTATCTGGCAACCATGTCGTTGACTGTATGCAGTTTAGTAAGGAGTCGGCTCGGTAGATGGCGCTAGCAATCGGAGTCGTGTGTAGAGCCATTTCCGGCCAGAGCGCACGACGTCGTGCGTATAGCATTGCTCTTATTTGATTGTCATGGTGTAAACTCATGAAGTTCCTAAACTTCAAACTTGCTTGTAACCTCCCCCCCCTCCAAAAAAAAGATGCCGCAGAACTTTCTCTGAAAATCTTCAAAGAATTATGGTTGAACCAGGATTGTCATATGACTACTCACAGTAGAGTTTAGGATGATAATAAATAAATGTTAGGTATTAGTAATTCAACAAATTATGCTAATAAGCAGTAATTAATTATGAGTTTTGATTACCACACATTAACTAACATCGTTTTACAGCTATCAGAATTAGCAGGGTGAGCTAAAATAACATGCTTTAATCAGCTGCTACTCAGTGACGCAACCTTATCCCTTTTCATGGCAGCACATGACCAGTCCTCTGTGCTTTCATTGCATGCACATCGATACATGCGGCCAGGTCCTCATTCACTAGCCACACAGATCTGTGTGGTAAGTGAACGAGGACCTGGCCGCATGTATCGCCCACTCAAATACTGCAGGGGTTGGCAGTTTGCCCATGATCTACCCCATCCAACAAGTGAAAAAGCAAACAACTCACTAAGCACAGCAAAATAGATCAACCTCTTGTATCTTTTACACTGTACTGCTCCTAAGTGCCACTTATTGCCCTTTGATGAAGGGCCCCTTGAAAAAAGGCATCCACGAAGTGTTGCCTCGAATTTCCATTAGCAGTGAACTCACCTGAGGTGCAATCCCTTGGTAATAGTTTTCTGCAGTTACACTCTTGGTGCTAGGTATCCTGGCAACAATCTTAGCAAATGTTTCACATTTCTGCCAGTCCTCCTCAGATACCAACCCACCCGAGCTGTCCACTGAAAAAATATGGGAATAATTGATATCTAACCTTCATAAGCTCACAGAAGGCACATCTAATCTTATTTTCATCCTTCCCTGAAAGTTAAAATGAAATTGGCTGCATATTTGCTTGCTTCGCTGCAAATGTCACGAGTCTCCTGCCACCCCTACCACGTAACTGTCTCTTGACTCTCCCTTTCCCACCTCTTATGCTCTTCCCCTCTGCTCTCGCTCCTCCATGATGAATGCAATGGAGGTTTCTTCAACTCAGTTCTATTTTCCTGCATTCTCACTGCTCACCCACCACCCAATAGTACATCATGTGTCTTTTTCTTTACCGAATTTTTAGATGTGAAGCAGCTTATGGTCGAGCCTGTTCCCTCTGCCGTTGTGTGGGCGCCGTTGTGCGGCATCCACACCCCCACTGCGCATGCCTGGCCAGGCACCGCTGATGATGATTGTGGCAGGATGCCCCTAGGGATTGCCCAACCAAAGAATCCATCACGTCGTCACCACAGAGTTTCTTACAGTATACACTAGAGAGGAATCTGGCGCTAGCGTCTATGCGGCTCACATCAAGGTCGTCTGTGTCGTCATGGGCCACCATTATACATCGCGCTCGCCTTATTTTCATCACTGGCTTGGATTGAAATGTTTTAGTGACCGCACATTCAAACAAAGTGCCGCAAAAACGCGAAGTGTAGTGTGCAATTATGTAAGTGGAAAATAAAAACAGGCTGTTTTAAAGCTAAGAAAAAAAGAAGTAAAGCATATTTTTGCCGGAATGGTTGTGCCTGCTATTCCGCAGGCCAAGGTTGTAGTTACGAACAATGTTAATATTTGGGGGTAACTCATTAGAGACTGTGATTTTATTAATTTTACCATTATCTCAAATAATAAGTTGTTAAAAGTTTCGAAAGTTTTTTGACCGTGCCTATGAAAACGTTGCCTTCGTGGTGAACCGGTGCGCCGCGACCGCCAGCTAATTTAACAAGAAAAAGAAAACGTGGCGTTAAACAGTCATGGACGATGGCAAGATAGGACGCATTCAAGCGCCCGTATCTGCCGTATCTCGTCTTCGTAGAAGTACGTTTTGTTTCTTCTTTTCGTCGGCTACAAATTTCGCGGCGGCATATTACCCGCTCAGTCATACGTCCTTCGACTGCGGCATGAGCAACGTCAGATGCGATCACTCATTGCCTGCTGTTTCCTGAACACGGCTACCACAAAAACGGGAGAATTTCGGCTTCCCTGTAGCTCGTAAAGGTGCTAATGCATAGTGAAGAAAGCAAATCCCAAAAACCGCTTAAAAATCCAATTGTCATGCCAAGCCCAAGCCAAAAAGGGGGTCTTCCCATGAATCCCCATGACGACATGGCTTACGAGGCGCAGTTTCCTCTCTAGTATACTTACTAAGAAACTCTATGGTCGTCACGACATAGCTTCGCGTTCGACCACCCTCCTCATCTTCCCGTAGGGGAACCCTGAGTACCACACCCCCACTGTGCATACCTAGCCAGGCACCGCTGATGATGATTGTGGCAGGATGCCCTAGGGATTGGCCAACCAAAGAATCTATCACGAGATAGCTTCGCATTCAACCACCGTCATCATCTTCTCGTAGGGGAACCCCGAGTAGTATGCGAGGCATTCCTCCTCTCCTCTCCGACGCTCCTCCGTTCTCCGGCATTCCTCCGCTCCTCTCCGAAGCTCCTCTCCTCTCTGAGATTGCGCAACGAATGGCAACACCTGTGGCTCCGCGCGCGATAATGCGAAGCAGCTTAGGGTTAGAGACGCGATGGTAGTTGCTGCATACTCCGCTGGTGGCGCCACTGTAGCTCTGCGGTATAAATGACACGCGCGCGCTCTGCTCCCCTCATTCTCCTCCCGCAACGCCGCGATTGAACTGAAAACTAATGGGAACTTGAGTCGACCCCATGGCTGCTTCACATACTACTCAGGGTTCCCCTACGGAAAGATGGTGAAATTTGTTCTGAGCACGAGCCAACATCATTTGTTTTAGTGTTTGCTTCTATCATGCCTCTTTTAAACCCCATTTTTTAGCATAGCACTTTTCTTTTCATTTGGTATCAAAAAAACCACTCCAACAATATACTTAAGTAAAAGAATGCTGGTACTCTTGGTTATGTGCCTACATTTTGCCTCAAATATGCCTGAGGTTTTTCTTGCACTGAATAAGGTGGGCATGTACAAGCAATGCCAGCAGTTTTAGTTTGGAATGATCCTGTTTACATATACATGCTTCGTGTTCAAGCACTGTCTCACTTGGCTGGGCGGCAGAATGGGTGACAGACAGACAGACATATAAACAGACCAAAATTTTTGCTTCTAAGTAGCCCAAGTAAAGCTGTCATCTTCAAAACTGAGCCAGAAAATGAGAATGCCTGCTCATCATAGCAGCTCTTAGCTGACATGCAACTATACATGATGACCAAGTCACTGCTCACCCGACCATGCGTCAAATATACCAAGAATGACTTGAGCAAGGCCTCCCTTTCGTAAAAGGGACTCTGTAAGGAGCTGCCCGCAGATGTCTCTCAGCCACTGGGGTGTTCTCTTCACAACTGAAGCCTGGAAAATAGAGAGCACTGTCAATGCTACTAATGATGAGTGGGCAAACAATCAGGGGAACCAGGTGCTGTTCAGATATCAGAACAACCCTCAAAATTTTAATGGTTCCCCTTCTCCCGCCTCTAAATAGTGAGACAATAGCTGTCCAAGATGTAAGCTTTTCTTCCCCTATGTTGAATTTTGTTCTGTCGCACATAGCAAAATAACCGAGATGAAGAAGATGACATGACCTGAGGACGCTGGGGAAGAAAGATGAGAAGAGGATCAGCGGATGCCATGGTACTTATAGTAGCTAGTAGATTGTCTAATGTAAATAGAGTTGTTCCTTCCATTGCTGGCACTTAGACTCGTTGTTCCTTCTATTGCTGGGACTTAAACTCGTTTCTTCCACACCCTACACACTTAGCTCCCCTAAATTTCAAAGAACACCACCGGAAAACATATTTTTGTATCAGTGATTAGGTATCATACATTAAAAATATTTTCTAAACATGATTATCATCATAAAAACTTCAACAGCAGGAAACTGATAATTGTACTAAAGGAAGTAAACAAATGGGGAAAAATTGCAGTCACTTTGTGACTGCCTTGGTTGGCACTGCCAATATGTGAAGAGAAAACTTAACATCCACCTGAAATGCAGCCATAAAACTGCAAAGGAAAGCTCTACTACAGCTTTCTCGGAACTCACAGTTGAAAAACAAAATTCCTCCTGGGCCAGAGCAAATTTTTTAACTCCAAAGTTTTCTGAGAAAAGTGTAAAGCTTACTTTTATGGTTTCATGGCTTCATTTCAGGTGGGTGTCAAGCTTTCCTTTCACAGAAACTTGCTCTACCTTCACGACACCGTAGTACTCAAGGTGTAGTGAATGCAAAAGCATTATATAATGTCTAATTGCTGGACATGTCCTCCCGTTACCCTTTCCCATGCAGACACCCCCTTAACCAGCTCTCCCTTTTCCTCACTTTGGCCACAGGCCATCCATTTTGTAACAAAGTGTATTGAACTCAACTTTCTCGTGTCTGAATCGCTTGTGCGCCATCGGTTTGGACAGCACCCAATGATCGCAAGTTTCAGTGGATGCTATATGATGGCACTACTGTGGCACACCATGCAAAGCGGATATTTGGACAAAATATGCTTTGATGCTCCCTTAATTGCTACTTCTATCATTACCATGCTCAAATTACTTGTGTAGACTCAGTAGACAACACAAGCTTCTAAGTCAAAGATCCCAAAACGTTCGCTCAGTCTGCCTTTAATCAGCTTAGCCATGTATTCACCAAGGTGTTAAGGATATCTGCTCGCCTTAGATTCTAAAGGTCTAGGGTTCTATTCCCAGACACAAATTTACCCAGTTTTCTACTCAATCGCTTTACTTTGTTTATAGGAGCTTCCTTGAAAAAGCTGCCATCACTCCGAGCATTCTTTCACCTTATTTTATTTCCTGGGCCACCGACCATTGTCTGTGCCATTTGTTGGCAATTTTGTGAGCCATCTCTTAATGAATCACGAAGCCATATTTTTGACACACGATGTTAAACAATGCTTTTGCTTTAAGATGGAGGTGGGCAGCACATGAGCATTGGTTGTGACAGAGGTGAACCATAACTTTGAAAGGGTGTGACATTGACAGCATGAAGTTGCTGAAGAGGTGGACGAACAAAAGACACCTGCTGCATTCTCGGCTACGCCAACTGTGGGGTAAAGCTGATCTAGGTCACCCTTCTAGTCAGATATGTCAACCGATGGAACAGAAGTTGGAGCCCTCTGCAACAGGTACAGTGCAATCGATCCAGCCAATATCGGCAGCTAAGTAACCAAAGACAAAGATGCCATGAAAAAATGCGTTTAAGCAAGATTACAACTCAAAGTACCCGCCAAGAAGATGGTGCGAAATCACACCGAGAGTAGTAAGAAAGGAGAGAGGGGCAAGGCAGCATTTCGCAAATGCTGGCTGACAGGCAGGATGCTCCGATTCATTGCTAAGGGAATAATAGAAATTCGGAGGACTAACAACCATAAGGCACATTTCACAAGGTTGAAACAGGTGAGGGGAAAGATGTAAAAGGTGACAGATTCAAACTGCTGTGCCTCTAGTAGTTTGGGAAGGAACTGAGCACTGGGCAGCAGGGGCTGTCTAAACAGTATGGGGAAGCAAGCAGCAGCCAAAATGAACCTCCAAACATTTAGACCCTAAAAGTGGCAGTTGATCGAGCCAACAGAACCTTTTGTTGCTGTGCAGACTGCAAGTGAAACAAAATTTCACACTCAGTGGTGCCAGAAGTACATTGAAGCACTGCAACGTAACAGCGAATACTAGAAGGACAGCAACATGGGCAGACTGGGTGGCAGCCACGATTTGGGCAAACATCACTAGAGAGCAGCAAATGGAGTGTGAAACGGTACGTCAAAGACTTGAGTCGAGATGGACAGGCAGTCTACGGTCGATGCAAACAGTTCTTAGTGACAGGATTACACCAGCTAGGGGGGCAACAGAAGCCCAAGCCAACAAAGTGGATGGGATTACAATTAAAACTAGAGCGATTTATGGGCCATAACCTTGCGTTTGCTCAATGGTACTTAAGCTACACTCAGGCAAGGCCGAGCCTCATAGGAAAGTATATTACTCATCCTGGTCAGCATCAAACCCCTTATCTCAAGAACGGGTCCAGGACCAACACTTATCATGGAAACACCAGGAAGCTTGGAAATTATGATGAGCATCACAAGCTTGAAATAAAATAAATTAAGGGTTCAAAGCAACATACAATTTCACGTTATCAACAACACTGTTGCCCACATCACTATAAAAAAGTAATGTTTACTTTTTTGTGTGTGTGTGCGAAAGATTGCCCTACGGCATAAGAAAATATTTTTATATGTACAATACTGCACCTGTAACGCACAAAAATTCAAGAAGAGACCAGTGCTGGGGCCCCCATATTACAATGCAATGGAGGTGAGGGTTCAGTCACATAAAAACAGTTTTCCATATTTTTGGGTGTATCAAAAGTGCCCCGCCCCCTAGACTAAAAGAAAGCCCAAACCTAACAACGGCCCCATCAACAGCCATGCTTCCATAATTACAACCATAGAAAAAGGAACATTCAGCTATGTAATGAAAACAAGTCCTTCGCCAAGGTTTGTGCGCATGACCAATGTATGTGCTTACTTACTCTATAATTTCTGAACACGATATTTTGGTGTCCAGAACAATACTCGAAAGCATTCGTGTATAGCAGGTAAGGATTATTCTCCTGCCACAAAAACTGCCAATCTTCTATGCTTGACCAGCTGTAGTCCACGCACAAGAGAGTGTTACAGCTGCTCAAACTTCCCTGCAGCACATGAATGACCATGGATGCCACAAAACATACCTTTTTCAATGTCAGGTCGGATGGATTAGATATCAAAAGTAGCAGCTCTCGAACAATAAGTGGTTGATATGTGGTTTCCAGCAGATGCTGCAGATCAATGCCAAGTCTCTGCCTGTCCTCCAGCATTTCCTTTATCAAATGGGTATCATCAGGTGGTGGTGCCCCAGCTACAACCATAAAACAAAATTGCTATAGAAGTTGTATAAGATGACAAAAGAATTAGCTTCAATCGAAGTTAATAATAGTACCAGAGTCCTTCAATGCTTTAATGGTCATGAAACTCCCACCCAAGTTTTGTTTGGGCACCTTCGCAGATCGGAGGGCATCGGGCGGCGGCTGTCGCTGCTCCGTGCGTGCAGCCATGCGGAAGAGCCTGCGCCCACCTTCGGCAGCACTTTCTCGATAGAAACAAGGTACTGGTAATTATACCCCCAAATGTTGCTACAAAATGAAGCCAAGAGGAAAGTCTTGTAATTGCGACCCTTACTGGGAATCCGTACCAGGCAGAACACACGCTATGAGTGCATGAGAGCGAGTGTTGGGTGACGTGACCGCGGGTGAGGACATGTGTGGGATTGATTGGTTCATGTGGCCAATCAATGGCTCATATTAATTATTTTGAAAGGGGTCTTCGCTCCTTATTTTTATTGTTACAGTTCCTTTAGGTACATATGTATATATATTTGCTGTGTTGCTGCCATTTCTTTATGAATCTGCCTCACTTCTACGCCTGTACCATTGACCATCACCTGCTGTGGAATTTCTGTACTTGCTCCCCCCTTATGTAATACCCCGCAAGGGGCCCTTAAGGGTATAATAAATGATGATGATAATAAAAACTGTGGACTGACATCTGGGTTTGATTCTGAGAAACTTCTCAGAAGTCCCCACGCATGGGAGACTTTAGGGGGAATCGGGTTCTGAGATGGTGTAAATTCTTTACTGACCTTGGACTGTGTTGCGCTCCTCATAGCCTTGCCCAGCCACAGCTCTCAACCTTGAAAATCTTTTTCACAGCACGGCCATCAAAGCTCTGGAAACAGCGCTATTCCCTTCTAGGGAAAATTTACGTGCATCAAAAGCCTAAATAGCTTGGTCGTGGTGCTCCATGCTTGCACGCGATATGCACCGAGGTTCAAGACATTTTGTTTTAACCTGCAATAAGGTGGATATAGTGAGCGACATGCGGAAATTTCTGACACCTGCTGGGACTGGACCCCGTGCGAAATGCAGGGGAGACATATCAATGCGGGGCGAAAGGAAAAGTTTGCACCGGTGGACAATAATTTCTGTCCAGTTCCCTTCAGACTCTGCTTCTTCAATGGTTCTTTTTTTTTTTATGCATCATTGAGATGCAGTGTGGTGTCATAGTGCCCTTTTTCAATATGCTGAAAGCCTTGGCATTATTGAGCATTATAAGACAGACTACTCTCGCGAGTGTCTCTGGTTTCTGATGGAAATAAGTTGGTTGTAGAATTTAAGTTTACAATGGGAACGGCAGTTGGAGTATTTTTTAATAATTCTTGGCATTGTACATTGCTCCTTATGCATGCACTCACAGAAACTCATTCGCAGCGAACATTTACATATTCACATTTTTGCATATTTATTTTAATATGATATTAACATAGTTGACATAGTTACAGGCAATGGTGATGAGGCCTTTTATATAGCGAGGTTATTTCTGGGCTATTAACCCCTGGAAACAAAGGTCGGCCGAGTGATAAAAAAAAGAAATGTCCACAAAACAAAAAGGCGGCGGTTTTAAAAAAGCCCTGTGGAGATCCAGTTCGCTAGATAAGACTCAGCTAACGGCAGCAGTGGAACTGGAGACCAATATTTAAGAGCTCCTCCTACAGTTCGGCAATGTGCCTGATTACAAAACCATCCCCCCGTTAAAGGAAAAGGAAACGGAAAGAGAAGACATTGCAGAAAAAAAAAAGAAAAAAGAAAGAAATCTCCACTGCAGCTCTCACTAGCTTGGCTTCCCTTTCACTTGCTGGGCATTATCAGTGAACTGCTGCTCTTAGAACGCCTTATTCTTTTTGTGAGAAAAAAAATGCAGGAGGCACTTAAAAGAAAAGTGGATCTTTTGTGCTGTTGTGCCCACAAAATGCAACATGCAACGTGCAGCAGCAGTTCAGTTTCCGAGGGGTATGCCCTCTACAATGTCTGCGAACACATTGACGCGCTATTTACATCCATTCACGACGCATTCGCCAAGGCAGCGTGTAAATGTTTTTTTCGATATGCGGACGTGCAGTAAATAAAAGCTCAATTCGCTAACTCCTTTCGGGGAATGGTACGCTTCTATCTCGCGCACAGCTCGGCATAAGAAGGAGAGCGAAATGGCAGCACTTTGTCACCATTTCCTCTGTAGCCAGATCGGCAGGCAGGATTGCAGTAACAGCGTGACCGTTCACAAGAAATTCTTCGTCCCTCACAAAATGCCAAGGTCATTTTAACAGCACCCAACAAGTAAAGCGAACACGGTGAGCGTCCATTCCCTGCCGGATGCCCTCCGACCACTTCCCCAGCTTCCCTTCGTCCCTTCAATCAACGCAAGCACCGCGGTGCGGCCTCCTTGGGCAGCGCACAAAGCTCTCCCATTGCGTTACGGTGGAGTTTCATGACCAGAAAAGCATTAAAGGACTCTGATAGTACAAAGAAATTAACTATGAAAATAACAATAGATGCGTGGCTCTCCATAGGCCAACAAACACTATCAACATACCTCTGCATTTCACTAGCGACAAATTCAGCTTTTCCATAGCTGAGGGGCGACTTAAAAGGTCAACTTCAGGTTTACAGCTTTCACTGTCATCAGAAATCTGCAATAAAAAAAAAATATTTCGATAGCACAATGAAAGTTATCTCAAGAATATTTTGTCACTGGCAAAAGACTGATGTCAATTGTTGCAGGTGAAGCATACAATTGCTTCAAGTGTACGAAATAAGAATTATTTATCAAGAAATACCTACATACGTCAGTCACAAATTAGAAAATTTTGTTGCAGGGAGGTTCGTACACACATGGCAGATTACTTGAAACAACATCAGGAATATCAACCTAAGGAACTGTTATGACAGTGCCTAGCTTGGCTGACTGAGAAGATTAGGTAAAAAGAAAAAGGCTGTGTCTAGCCTTCTGCCCAGAGAATGATAAATGCTGAAGTGCCGTCCAGATGGAACTCAAAGCAAGAAGTGCCTACGAATTCCATCCTGAGGGGACGATGACCTCACGCACCCTTCACAACTCAAGGTGAGAGTAGTCTACCTCGATTTTTAGTTAACTGGTCAAACCACTTTTGCTTACTGATTAGACAGAGTCACTGTTAATTACTCTCACCATATGAATCGAAAAGTGGCAAGGGGTATAGCTACCACAAAATGCTAACCACGGCCCCCTCCCCCCCAAAAAATAATAAAACCTCCACAGAGATTCCCACCCGAAGCCATGTCTTCCAGAAATGGAGGCGTAAATGCCTGATCAGCAGTACTTAGCAGCTTTCGTTTTGCCTGGATGGAACTTTACTGACAGCTGTCGTTGCATCTGGATGAAATACTACACTGCCCCCCCCCTCCCCCCCCCAAAAAAAAAGTGAGCTTGTACAACTTTTCTAATGCCCCTATACTACCAGGCCATGTGTTGATGTCTACATGCTATAAATGCTGAAATTCCATTACAAAAACAAGGTTTAACTTTTCACCCAACTCACTTTCCGGATGGGTGCATGGCATAGCTGCAGTGAAGCTGCCAGAACGTCAACAAGGTGATGATGCAGGACCATGCTGCAAAGCACAGGGCTCTCGATGCACACCAAGAGAGCCTGAACGGAGGCGACCAGATATCTGTGCTTCTGCCATGGCAACAGAGCTGCGCTGCACTCCGGCACACCACTGGCAGTCCGCCGTTCAAGCGCCAGTCCAACTCCCGGCAGAAGGTTTGGGTTTATTCCAAGGGCCACCACAAACTGCAGCAGCCCTTGCACAGACTTCTGCTGCAGAACCCCGAGGCAGCTCGTGGGTGCTGGTGGAGCGTCTGAGGGCTTGGCGGGATCGTGAGGGTGCGAAGGCGTTGGCACCGTTGATGCTTCATCTAATAAGTGTATCAGTGCGATCAGGAGTGAAATGCAGTGATCAAGGAAAAGCCAAAGAGGGTTGTCACCCCTGTGTTGTCGAAGCAGGTGCGGCACGTGACTGGAGAGTATCTTGGCGACATTGGCATCCGCTGATGCCTTCTCGGCAAAGCAGGCCAGCCGTTGTTGCAGAAGAAAGATAAAGCTGCTCCCGCACCCCACCTGTGCCTTGGCATCTGAAAGAGGACGGAGAATACATCTTCCTCAAAAGAAAAGTAGGCAAACCCAGGACTTCACGCCAATTTCTTCGCGTGTACGCACTCATAGCTCGCGCTGCCATCATATCATTCCAACAAGGTTGTAAGTGAGGACTTTGTGTGAATACAGTAACAGCACTGAATTAATTGTGTTTTTTTTTTTAACGTTTTCGCTAGTTTCCTTCGTAGCTAGCGCTTTTGTTTATATATGTCTAACGATGATTAATGACGGAAACAAAATTAGCAAGTTACAACGCTGCGCGGTAAGGACAGTGGCAAAGGACGGGTTCTTCTTACGCAACGTGCACGCTGACAGTAGGTCTATTTATTTGTCATTTTGGACTGCTCAAAACTGCTCCAGAGCAGCTCCGTATTTTATTTGCCCATAGAATTTCCATTGCGAGAGCAGTTCTGCACTGCTCACGAACTGCTCAGGACTGGCAAATAAAGGCGACCAAGCAGCACCAGTAGTAGCTAAGCAAGAAAACAATGACAAGCGGTTAAAAATAAGGTGGGAAACGTAATCACAAAACACTGCGCAGTTCCCATTGAAACGTGAATACACTGAGTGGAGCTCACCGTGTTCCTGTGGGGATATCAGCACATCTATGATAGATATAATGGTTTTGATGTCTGAGTCCGTCATCTTTCGTCAAAATTATGAACATTCTGTCCTAACGGATAGCGCGAACACATGGCTACAGCAGCAGAAACACTACAAACGTAAATAAATCAACCTCGCATGTTGACTGGCTTGGATTGACTTCTATAAGCGTCTACTGTTACGTAAAGTCGCCGGAAACCATAAACAGTAAAATTTAAGCTTTGCCAAGAACTATAATAAAATATTGATTATAAATAAAACTATTGCGCACGAAAATTTAGAGTAACGTGTAGCGTTTTTGTGAAACTTTCTGAGAAACAAAAAAAAGTTTCGGTTTCGCTTTTAAGCGGCGTCTTTTGCGCGTTCGATTATGCGGCGTGCCGTGGTTGAACACTTGACTACCGCCAGAACTACCGCTAAACTGATCGTACAGTGAAATTTCCTCACACGGCGTTTATTACAAGTTAACCTAAGCCCGTAGGTTACCGGCAGAACGGCTAACCACGTGCCGTGTGAAGAAAGAGCAAACGTAACTTAGGAAGTAATTTTATCGATTGAAGCTAGAGTGCACACACCAATTTAAGCATTTAAGCCCTGAAAAGCTACAACTTGCTGACCGAAATTGTACATTAAAAGTATTTCAGCTCTACATGCCTGGCAGCTCGATTATTCTCGTCTATGGTTTTTTTTTTCTTTCTTTCTTTTTTTTTCACCAGTTACAGCGGAACAGCGCAATGACTCGTTTGCAATTATCCAGATATTATACATGCATGCGAATTGTTCCGCGCACAATACGTAATGGCGCAATTAAAGGGAAATGGCGTGCGGCAATTAGGCCCTCTCCTAAAGTTTACAACTTGTACGCACGCGGTTTAATTGAACTTATAGCTGCCGAGCGGCTATCACTTTCTCGATGGCACCAAGAAAACTGGGTGCTTATCGAAACCCATCCATTGCTCCGTGACTACGTGAACGCGTCCCATCGCGTTTTCGCAACGGGGCGAGGATGGGCAGCGCTTCGAAACCAGGCGGGTGATCAAGTGGCCCATTCCGCCGGCTGTGCGCTACTACCGCTGGTCGCTCCCGGCGCGAAGGCTTCCTTGAAAACCGGTTTTCGTCACGGTTGCCAGTAGTCTGTCCCAGATCTTAGGAGTGGCAACGCGCGGCAGCAGCACGCGGGCGCGGCGACCAGCGGTACTTTCGACATACTCGGCCGGCAGTGCCCGCGACGGTCCGCACACGCGCGTTTTCGGGCCTCGCACTTGTGCCGCGCTGACAGGGCAGCGGCGTGTGAGCCTAGCGCGGTGCTCGTCGACAGCATGACTTGACTTGGATGAAACCCGTCGCCAGCGAGGGCCAGCCGTCCGCGCGGAGTACTCCTCGAGCGTCTCTTCTACTCGGAAGCGGTCACCGTCACGGCACCGCAGTCGTAAGTCTCGATCACTTTAACAACGTCCCTCCCTCTGAATTTGGATGTGACGTGAGTTCTGAATACAACTTCCGCGAGGAACACGTTCATAAAGCGCAGAATTAAATGGAGTGCTGAAGCCGGAGTGATTTTAGCAGTTCTGGCTGTAGCAGTGAGCAGAGGCGGACACGATTGTGTAAACCCCCAATCCTGTCAGCACATTGCTTTCACTGGTTCAGCCCTGAATTCAGACTGAATTTCAGCTCACGTAGCACGTGTACGGTTTGTTTAGCTGACAACATTAAGTGAAGTAACACGCTCACAATGTTCGGTTCCTGCGTTCTCTGTTCACTTGTGTTGAACGGAAGAAATTTCTGTGCTTCTGGTAATTAAACTACACGCCATATATAAAAAGCGCGCACAGCGCGCATGGAATGTACGATAAGCAGCCCAAACCGCAAGTGCTGTCGCGCAGCAGGCTCTTAATGCAAAATAGCAATGGAAACATAGATATATCAACCGGACTTTGTACAAAACAAATGGATAAACCGAAGAGTTGGAAATGCTGAAAAACGTACTCGTGATAGCTTTTGTTCGCTGCTTCTAGAAATGTCCCGTTTTAAGTTTGCCTAAATAGCAGCCCATGTGCCCCTGCGAAAAAAAAAAGTCCTCTTGTGTATGCGTGTGTCTGTGTACGTACGTGCATGCGTGTGGGTGCTTCTGTATGTGTTAATTGTGAGTGCGCTTGCCAAAAAAAAAGCAGATACCGACTACAGTTACGGGATTTGTGTGGAGTATTTCTAGATGAGGCATGGATTATTTTGTCGTTTCTTCACAAAACCACTTCCACTTTCCAGCGCAAGCGTCCTGCTTGATTAGTGCGCGTGCACTGTGCATGATAGAGATTGAGTTCGGAGTCGCCGGGGACAAATTTATATTTTGTTTTTGCTTCGTTGTTATGCTTGACTTCCGAAATTCCTGAACACTGTCGTAAACAATAAACCACAGTACACCGCGAAATAAATATGCCCTGCACCGCCCTTCAACCCTTCCTCGATCCCTCAGACGTCTTCTCCGCAGGATCGACTTCTATTATTAGTGGAGCGGCATCCTTATATTCCCAAATCCTCAAATAACCTCCGGCTATTTTTCTGCGTGTTATCTCGCACCGCTCGCATCAAACTTGAATGGGACGCTTTAAGGTAAATTCATAAACCTGAACACTGTAATTTCGGAGCTACATAGAGATCAATTTTCCTCAGGTCTTTCCCATCCGCATTATCGGGAGGAAGAGGCCACTCCACTGATGATTGAGCGGGTAGGTAGGCGGCGTATGCCAATATCAGTTTTACTCTTAATTTCAATGCGGTCGATACATCGCGAATCTTTTGTGCGCCTCCTATCATGCCTCCATGTACTCTTGTTTTGAATGCTAATGCCATGGCCGAAACAAGGATGCTGCGAAGCGTGCAATCCACAAATGCAGCCGCTGAGAACGACCTCTTAGCATCCAGCATTTAAAAAGAAAAGGGACAAAAAAGTCAGCAGTTTTTTTTTTTTTTTTTGCACTTTCCATGATTTCTTTGGAAATCTTTTAGGGCTTGACTTCTATTTGGCGTCTCTACGTAACGTTAATTTCCAATTCACATTAAAGCATCCGGGGTGTGTGTGGTCTAAACCATTCCGTATCCCTTTTGCTGCGGAGGGCCCCGAAGCCCAGGTATTCAACGTACAATAGGGTTTTTTAGACCATTAAATTCGGGATCTTCGCTGTTTACGATTTTGTCGCAGAATGCCACATACTGCAGGGTAACGCTCGCTGGACATGCCTAAGTCGCCTGTGCGACTGCAAAATCTACAGGGGCGGCCACTAGCTGTTAGAGGTAACACAATAGGGTTTTTTAGACCATTAAATTCGGGATCTTCGCTGTTTACGATTTTGTCGCAGAATGCCACATACTGCAGGGTAACGCTCGCTGGACATGCCTAAGTTGCCTAAGTCGCCTGTGCGACTGCAAAATCTACAGGGGCGGCCACTAGCTGTTAGAGGTAACACGGCAGCGCGTTACCTCCTCCTCTTCCACCTCCATCCCCCGGTGGTGTCACGTGACAAGCTGCAACGCGATTTCACCACCCCTTCCCCTCTTATTCTCCACTCCTCTCCCCGCGATGTCACGTGACCGTGCGGCAACGCGGTTGTTCAACCTAAAATTCAAAGATCAAAACTCGGTTAACTGGTGTCGCGTTAAAAAGCTTGACCTCAAACGAGGTATTCCAAGCTATCTGAGTTATTGCCATCTCCTTCCCAGCGAAGCATCTGATTTCACCTTGGGTGGAAGCTCTGTTCGTCTAGTTCGATGCGATTAATTGAAATAGTTGCAATGTTAAAAAACAAATAGCCGAAGAAACAGTGCAACACCTTGTAATATTGGGGAAGCTGCTATGCGAATCAGTTAAACATATAAAGATAAATTTTGTCTAAGAATGAAAGATAAGAATCAACCTTCATTTCATGTACGATCACATCGGGCCACCGCTATATATGGAAGCCGTGAGCCCTATAAAAGATACTGCAGGAACGCAATACTAAAAGGCCTGGTCACTTCCTGTTTATTAGGGTGCTGCGTTCACGCGTCGCAGGAGCTTCTCCAGGTGGTCGTGAGTGGCTAGGACTTGCTGCCGTGTCGCCTGAATTCGGGCTCAGTGGCTGGTGCAACTGGAGTGCTGTCAGCCCGCAGTAAGAGCTGGTCGCACGAGACGCCAAGCGGCAAGTCGCACAGGACCAGGCTGTGCCACCAGCACCAGGCTGTGCCACCAGCACGCTTCACTGTCGTCAGCAAAGGTGGCTGCGAGAATCACTGGTGCTCTCTCATCTGCTTCGTAATGCGTCCCAATGACCGGTGCGGACGCTTTCTTCGGCCAGCTTTTGATGTCCTGCTGAAAGAGTCGTAGCCGTGAGAGCCAGATTCCCACCCCGAATATGTTCCGGGGCCATATTTGCCTTCAGCTTGGACATCCGGCGGCTGTGAAGCAAAAACTTCCCCTTTAACCCGCCTAATAGGCTTAGCCAGGGAAGCCTCCTCGGCTTGCTTTCTTGTGGCCAGTACCCCTCGCTCCCGCAGCACAGTCGCGACCTCCTGGGCGTCTGGGTCGTCCGACGAGGACACGATGGCCCTGATATGCAATCATCTGATATGCAGTGTCTGCGAGACGCATTGGGATATCATTCGTCTTGTCGTGCGGTCTCGCCGGAGTTCCCAGGCAGCATGTCAGGCGCAGAACATGTCCTCAAAGTCATCATTTGCTTCTTGGATTCCATTCACTTGCAGCCCTTCAGTGAATGCCAGTAGTCGCGTATACATGAGTTCTTTCTTTCCAAGTGCATTTCGGTGAAGTCCTGCGATATCACGGTACCCGTGGGCCGGTTCGAGGTAGCGCTGCAAGTCCATGAAAACCAGACTTCCAATTGCGCATCGATCGAGCGCGCCATTAGCTAAGCCCGTGTCGTTGGCCCGCATGACGTCGGGCTCAACGAGGCAGATGGCCCGGAAAGTGCCCGGCTCCAAAGGCGAAGGAGATGACACGACGGTTACGTCATCACTAATGAAACAGCCCCGGGTATTCGAGCAACAACTCGTTGCCCTCGGTGACCGAGGACGATGGCGGTGAGGCGAATTTCACATGATAGTAATGCGTTGAGGCACAGCCGGTGCCGGACCTCGATACACTTGCTGTGCCGGCTGGTACTCTCCAACGCGAACTCATCCAACGTGGGCTCACCGCGAACTGACTGGAGAGTTTCGAGCGACAGCATGGACGCCGCCGCGTGCGGCGTCGTCGAGCGCCTCAGCCATGCCTAGAACAAATGACTTGTTCGGTGGTCACCGTCACCGGGCTGTATAATCCTTGCCTCGTTAGATGCCGTGGCCCGGAAAATCATTAGCCTAACGTAAACCGTCCCCTCGTGAGCGCATCACGTGTCACGTGAAAAAAATTTAAAAAGGTTCATTTTAGTTCCCTTTTATTTATCTGCAGTGCTTTCAAATATTTTCTTTTCTCTATCTTTAACTTGACTTTAAATGTTTTCCCACAGCTTTAAGTTACTTTTATTCAGCGCCCTCTAGTCAATTAAGAACATAATCTTTTTCTGACCACCTAAGATCGGCCTTAGTGCCATTCACAATTTATAATCGTCTCCGCTAACTTCGCGCTCGGCCCACCGGGCAGCGTCATTCCACCGAGCGTCAAGAATGAAGCTATTGTTTATGACCGTGCCTACGCATGTTATCGTTCTACGCACTGGGCAGGTAGCTCACTCTCTCCGCATGAATGAAGTTTGTGGTTACGCTAGTACCATCTCTAGAGGTAATGTAAGAACAGCCACAGTCAGTCTTCTCATCTGATTTTTCAAAGAAAAATATCTGGTTATGACTACTACTTCACATTCCGCGCTCTCGTTTATGCTCACACACCATGATCACTTCGCCATTTTACTTACATTATATGTTTAGTATTCTGTACGTACTTCGGCTAAGGGAATATATCAGCGGAAAGAAAACTGCAGCTCCTTTGGCTTTGAAGGCAGCGGATGAACAGGCCACGTGTTGAAAGTCGCACGTGGCATGCCCCTCGCACTGTAACGCGTTCAGAACGTGGTCTCTCGGCTCATTACGAAGAATTACAAAGCCTTGGTCTGTGATGAAAACTGTTTCATTTGTTTTTAATGCCATAACCCTAGGTGGGTCTTTGAGAGAATAAACGGCCGTCCCAGAAATTCCTCCTCGACATCGACGGGTTCCACGCCTACAGCAGCAGCACGCCCATACTTTCGCATCCGCACACGTAATCAGACTTACGTGTCCTCCGTAATTTTCTTGCAAGTTTTTTTGTTTTTGAGAAACTCATCTGCCTCCAGCCGCCGGAAGTGCAAGTGTTTGAAAACACTGATCTCTTCCTCCCTCTCTTTATATCTCTCTCCCTCCCTCTCTCTCACGCACGCGCACACGCACACACACGCACACACATACCTAAGATTTTGTAGTGTGTGTGGGGGGGCGCAAAATGGCGGTAAGCCGACATATCGTTCGGTGTTAGTCATGTGGAGCAAGCGCATGCAATGCGAAATTGATCAGCGTCGTTACGCTATTCGCAACAGCCTACAAGCCGTATCCAAGTAGGACTTCCTGCTGGGATAGTTGATGAGTTTGAAGCGCAGTGAAAAACACGGACGGCGATCTCAGAGTGACAGGACAGGCTTTAACTTCCGGCTACTATTATAGACACGAGCTTATATTCCTGTAGAAATCAAGAGGACGAGAAAGAAAGGCAGTAACAATTAAAGGCAGTCAGGGAACATGACTTGTCTATTAGAAAAAGACAGGTCGCACATTTGCCTACTCACTGTCGTGCCTGCGGTTGTGAGCCAAGCTTGACGAAGTCCAAATACTGAACAGAACCAAGAACAGGGATGCGAGGGAATTAGCTGAAGCGTACTATATCGGAAAGGGAGCAAGTGATTGTGTGAGTGATACCTCGATTGCACTGTACAATAGCGAAATGGGCTTTTAGGTGCGGAGTACCTTAGGACCGCACAATGTCCGTCCGCGTCCGTGCGCATAGCATTTACAATCGCAAAAAATCACACAGGCACCGGCAGGATTCGAGCCTGTGTCTGGTAGACCAGACAGAGATAGCGTCAGTTGTCTTATGAGTTAGTACCTTATGTCAAACGGCTTACTCCCTCGCCTGTAACGGTGCGGAGTACCTTAGAACCTCCCAATGTCCGTCCGCGTCCATCCGTGCGCACACCACCATCAAGCGAAAATCAAGCGAAATTCGATTTGATCGTGAGTTGCAGTTTCATTTAGGGAATAATCAAGGTGCAACTCACGGCTAAAATCGAATGACGGTCGGGGCGCAAATCGAATGTCACTCGGGCCGCAACTTGGATGTCATTTCGAGTCCCCGTTCTCCGCACCCTCGCCACCATCCACAGAGTGGAGATACTGCCATTTTTTCGAAGACATATGCTGTGAACATCTTTATCGTTGTTATAATGGGCGTATTTGTTACTGCCCTTCTTTCTCGTCCTCTCGATTTCTGCAGGAATATAAGCTCATGCCTAGTGCAATATAACTAGTTGGAAGTTCGCGCCTGTCCTGTCCACTCTGTGTTCGCCGTCTGTGTTTTTCATGGCGCTTCAAACCACGGGAAAGCGCATCCAAAAGCAGTTGCGCATGGTCGATCCATGCTGTACGGGTCGATCGCAGGCCACGAGCTTTGGAGGGAGGCGTGAAGTTATCCTGCTTGCCAGTTGCGTGGGTGCGACCACTTCGCGCCACTTGTTATGTTGCGGGAATCCCGTAGGGATGCGCAGCGAGCAACGCGGGCGGCAAGGAGAGGTTCCAAAATTATTTGCTGCTCAACAATAAATTTTCTCGCCTCAATATGTGCACATCGCGCTAGAGTGGGACGATTTTATTCTGTGGGGATAGGAATGCCCGTTAGTTAATTGCTGAAGAGGCGCACAGTCGGCTGTTGATTGGATTGGATTGGAAAAAACTTTTATTTGTTGAACATTTCCTTCACATGGGTATACATCGTAGTGGCTTTCTTTCTTCCCTCGCCTCCGCCTCCGTGTCGTTCTCTACTTCGTGGATATCATGTTTCGGCAACCTGTTGAAGGGGCATCCAGGCGTGCAAGCACGCATGCCTGCTATCGGATCCCGTGGCGCCCGAGGCTGCGTGCTCGCTTGAGCGAAGTCGTCGGGGAACGCCTTGAAAGGCGCTGCTCGAAGAAAACGGCTCGGAAGAGAGCAGCGAGCGCTCGCCGAGGCAGGGGCCGCCCCTCCCGGTGACGCCGTCGAGGCTCCGCGTTGCTCCCACGCACCGCTCCCTCCGGAGTCACGCTCGCCGATGCCCCTCGGCATTCCATTTGCTCGAATGCTTGCTCTTCGAGAAAGGGGCGGCGTCCTGTTCAGCGAGCTGATCATCTGCTCAAATGAGACTCATAACCGACACACATCACGGAATAGGCGAAAGTGCGCGGCCGTGTGTGTGTGTGCGTGCAGGAAAATTCCAGCGCTCATGTTTTGGGTGGCAAAGCTGTCGTAGGTGGAATGATGTCTGCGCTCTTCGGGTTAATTATCTCAACCAGAAAGAGAAAGCAAAAAAAAAAAAGGGGGGGGGGGGGCGACGACGTTTATGCGCCTTGTTAATATCGTTATACTGGTGGTTCTCCGTTGCAGAATCTATCCTGCCGACCATTTTGTAATTCCGCTGCGCCTTAGCTAAATTTGGTATAGGTGGAGTTTTACTGTAGCTGACAGGTGCGCGCCAGTTTGTTTCAGAATGTTTGCAGTCGTTTTTACGACCCTCCAAAGAAACGCCCGCGTAATATCACTTGTTTTAAAACCGACGATTGCTAATTTTAAGCGCTCCAACGAATTGAATCAGGTTAATTATTGCGTGTAAACACTCTACGTTTCCCTTTCCCGTATTAGCTTTGGAGCTTTTTTTTTTTTTTTGGCATGGAAAAAAAGGGGCCCCATTGCATTCCATGTTTTCGCACGCCTCGCTCAGGGTGCACGCGGGTGCAGTAGACGGGTGCGCTCCTGCTTGACAGAGCAAGCAAAGATAAGGCCAGTGGGAGTTGCTTAGGGGAAAAAAAAGGGGGGGGGGACAGATATCTTTTTGAAAAGTCCGCTTTTCATATGTCCGATATTCAATTCAAAAGTCCGATATTCATGGATGCTGAGCGTACGGGGTTAATTTAAAAAAAAAAAAAAAGCACATGTTTTCCACTCCAGAGCTCCTGGTATCCCGTCCTCATCCGGGCTTTGGTAAAGCTTTGCAATACGAAGAGAGAGAGAGAGAGAGAGAGAGAAGGATCTTTGTTGAGAAGCAGAGAGTTTTGCCGGCGTTCAATATCGCCTGCATGTTTCTCTGTTGAGGATTGGGCATGTAGGAATAAAAGGCCCTATGTATAGAAGGAGGTGGGCAGGAACAAACAAACAAGCAAACAAACAGAAAAAGCCGGCGTGGGCTTGGCGTACGATGGCGGACTATTTTTTTGTAACTTGCGTCACAAAATTCACAATTCCGAAATAAGACCAATGTCACCCAAATAGGAGAACAAACTTGTCAAAGCGTGGCGCTGCTTCGAAGGGGGAGTCCACGGTCCTAGAATAATTTTTAGAGTTACAGGTCCTTGTTCTAGGCGCTCAATTTCCTGAAATAAGTGCGTCCGAAAGATACTTTCTTTAGTATTTGGGCAAGAAAAAAAAGGGACAAGAACAAAATACATGCCCTCCGGAAAATATACCTCGGTGGTACAAAGATCGGGGGTTATTTTGTTTTGTTCTCTTGTTTTCTTGCTCAATTACTGAATAAAGCATCTCTCAGTCACCATTCTGTCGTTTGAGCATAGGCTGCACATGGCTGTACGTGAGGCGAAGCCGCATGCAAGCGAGCAGGACTGAAGAAAGATCATTATTGCGAACCGCAGTCTTTGCGTTAAGGCCTCCACAAGCATGTTATCACTGTTCGTTATAACGAACGCTGATATAGCGAATTATCTGATATAGCGAACTAAATACGAACTTTGGTTGGTCACGCTTCATTTCAGGGACACTTATTCCTTTTATAACGAAACCGAAACCGCGAGTGCCGTGCGCTATCGGTTGTAATGAATAAGCTTGGGTTTGCGTGAGGCTCGAATCTCGAAAGCTAGCATAAAAAAGCAAAATAAAAAAAATGTAAGGTAACGCAACCATTTTTTAGTAGCTCGAAAAACTTCAGAAGTAGAAAAGGCTCTTTATCGCGTCAACACTGTGGAGAACCTTATCCTGCTCAGTGCTGCGAAAAGTCACCAGACAAAGATCACATGCGTCTTCAAATAAATAAGAACGCAGACCTGTTTTGTCAAACGAGCGGTGTACTGTTGTTATTTCACGTTCCCATGTTCCGGTCCGCTTAATTTGAAATGCCACAAGGAGACAGCTAAGGAGACCTCGTTTGCAGTGGGTTCGAAGCCTAAATAATGCGTTTTTGTATCTAGGATTTTTTTCACGAGCCTGATTTCCGACTTGTTATAGCCGATTTTTACCTCCACGGTTACAACGAATATCGGAAATAACGAACTAATTTACTGCCCCGGTACTACTTTGTTATGACGAGGCTCGACTTACACATCATGCATTTACCAGAACTTTGCGTTTCAGCCAAAAGGCGTACAGCATGTAGCTCCAGGTTGGTTTTTTGCAATGCGTCCTGTGCAGTCGCGCTCAGATTTATGTGCTAACGCTGCACTGTCGCGTGCTGTATACATAGTATACATACCGGTGATACAGCACCGCAAGTTGTCGCCTGGCACGCATTGTACAGCCTCCCTGTGCATTTGTAACGACGCCCCCTGTAAGTCGTAATAAATCCGCCTTCATGTCGTTCGCCGTTGCTTTAAGACGTAATGCAAAAAATTCTAACCTTGAAATACATTCCTGCCGCACGAACGCACGCACACGCACGCACGCAAGCACAACACGTCCGCGCGCGCTTCTAGATGCCGTAGATGTTCCGATTTCTTAATTTTCTGCCAGAACGCTTGTTGCTAGACGAGTACTAAGTAAAAACAAAAGCAACACGCTGAAACGGGCACGAACAGCGCATCTATTTGCTCCTGCAGTGCACGCGCGGACTGCCTCGAGGACTTGCGTGAGTGTTCGGAGCACAGCTACACAGTTCGGCCTATTTTCCGAGCGTTCGATTACACCATCCCTTGAGGGGGCCGCGCTCGGGCGTTTGAATTTGAAACGAGCTGCACCCCCCGCAACACCGAGCGGGGCGCGCAGCGGCCTGCGCGTCTGTCCACACGACGATGACACGCTCGCCTCCACAAACGGCATCATCTCCGGCCGCCCACCGCGCCTTGTTCGCTGCCGGCACAAACAAGGCGAGGCGGTGGGCGTTCGCTTCTTGGCGCCGCTCGCGACTACACAGCCGGCAGCGGGCGAGCGTCTCGTGGCCGGACAGCCCAGTCACGCATTCGCAGTTAGGTCCGGCAGTGCCGTGACTCCGCTCTCCACAGTACCTTCGCAGGCGGCTGTCTGGCCTGCGCCACGGGACGACGAGGATAGGGTGCGCAATTATCGCCGGAGGCTTCTGTGGCGCCGTCGGCTACAGCCTATATTATATAGACCGCTTTTCTAGGGGCTTCAGCTGCGGTTTTGAGTAGCAGTGCACAAATTTCGCATGTGTTTTCAACAGCCCGTCTTGAGGACGGTTTGCGAGCAACGCAAATCTGCCCATGCATGCATACATTCACACCGGGTTGTCGATCATCTTGAAGGTCGAAGCGCTCGCACAACAGGGACAAAAGGTAGAAAATAGAGACGACACGGCGCTACGTTTTCTACCTTTTGTCCCTGTTGTGCGAGCGCTTCCACCTTCAAGATGAACAGCTACTGCGGGTTGTCGATGTCTCGAGCCAAGAGTGTGCAGATGAGACGCGCGTGTGTAAGCCGACATTCTCCCAGCTGCACTCAGAGGGGCTGATTGCCAGTGCTTGGTACCCGTTAAGTTACACTGTGAACTGGGCATGTTGGTATATATTCATTCGGCCACAGCGTGACAATTAACATCGACGAGCATTGAGCGAATGCACACAGACGCCGTGTTCCGTCGTTTGTGTGCCTTTGCCGTTGTTGTCACGTATTAGCACCATAAATTGGTACACATGTTGATTTCGAAAACTAATACTTACGAAGCAATAGGGCGCAGACAAAAAGGAGAAAATGGGGCAGTGTTTGTCAAAAGTGCTATCCAGGTTTACCCTGAAGCCTTCCGGGGTCGGCCTTCCGGGGCAGATCGGGTGTCAATTTCGCAGCCTCTGACAAAAGCGAGCACTTGTTCATCAAAGCACGCACACGCCGTCTAAATGACGCGTGGATATATATAGTAGGAAATAACGAACGAAATTCACGACTGGACTGCATATTCTTTTATCCACCTTATCGCTCCGCTCATCACTAACACGCGGAGCGGAATTGCCCTATAGACCTACTCTATGCTGCCAAAGAAAGCGGGAAACTGGGGGCATTCAGCACAGGAATATTTCCTAGTTCGTGTCATATGCTATCGTATTGCGCCCAGCGTGATTCTTGTTGTGTTTATTTTATTTTCGTTAGAGCGCATGCAGTTTTGTTATGTGCTGTTTTGTTATTTTAACTGCAGTCGCTACCGACACCAGCGCCACCGCATCGTGTGAGGTGTTGTGAAATGGGTCTATATCGAATTAATTAATTATTCAATAGATGATTATGGTGAAACTTGTGAGGAAAGACCACCAGGACGCGTAGTTGTCACACCAAAGGGTGCACACCGGAACGCCTGCTGGTGTGGGGAAGGGGATGTCAGTCAGACAGGAGAGGCAAAGGAGAGCGATATGCTACATGATAACACACACACACACGCACGCACGCACGCACGCACACCAAGAGAGTAAAAAAAAGAGATAAAAAAAAGTATCTCGAGCTCAGCTCGCAGTACTTAGTCCCTAATCACTGGGCCAGGATGCGGAGCGCAGGGATGAGTCTCTAGGCGTTCAGATAGGAGCCCAGGGCCTCGTGGTCTCCGTCCCGCTCCCTGGCATCACCCGGTGGCCACAGTAGGTTGTCCAGCGGCCGAAGACCCCGAAGCGCGACCAGCAGCTCCGGCCTCCCCGCCGCAAACTCCAGGTATATAGAACGCAAGGAAGAAAGAATAGGAGAGCGCATCACGTGACTATTTTGAAGCCTATAGTCTGGCTCACGGGAAACGGCTTCTGTACAGTGCTACGTGCCCTAAAAACTGTTACTGCGGACGGTACCGAACCCACACCTCAGCAACAACCGAACCACCGCGGCGGATGAGAGAGAGGAAGGGGGGGAAGGCGGTTTATTAGAGCAAAAGCGGATACGTCTGCCAGCATGCGCGACAGAGATGAGGAGGAAACACTTTTATCGGAAGGGAAGGCCCATTTGGAGAGAGGGCTGGTGGCGTGGGGGTTGTGTGGGGGTTGAAGACAACAAGCTGGATATGCGTCTCCGAGGGTGTGGGAGACGTAGAAAATGACCTTGAGAACGGCACAGACGAGAGAAAAAGAGGAGGAGAAATGGTAATGGGGATTCACCGTTATAGTTGTCCGGAGCCGCCTGAATAAGCTCCGACGACCACCCTGAGATGACGACGGTACTCAGTTATAAATCACAGCAGGAAGCCGATCGGGCCTTGCTCATAGTATACGAGGGTATGCCATCGGTCCTGGTGTCAGATGCTCGGCCTCCTGCGGGAGACGAGACCTTGATTTTCTGGAATGGACTCACTCCTGCAGCACGTGCGCAACTGTTTCAGGAAATTCGCAATTGTCGCAGTGGGGTTTCGTGGTTTGACCAAGAAGAAAAAGTTAGAACTTCGTGCGTTCTGCGTTGAGACGCAACCTATGACATATCTCTAGCCGTCGAGAAAGTCGCTATGGCAGCCTCATTGTGTGCTCAGTATCTACGCGGTGCAAGAAGGTCTGAAGATATTCTGGTAGGGACCAGAGCCGTAAAGGCGGCTAGAGCGGCTCCCTCAAAACATGTCTTCTTCCATTTCTTTTTCTTCATTTGAACTATGATATCTTCTACTCTAGTTCGTTCTCTGATCCAGGTAGCTCGTTTCCTGTCCCTGAGTATTACTTCTAAGATTATTCGTTCCATGGGCCGTTGAGACGACCAAAGTTTGCTTTCTAGTTGTTTAGTAAGGCGCGAAGCCGTATGTCATAAACGCAGTATGTGCTGGTTGTAGATTTTTTTTTTTCTTTTGAGGGGCAGGGGTAGCTTATTTTTCATTATTTGGGAGTGCTTGCCGAGTGCTCTCCAGTCCATACCTATCCTGCGCCGCATTTCTCTCTCGTGGTTGGGTTCAGCACTATAACCATCTGACCGAGGTAGTTATATCTTTTACTTCTTCTAGCGTTTCGTTTCCTAAGCTGAAGAGGACATTCCACATAACGTGGACATATTGCCACGAACCATGTTTTGGGTTTGTTTGTTTTCGCCGACCGGCTGCGCCGGGCTTTGATATCTGTGTTATCCGTGGGCCAAGTGAAGCGCATGTTCTATTCTTTACGCCGCACGCGTTATCTCCTTTCATTGAGAGTGTCGCGAACTAACGTCACCAGCCTAGAATAATCTTCTATGATCTACAGTGTTCTGGATGCAATTCGACTGTTCGAGAAGCCCTCGCGCCGAGAGATAATGACCGCAGAGCAGACGCCGCGGCATTCGAATCGCCGACACCAGTCTGCGCACGTCTGTTTCGCCGCCTGTGTATTCTTTGAGTCGTTAGGGGAGCGCAAGTTCGCTCCAATAAACTTATTTTCCTTGAAGACAACTGCGTCGTCTTTGGCTTCGTGACAATATAAATAACTTAAGCACGTAACGTGAAACTAGGAATATCCCATACGGAAGAGAAGGTTCAGAGGAGAAGAGTATTGCCCTTTCTGGCAATGATCGAGCTCAAAACGATGGGCTGCGCCAGTATATAGGAATACGTAAATACAGTCTAAACTAGATTTAACGAAACCCGATTTAGCGAATATATTTCGATTTCCCTCAGACGCCCATAGAGCCCAATACTTTGAATAACTCGAAATAACGAAACCAATATCATGGTCTGTCCAGGTTTAACAAACATGTACTAAAAAATACCGCTCAAAAAGTGTTAAGTTTCGGTTTATTGAACGCCTCAAATTTATTCATGGCGTGCCAAAGATAACACCGCGGAGCACCTCTGTCGCGCTTTTACAAAACTGCGCGGCGCAAAACGGGAGCACAGACAAAACTCTGTCTAGCAAAACCCGATCTTACGAATTTCCTGATCTAACGAACAAATTCGGATACCTGCTTTTATGAACTCGAACTAATGAAACAGGTTCAGCGCCATTCCCGATTTGACGAAGTATTTCGAGAAACAGACTCATTTTATAAAGGAGCAATTTCAAATGTGTTTTATTATAACGCCACGAAGATTATTGCTCTGCGTCAGAAAAAAAAAAAAAAGAGGCGCCTAATTTTGTTTTTACGGAGCTCTACGAGATAATCTCAGCAGTCCCGTGGCCGCAGACCACGGCGTCCCGGCCGGCACACTTTTCACAATCTTGGAGGGAAACAACGCCTTCATACATGCCCTTTCGTCTGGAATTGCGTCGAAGAAAAAGAACGAAAAGTTAGACTAAGGCCTGTTTACGTGGTTCAAAGATACGCTCCGAGCGCTACAAGACAAACTGATGTGTTACGCGTGTCTGACATGGGGCTACGACGTGAGGGCAAGCCCAGGCTGGCTTATTATTATTTCGTCGCATTGTAAAAAATGTCGGCCGGCAAGCGCCGCGGCCATCGCGATTACGATGTCATGTTAGATGCTGGGTGCGCCTCCCACGCGACCCGAAAGTATCTCCACACAATCGGACGAGAGAACAGCCCGGACGGCCTTCTGTGCAGTTTTCCTGAGACTGTCGAACATTTGCTTAGCGTTTGTCCAAGATACTCTAGTGAGCGAAAGAACCTTGAAGCAGCATTACTACGCTTGGACGCTTCCCCCTCTGGCCGAACAAAAGATTTTGGGCACGTGGGCTGACAACAGTAAGCAAAGCCTATCCCTTAAAGCCCTGCTTATATTCCTTAGTGACTCCTCTCTGGATTCTCGGCTCTAGGTTGCGGCATAATTCAACAGACGGCGGAATAATGTCTCATATTTTCTTTTGTATGGACGATAATCATGTGCTCAAAAGTGGTCTGTGATAATCTGATTGAGCTCCCCGTTGTAGACGCTTATTGGTCTTACTACATGTACATAGTTCATTCGTTGATTTCGCTGTCATTTCTCATACCTTCCATATTCATTCCTTTCTCTTTTTGTCCCCAGTACCCTCGCCCCAATGGGAAGTAGCGGGCCCAAGATCAGTTTCTCAGGCCGATCTCTTCTCCTTTTCAATAGACATTATAAAACTTTATCTCTCTCTCTCTCTCTCTCTCTCTCTCTCTCTCTCTCTCTCTCTCTCTCTCTCTCTCTCTCTCTCTCTCTCTCTCTCTCTCTCTCTCTCTCTCTCTCTCTCTCTCTCTCTCTACCTTTAGACAGCAAATTTATGGAATCAACTGCTTGTAAAGTCACAGTCCCGATTTTACGAAATAATTCGTGGTTCCAGGTGACTTCGTTAGATGGGGTTTAAACTGTAGTAATTTTGAGTTGAATCCACGACATGGCGCCAGCGGTAAAAAAAAAAAGTTTCGTTCGCACGTCATAGGCGCTTTTCCAATTCGGTCTTCCGTGGTCGGATTATTGAGGATGTGCTTTGTGTTGTTCGTTCACCATCGTTCTTCGGGTAGCTCCCGTGCTTTCGCCCTTCTTTTACATCGTTGGAACTCAAGTTGTTTTTGGGAAATTCAGGTTGCTGAGCCTACAGTCCGACTAGCATTGCTTCTCGTATGCGCGGAAGTGGTGTGTCTATGCAAGCGCACCGCTAAACCTTGTGACAAGGTGCTTAGACGTGGAGCTAGCCCAAAAAAGAAAAAGGAAGTGGTGGCCGAAGACGCTGACAAAAATTTTGAAGATATCGAAGCTCCCGTGCCAATACCGGGTCAAGTGATTAATTCCCTTGATTTGCTGCGGATGTTTGGCGGAACGCACGCGGATACGGAAGACGCGCTGGAGGCACTACAAACTTACGAGGAATCCGTGCAGCCGTTGCTGACAAAGCGCACGCAAAGAAAAATCACTGACTTCTTCGGTGCGAAATAAATTTGTAGTCCCCCGGGTGGTTCCTGTTCACGTAACAATCTTTGTGGTCTGCCGCAATTTTATTTTCGGAGCATTTACGCTTCGCAAATGCGGCGCCGCACAAGTTTTCTGGATGGCGCTACATTATATAATCAAATATACGGAATTATATGACCAAGAAATGCCTAACTCGATTTACCGAAGTTCTCGAAAAAACGAAAAAAAATGTGGTTGATTTCTCTGTCATAGGAATCGGTAAAACACGAAAGTGAAATGTGCAGCGAAATGTGCGGCGAAATGAGCATTATTTGCGGGTCGGCGGCTGTCTTGTGGGTGTGCTTGGTGAGCGACGTCCTGCTGGCGGGTCACTCCGGCAAAAGTGTACTGACGTCATTTCCGTAACGGATATGACGTCAGTGAAATCTTGGAGTACCCCGGCATAAAACATTTTGTGTTAAAATATAAAACCCGAAAACAAAAAACCCTAAGTATGATGTACTCTTTAGTACTAAAGGTTGCTTCCCTGCAAGAAGACCCGGTGTGCAGGGGTGCACCCTTTACAGGCCGCTTGCCTCGTTGTACAGGCGTTATTTACGTGCCGGTTATAACGCCAGTCAAATCTCTCTGTATCCAGGCATAAAACACTTTCGTGTTAATAATTCGCGACTACATTCAACTTGGCTAAATCGAGTTTTGACTGTAAACAGATTCTCTGCTTTTCTCTCGGTCGTTTCGCTCCTGCAGGCGGCGTGCGTGAGGCGGCGCCATGTCTAGCTCGACGTACGCCTACTACCAGGAGGAGCCTCGGACGCCCAAGCGCTACTTCAACCTGGGCGTCCTGTCGTGCTGCCTGGGAGGCCTGGTGTTCAGCGCGGGCATCATCCTCGTGGTGCTGGGCTCGTCGCCGCAGGAGCCCGAGGCCCTGTGGATAGCCGGCATCGTGCTGCTGCTGGCCGGCGGCCTGCTCTTCTTCCTCGGCATCGGCTCCATCGGCCTCTACCTGGCCCGGGAGGACCGCCGAAAGAAGGAGGCCGCCCGCGCGCGCACCCGCAACTACACGTCCAGCCTGCGCTCCAGCGACATGGTGCTCGTCGAGTGAGGCGGAGTTGACGCCTGTCCCGACAAACGGGAGACGCAGCGGACTACATAGATGCGTAGAATGCCTCTTTTCATGTTTGGCTCTCGTCTTCTAATGTTCAGTACAGCAGCTGAATCGATGTTATACATCGCGCGATAGCAATAGGTGATAGAGGGCCACAGAATTTCACCGAGATGAGGGCGTCCAGAAATGAACGATTCGCAAATGAGCAAGTGTTTGCTGAGAGAGGGAGACGATAATAGAACTCTGCCGTATAGAAGGTGAAAAGGAAATGGACGTAGATATTCAATTACACCCCTATTTCAACGTAGCCGTATCAGGCATTCGGCGTATCAAAAATGACGTCCGTTTGCGCAAGCGCTTTGCACTAGCGTTTCTCTTCTCTGTAGTAATTAGGGACTAAAGTGGATGCTCACCTTCTTTAGCTTGCTTTCGTTGTGCGCACATCGCGCTCTTAGATTCGGACTGCACGCTTGGCTGCTGACGGCAAGTAGCAAAACACGTGGTGACGTGACGATGTTTTTTCGCGCAGTCAGTCAAGCACGGCCAGTGTAAGTAAAACTGCCGAACCTCGAAGGATCGAAGTCAGTCTGTTCAGTGGCCACGGTCGCCGGTCTCGTGATCGCCTAAGAGAAGGAAAAGGAGGAGGTCGGGGTCTGATTGGCCCCTGAGAGTTAATCATAGTTCTACAAACAAAAAATTGCGCTGTACTGGGAGTCTCTAAAGATGCGAATGGGGGGGGGGGGGGGTGAGAAACAGCTTAATTCCAGCGTTAGTACATTCATTCCGGCGTTGAAAACAATGGCTAGGAAAGGGAACACTTCTTTCTAAACCAGAATGCCAAAAAAATTAGGGATTTACAAAACTCCACGCATCTCCTACAGACGTCACCTCTGCACAGAACCTTTCTCTTTGTTGCCCTCTTGTCTTGGTCAAGCTGAAACATGAAAACTATTATCGCCCACGCTCGCACATTAGCAGCGCTGCGGTATGATATCGTCACCCAGTGCCTGCCTGTGTTTCACCAAATAAGCAACCGCTTTTCTTTTCCTGAGGGTGTACATATATTATGCATGGTTTTAAAAATTAATCGCACGGGAAAACTGGCAAAGTTGATGTTGCCAGTATGTTGTGTAAATGAGCCCACAGAAGATTTGCAATGAAGATGTGAGTAACTTCTTTAAGCGAATAAGGATATCATGTCTTTATTGTTGTCGCCTGCAGTCTAACCTGGTACGTTTAGAAATATGTATGAAGTGTCGATAACGCGCTTCATTTGTACATGTTAAGCTTGTAAGTGCAAGTAAAATGCTTATAAATGCTTGTAAAAGCGTGTAAATTCAAGTGTTTTGCATTTACAGTTGAAAACTGCCACCCTTTTTCGCCACATCTGTATCACAGTCACAGGTAACCATTGAACATTCCATGTACATGTTGAAACGGCTCGTGCATGAACGCGCAAGTAAAGCTACCATTTGGTCTGAAAACCCTCGAGACTTGCAATGGGCGATGACGACTTTGTGCCATAGGGAACTGAGAGGACATTTCATCTGTATCCGTGTATGTGCAGCAAGTTGAAGAGGGTAATGTTCACGAATGTCTCTGGGGGAGCGTTTTCATCATTTAGACGTGCTTGTGCGCATATGTGAGCTTTCTGTGTTTCACGATATACTTTCTGTGTGTGGTGTGTTTCATGCCGTTGTAATGAGTGCCGCTTCCCAAGAAGGATGCTTTTAATCACTCTCTTAGCTCATTGTCTTACTGTAGCATCAGATGACGAGTTTCGGTGCGTTGAAGGTTGTGAAAGCGGAAATCTGACCATTGCGAGACTTGTCCGATAGCAGTCGTACGAGCCATTACGCGTCTGGTACTGGCACGTACGTCTAACGCAGAGCGCTCGCATATTACAGATGTACGCTGTTCATGTGTGATATTAAAAATAAACGCTGATTGACTAAGCGCGGCTCTTTACAGTGCTGTCACATTATTCTCTGCTGTTACACGGTGTTGCCTCGACGCCCTCAAAATCAAACCAAAGGCCTGACTAATACCGGGCCATTCGTCAGAACAAGCAATCTAATAAACGCCTATCTTTTCGTTGTGTTTTGCGGGGGTTTTTTTTGTTTGTTTTTAGGTTCGTGGAGTCGGCACTTGGCACCCGGTAATTGCGGCCCGCGTCGATCTGGCGACTGGCAAGCTGCTTCGCGGGAGAGTTGCCTCCCGTTTGGACGGGCGTTTTCTTTTCCAAAAACGATAGTCTTTCTTTGGCTACTTAAGCGAGAAAATATCCGTCTATCCGTCCCTCCCGCGATTCCGCCATCCGGCCAAAAGTTTAAAGATTTCTTGAACAAGAAGTTTATACAGCTAAAACCTTCCCGAGCCACTAAATCTGGAAACATACTTCATACTTGTCAACATTGTTGAGCAAAGAGAAAACATTCGGCATATTTGAGACGAAACATCAATGCACAACTGCTACTCGCAGTGTTCTTTTAATTGAAAATGAGTATCTGCTTGATATTTGCGATAAAAAAAAACGCGTCGAAAACTATTTGACCACAAAATACAAAAAAGAGCTTGCGCTAGCCTTGGCTTCGCGACAGTGTTCCAACTTAAAAAGTAACGAAAAGTTCCAGTAGATGGTGCGATCTGTGGAACGGTGGAAAAGTGAATTGACTTTAGCAAACTTCCTCCGTGTTTATCATGAGACGATAAAAAGGGAAGGGAAAAGCATGAGGGGTACGTGGGCGGGAGAGAAGAGAGGCATTTACGTAGCAGAGGAGGAGGAGGAGAGTAAAGTTTGGTTCGTTGGTGAAGGTGGTTGGTGTCGTCGTGGAGGGTGGTGAAGGACCCGATGACGAGACGAGGCCAGCAGGTGATGAAGAAAAAGAAGTCTATTTACACGTATTTACAAGAGACGACGAAGCATAACATAAGACAAGGAAAACTGGATTAAAATTAAAAGGCGCCGCAGCGCGCAAGGGGGTATCGCGGCACGATCCCTCGTGGGGGCCCGGAGGCCAAAAAGGTGCCAAACCGCCGCACGGTTGGCTGGAAAGATGCGTGGTGTTCTGGCGCCCAGAAACCGCCACGGGAGCAAGTCTTCGAGCGACCGCTTGCAGTCGCAGCTCTCGACAAACTCGTCGAAGCGTGTGCGAGCAGGGCGCGAGCAATGCCGCCTCCCCCACAGCAGCGCACATGCCAAAAAGGGTTTTGACCTCCGCTCCCCCCCGGCCGTCCCCGAAGGTCAAGATGAAAGGAAAGCCTCCCCCGACGCCGCACAAAAGCCGCCGGCGAGGCCCAACAAAGGGTTGCGACTCGCTGGCGTCGGCGGAGGCCGCCCCAACATTCCGACACCGGATGGGGAGACCCAGCAAGGCCACGAGAAGGGAGGGGGGTCATCGTCAAGACGGGGTCATCGGCGCTGCAATCGTTACAGCTCCCCTATCAAAAGCCTGTGTCAGGACTGCTTGGAATACTACAGGCTTCACAACAAAGTGATTACAGCGCCGATACACACGACCAACAAAATTACGGACGGAATATCTCTGAGCACTCAATGCATGCAAGCGAAATTTTCGCGTGTGAGCAAAGCACAAAGTGAAGTGCTACGTAAAAGAAATCAAACAAAAAGGGTGCATAACACTCCAGGGGCATATCATGCAACCAGAAAAATACCCGCGTGCGGGATACACCAACAAACGCAAACGTGGGGCTCACTCGCGAGAACAAGGGAAGAAACAAGAGAAAACGGCGGCCCAATGAACAACGCAACTGTAAAATAAAGCAACAAAACGCAGGGTGAACGTTACACTCCGCCCAAATCACAGGCAAAAAAAAAAAAAAAACAGCAGCGGAATGAACCGCGCACGAGCGTTCAATCCATTCACCACAGTTTTTCCTTCCGCCAGTAGCACTCAGATTAATCGGGTGCAGCTTCGAGGTGAGAGTCCACCTGGTTGCTGCACCGACTGCGGTGTTCGGAGTTCGCCGAGGCGTGAGGTGATCCGCCTCTGCAAGCCGTGGGGGGAGTCCCCACTGTCAGAGCCACACGCATGACCAGGAGCCGAAGCTTTGAGACGCTTCCTTTCTCATGCACGCGCTTGACAATGTCCCCTCCAGCGCATGCAAAGTGGCTCTCCGCTGTCCCTTTGTCGATCCTTGCTCTCATTTGGGACCCTCGATTTACTGCTCCCGCAAGCAGCAGTTTATCAGCGTTCGATGCTGTGAAGCTGCGCCTAGACTTAGGCGACCCCAAAGGCTTGTACAGCGCAACACTGGAGCCATGGTCACAGCTGGTCGACGGCTTGTCAGCGCTAATGGGATCTGGCGGACCTTGCTGAGGACGCGTACACGCCTGTGCGGACGGCGGCTCAGTGCCGCCCGAGTCCATGTCGCTCGTCGGTGCATCACCCGTCTGCGTTAGCCATAGAGTTAATACGCGTTAGCCCGCTGGACACCGCCGCCACCACTGATCTCCACCAGAGTTGCTGGATGGCGCTTCGAGCTCTCCGGCGCACGGCCGCCGGAAGTTCGAGCGCTCGTCCCGGAAGTCGGGCCGTTCCAGCATAGCGCATGCTACGCATGGGCTGGTTTCGCACGCATTTCGCCAAAAATGCCTGCTTGTTGCGCCGTAAACTTCACAAGCAGACCAGAGAAGTCGTCTGGGAAGACGTTCCACTTGGAAGTATTACAATATTCTGCACGATGTGCGTGATACGCAGCGAAACGCAAATGTCATATCAGTGTCGTTTTTAAGCTGGGGCTCTTGTTACGCAGATTCCCTCGCTCTAAGCCGGATTTATACCGGCGTTGGGTGGCAAACTTATACCCTAGTTACACGGCTAAAGTAACCGCAGTTAAGTTTAACCGTGGTTACTAAACTTTAACCGCGGTTATCGCCAACTGCGGTTTTGGATGTTGCACGCGAAATTGCAAGTTTGGTAACCGCAGTCACTTGATTATGAGCGCAACAAAAATAAATTACCACACTTTTAACTTCACGATAAAAAAAGAGAAGCACTGTAGACAAAAAGAAATATCGTTAAAGCATTCGCTTCTGACACAAACGCAACGCACTCGTGCGCGGCGAGAAGAGGGGCTTCCCCAACAGCTCGCAACCGGCTTGGTTTGCTTAGGTCTGTTCGGTGTTGGGAACTTTCATCTTAGCATCGCGGTAGATATTTGACCACCGCTATCTCTACGACTGCGAATTACAATCCATAGCACAATTTTTCACCGCACTAACATTCATTTTCTCGAATGCGGAAGTTCTTTTCCGCGATCAGATTGATTTCGAAGAGCGGCGATGCGATAAGCTGTTGCTGCCGTGGTCTGGGACGGTTCGGGCCGCAAGCAGTGCCGTGCGGGCAGGCGCGCCGGCGTGTTTACAGGCACGGCCGACGCGCGCGCCGATCGTTTCCGTGTGCTGAAAACGCTTCAAGAATCCATTTCTGGCGGACGACGCGCGGAATTTACAAATTTAGCACGGCGTTTGTCGTAGTTGATCGGGCGGATCGGGAAACGAGCCGCTGCTGACGGGCAGTCGCGCTGATTGCGAGAGCGATGCAAAGAACGTAAGTGCGTCTTGGGGACAGCTTTTGGGCGCCTGCTATTTGAGAACCTTTGTCTCTTCCGAACGCCAGGTAATTTTTTTTTCGCCTCCGCTGATGCGCCGCCACTTGCGTCCGAACTGAATTGTGCGATTTTGAGCACTGCGGCTGCAGAAAGTGCGGTTAGCGTGACCGAACTGAGGTGCCAAGCTCAGTTTGCGCTAACCATGGTTAGCGACGTAAGCGCAGTTTTGTCTGTCGTGTAACGCAGCAAACTGCGGGTTTTGTGTAACCGCGGTTTGCTTAACCGTGGTTAACTGTGCCCGTGTGCTGTCCATCCCCAGGCAGCAGGCTCTGCAGTTACCACTTTACTGACAACTGTTTTGACAGAACGGGCGCACGAACTCGGCTACAGCCTGTCGCCGTGCTCACGTTGTTTTCTTTCTAGCATAAATCCCTAGCATAAATTTCTAGCATAAGTCCCGTTACAGCTGCGTCGTCTCTCAAACCAAGACCCAAGTGACATTTTCGTTCTCCTTTGCAATTAAATTCTGCTTCATATTAACGTCGCATATTTCGGTATAGCATATGTTGCGATCTGAACGCAATGTGTATAGCCAAAATGCAATAAAGTGAGAACAAAATGCCAAAATCCGCCAATCGGGACGCTTATCAGCGGTTGAAAAGCATAGCAGACGCCCGACTTCCGGGACGAGCCGTTGAACTTCCTGTGGCCGTGCGCGCGCCCGGCCGCGACAGCGGCGAAGCGCCATCCAGCAACTAAGTGGAGATCAGTGCCGCCACCTCTACCGCTGAAAATCTCAGCGGAGGCGCCTCGATATTGCCCGGCTCATTTGCTTTCCCGGGACAGCCGCTGGCCAAGCCCGCCACCACTTTTCCGGCGCGTGCAGCCGCGGCGAGCGTGCCTGCCTGGCCCGTGGCCTGGCCTACCGACTCTGCCACCCTTGGCTGGGCAGCCGAAGTGGCGCCGACAATAGCCCTCGACGGGGGAAGAACCGCGGGGCTCGCGGTCGCGCCTTCACGGGAAGCCAGTGAGACAGATTTCGGCGGCCTGGTCAGCTGATCAGGGGTGAAGATCCTTTTCAACACCGCAGTTTCATTGACTCTGTCGAGCTTTAGCTTGAACGGCTTAGTGGGGACCCTCAGTCCCACCAGCCGGCTGCCCACCTTGCATGGCCGTCTTTTAGAGATTCCGGACACTGCCGCAGTGACCGGATGCGGCTTTTCACATGCCTCGGAATCGGCTACTTCGACCAACCGTTCCCTCTGTGGGGGTGGGCTGGCTTCGCGATCGAGATAGCGGTAACGGCGGCAGTCAGCGGACGAGTGTGTTGTCTGACCACAACTGCAGCACGGCCGCACAACGTTCTCGTTTCCCGGACGCGCTAGGAATTCCGCTTCAGCCAACCTTACAAGCCGCTCCAGCTCTCGCGTTTTTGCGCGTTCGGCTTCAAGTTCGAAATCTCTAGCCATGGTGGGCCCTGGCAATGAGGATGTCCCTTCAAAAAAACGTAAAGGTGCAGAGACGGACCACTCACCGTCGATGACACGGCCGCTCCGCTGTACCACACACGTCAGTCCCACTCGTCTCCCGCGGGGATCAGAAGGTCCTGAAGTGAAGTTTCCCCGGCAGGAAAACTAATCCATTCGTTGTCTCGTAGGCGGCTCGCAGCCGCCCTGCTTCGTCTTTGTCCTTGCGTCGTGATGTCGACTTCTCTCCTCCTGTACTCTCGAAGTCGCCTCTCGGCCGGCACTGAGTCACCACTTCGTTAACTGAACCACAGGTAACGTCCACGACGCTGTCGGGCTGCGCCAGTAAAGTTTGGTTCGTTGGTGAAGGTGGTTGGTGTCGTCGTGGAGGGTGGTGAAGGACCCGATGACGAGACGAGGCCAGCAGGTGATGAAGAAAAAGAAGTCTATTTACACGTATTTACAAGAGACGACGAAGCATAACATAAGACAAGGAAAACTGGATTAAAATTAAAAGGCGCCGCAGCGCGCAAGGGGGTATCGCGGCACGATCCCTCGTGGGGGCCCGGAGGCCAAAAAGGTGCCAAACCGCCGCACGGTTGGCTGGAAAGATGCGTGGTGTTCTGGCGCCCAGAAACCGCCACGGGAGCAAGTCTTCGAGCGACCGCTTGCAGTCGCAGCTCTCGACAAACTCGTCGAAGCGTGTGCGAGCAGGGCGCGAGCAATGCCGCCTCCCCCACAGCAGCGCACATGCCAAAAAGGGTTTTGACCTCCGCTCCCCCCCGGCCGTCCCCGAAGGTCAAGATGAAAGGAAAGCCTCCCCCGACGCCGCACAAAAGCCGCCGGCGAGGCCCAACAAAGGGTTGCGACTCGCTGGCGTCGGCGGAGGCCGCCCCAACATTCCGACACCGGATGGGGAGACCCAGCAAGGCCACGAGAAGGGAGGGGGGTCATCGTCAAGACGGGGTCATCGGCGCTGCAATCGTTACAAGGAGAAACACTTTATTTGCAAACTGGGTCTAGGGGAGAGGGGTGGCGGAGGATGCGATGTTCTCCGCGACCTGGGCGGCCCGGTTGGTTAGTGCCAACTGCACTTCCGGGTCGGAGCTCTCCAGGGCCTGCTCCCAGTGTAAGGGGGAAGGAAAAGGGGGAAATTGGTCGTGGGGACACTCGCAAAGGGAATGGTAGCGGGTATCCGGCTGGAGACATTGAGGGCAAAGAGGCGAAGGGTAGAGATTGGGGTTGATGCGGTGTAGGAGAGTTCGGCAGGGGGTTGTGTGGGTTTGTAGTAGCCGCCAGTGGCGAGCGGCTTCGTGGGTGAGGGAAGGGTGTGGGGGAGGATATATCCTGCGGAGGAGGCGGAAGTGCTAGGTAATTTCCCGGTACGAGACTAGAGCGTCCCGGAAGCTGGGGCGGCAGGAGACTATCGTCTTTCGACGGTATTTGCAGCGACCCGCCGCGGTGGCTCAGTGGCTAAGGCGTTGTAGCAAGAGGCCGCGGGTTCGATTCCTGGGCGCGGCGGCCACTTTTCTGATGGAGGCGAAAAGCAAAAACGCCCGTGTGTATGAGATTTCGGCGCACGTTAAAGATCCCCAGGTGGTCAAAATTAATCCGGAGCCCTCCACTACGGCGCGCCTCATCGCCTGCGTTGCGTCGGCGCGTTATACCCTACAATCAATCAGTCGATATTTGCAGCTAAGTGAGCTGATTCGTGGCCATTTCTTTTTGTTGTTACTGTTTCTTTCCTCCGTCATAAAAACTGCCTGATCGTTTAAAGCGGAAAAAGAGGCAACACGGGAAGCAGTCTACTTGTGCTACGTCTTTTTGCGCCTTAAATGGTGGATCCGCTCCAACTAGCTCAGCTTGGCGTTTTAAAAAAAACGGCCGTCGCGGCTGGGATAAAATCCCTGTCCTCATGCTTAGCAGCACAACAATCAATTCCTTAGCCACTCAGCCACTATGGTGTGTCAAATTTCGTGTTGCTTTACTTGGAAAATTGCGTTCATTTTGTATCGACACTGCGTTATTCTAGCGAGAAAGCAATTCATCCTTTTTTATCGCTTTATTTTCTATTTTTGTTATGTTCTCGCTGCTTGGCGTCTTCGTCCGCAATGACTGGGCATGCAGGTTCGTTGCAGTGTTTAAAGCGCACAAAAAACGTGGCGAATCGGCAATGTCGGCAAGTTACTGGTACGTGATCATAACGACGTAAGACAAAAAAAAAATGGCAGCATCTCCACTCAGTGGATGATGGCGAGGCTGCGGAGTACGGGGACTCGAAATGACATTCAAGTTGCGCCCCGAGTGACATCCGATTTGCGCCCCGACCGTCATTCGATTTGAGCCGTGAGTTGCACCTTGATTATTCCCTAAATGAAACCGCAAATCACGGCACAAATCGCATTTCGCTTGAATTTCTCTTGATGGTGGTGTGCGCACGGATGGACGCGGACGGACATTGGGAGGTACTCCGCACCGTTACAGGTGAGGGAGTAAGCCGTTTGACTCTCGTGTACTAACTCATGGTCGTAGCCCAATGGTTAAGACCACTGGCACTAACTCTGTCTGGTCTACCAGACACAGGCTCGAATCCTGCCGGTGCTTGAGTGATTTTTTTTGCGATTGTAAATGCTATGCGCACAGACCCGGACGGAAATCGTGCGGTCCTAAAGTACTCCGCACCTATAAAACTAGCTCGTGATCACGGTGACATGACGCAAATTGACAGCGTCCGTTCTCGTGCTGTATATAAAAGAAACTGGCGTTACGCGCACACTGTTACAATCCAGAGTACCATAACGTCTGCCGCACTGCAGGTAGTTTATACACGCACATCTGAAAAAACGGCAAGAGAATGGGCGAAGGGACTAGCGAATCGATAGCAGACGGCGCGAATGAGGTAATGCGTCGAGACCACTGGACACGCTCTCGCTAAAAACGCAATGTTAACTTTATATCACGATTTAGTAAGTATTATAAAATCAAGACGCGATATCAACGAAGTATTTAAAGGTTCATGCTGTCAATTTGCAACACGTCGCCGTTATCACCTGCCAAAGTTCTCTTCGTACACCGCTGTAGTAATTTTCTGTAGGCCAAATTATGAAGTACCTACAATAACGAAAATCTACATAACTTCCAGTCACTACGTGCATGTTGGCAGGTAGCATCATTCTAAATGTTATATTGCGAAATATGCCAACTTCACCGGCAATATTGCCTAACATTATTTGAGATGTGGCGCAGTATTAACTCATTATCGGATCCTTCTAATTCGCAAAACAATTCCATATCGAGTCAATCATGCTGCTATATCGCCAAACAATCGAATATATCTCAACCCAATGTCACTGAACTGTTGGTTCTGCTGACAGTGTCCACTCACATCACGCCGCGTGTTTAGAGCCAGTTCTCTCGTATTTCTCGTGTAGGATGTACAGCCTTCGCTTCATTCATTTCGTGGGCGAGATTCGCCGCTTAACGTGTGAGAGCTTAATAAAGCTCGCTTGCATGTGTTTGGCCGCGTCGACATAAAACCAAGGAAAACCGGTTATACAGCTGCCGCTGTAGTAATGCCGTTGCCCAATTCGCCGCACGTCACACCTTCAGCTTCCAAATAAATTGTAAGAAGTGGGATAAGTGCTTTATTTCGGACGCCAAGCCCGTGTCATGCACGTCTCCAAGCAGCTCTTCTTGCTGCGGAGCATATTGAGGCAACTTACGGCGCCGGTGACAACCAGCAATTTACCATATTCACGGAAAACCGCAAAGCTCTCGATCGCCTTGGCCAAACCCCATACGTCGGAACCACCTGCGATCTCACAAAGACCATACGTCGCAAACCGCGGGACACACGCAGGATAGTCGTTCGGGACACGCAGGCGGGACCGGCAACGAGACCGCTTACGCGTGCGCGAGCGAGCCCACTGAACTCCGCTCTAACCCGGCGTTACCCGTCCCATTCGCATTATACGACCCCGACCCCACAGAAGCCAAGACTGCAGCCAGGCACGCGTCCAAGCAGTCGCTGCGGAAATCGTTTCCACCAGACCCCGCTCCCCTGCCCGTTGGACTGCCCTGTGGCGCACAAGTTCTTCTGCACAAGGCACGGGCTGGTGCCGCGCTCAACAATGATGTGCTCACCAAGTGGCGTGCCTACGTGCCAAAACGCCACCAGCATGCCGCCCAGGATCAGAAGCCCGTGGCCGCTGTTGCCTGCACCTCTTGCTCCACAGGAAACACGCCCACTGTACACCACACATGTGGGAGTGTACCGGCCTCCAAACGCTTCGTTTGAAGTGCCTCCCGCCCGGAGTCCAGCGGCTTCAGGACTAGATAACGCCCGTGCAACCCGCCAATAGACGGCCGACGTTGCTTTCCCTGTAGGAGTTTGCGCGCTTCTCAGGCGTCGACCGCTGATTGCAACCTTTTAATCTTTACCCACCCCCTCCCCCCAACAACTTCCTCCATTCCCCAAGTCCGCCGAAGTGACCACCCTCTCTAATAAAGTTTTGTTATGTTATGTTATTTCAGACGCTTGTATTTCCCTAGCCCCTCCTCCTATGAAAGCATAAGGGCTACTGCAAATTGGCCGCGTATCTGCTCGCTTCTCTGCAAATAACGTCGAAATACGATGGCCTTCTGCCGCCCCTTGCGACGTAACTACCTCTCCTCTTCCCTCCGGTCTCGGCCCTCCAGTGATAAATGCAGTGCTGATTTGTTGAATTCAATTCAATTTTCCCGCGTTCGCACTGCTGGCGCGCCGCGCCCTCCATTGGGACCTTTCTTACGGTTGAACTTGACGAGGCTGGAGCGAACACGAGGCTGGAGCACTAGATCTTTTTGTGTTTTGTGGTTGAAATATTGTTTTCAGCACGTTTTTTTTTTTTTTTGCTACCGCAATAATTGCGCCCAAGTCTATTTTTATTTAAAGGAACACTGCTAGTGTCAGTTATATATCTTTTGCCATAAATATCCCTAATGTTTTCTTTTTGATGAACAATGTTGATAAACATGAAGTATGCTACCAGATTTAGTAGTTTGGAAATTTTTTGTCAATAGAAACGTCTCGTTCGAAAATTCGTTAACTTTTGGCCGGGCGGCTGAATCGATGACAAACGGACGGACGGACGGACGGACGGACGGACGGACGGACAGACAGATACACCAATTATTTCTCGCTTAAGTGGTAGTCTTTAAAAAATCACAAGCCATTCCACTCTGAAGGTGGATGACCAGCGAAGCTTTTTAGCACACGGCGTAGATGGAACCAGAGTTCAGGTGCAAGGTATAAGGAAATTTTATTTCTCTTGAAGGTTGATGGTGGTCATCTCTAAAAAAGACGCGTACATACACGTCCACACTTTATTTTCGCTCTACTGACCTTGAAAAGGGTGCCTTGATAACTGATGTACTCGAACTATAGGATACCCAAAATGCGTATCCAAGTGGTAAGTCCTATGAAAGCTTCAAGTCTACGCCATGTTTACATCTTGAAAATTGCGCCTATAGTTAGCTAATACTCCCGGGATGCTTATCCAAGTGATGAGGCGTATAAGCCTGAGGTCCAGCTCATGTTTTCATCGGCGAGCGACTTTGGTGGTGATCGCACACCCACGCCTCGACGCCTCGCGCTCGCGTTTTTCGACGCCTCGCGCTTGCAAGGCGCGTGGAACCTCGGGAGTTTTTGTTCTCGGACACAAAAAATACACGAAACCCTAGCCTCACAACTTAAGCTTCGCTTAAAACTGTAAAAGTATTGCACAAAATGCATGGCCACTTTGTTTTTTCTGCACTTTATCAGAAATTGATCATTATCTTTGGAATTGAAAGTTGGGCGTCACGACAAGAAATGTCCATCATAGCACACATTATACACATATAAAGGACGTCCGTAGTACGAGGTAAAGTATGCAATGGAAATATACTTGACGAACTAAATTTATTTTATGCAAAGGTGGGAATTTTCGAGTATGCATGCATGCTTATCAACTTAATTTTTGCCCGGTCATTATCGGAAATTCTCAGGAAGGCTTCAGCATACGATATTTTTTCTTTCAAATTTCGGGGCTCAACGCGCCGAATTAAGCTACACCTTGGCGATGAGGGGCGCCGTAGTGGAGAGCTCCGGATTTATTTTGGCCACCTGGGGATCGTTAACACGCCGAAATGTTGACACAAGAGCGTTTTTGCTTTCCGCCTCCGCGTCTGAAAAGCGCCCGCCAGGTTTCAGCATACGACTCTTCGTTGTTCACGACTCACGTAACACTTTGCCGTACTTTAAATAGCGAGTGCCCTATTTACTGTTATCGTATAATTCACTTGTTTGGGAGCACTACATAAATCTTGCGCGTATGATTTTTTTGTGTGTTTTGTGAAAAGGAGCGCCCCGCCCCGTATGCCCTCGCGAAAAACTTGCGTGTGACGTTTTAGCCCACACTTGCCCTCTGTCGTTTTACAAAAGCTGACGACAAATTCGCAAAACAGCAGGTCAAGTACAGCCTGCAAGATCGACGACTTACTCGAGTTGCCTTGCCCCCCCCCATTTTTTTTTTTTCATCCCTCTCGGCACATGTGCTGTCACTGCATGTGGAAGCTGTCCAACCAGTTGCGAGCTTGCAACCACAATAAATCCGTTTGTGTGCTGCTGAAGCGTTAAGCCTGTTCCAGGGGTCGTTCCCCTCCAATTGAAGAGATAGTAAAGAATCCCACTGCTCTGATTGCTTGCGCCTACCGAGGTGGATGCGCTGCAGCCAGTCCGTCTTCATCCGTCACACCGGATGACCCATTGTCGTGTCACAGCGTACTTGAAAGCCTCTTGCGACACATGGGCAGCCACTCTGCTGCCTCGTCATGTGACGCACGACCGTGTAAACGGTAAAAAAAACCTTCCGTTCCCCTCTCTCTCACAGTTCATTTCCGATAATAAAAAAGAAGAAGAAAATCACCGCCATTTCAGGCAACTTGCACTGGCTAACTACTGGGTAAGGCCGGGTTCAGACTGTAGCCACAATTGCCGTAAAACTTTAAAGAATGACGTCATTTTACGTCTCAGCCAACGGAACTGCGTGACACGTCGTTTTTTTTTACGTCCATTGATCACGATATGGCTTTTGCGTCGGTATAGTCTGAACATATGCCTAAGGCGAAAGGAACGCCGAAATAACGCCTTCTCATAAACAGCGCTGCAGTCTGGCTCATTAGATCTGCATTTGCTGCCTGTCTTAGAAGGTAAAACTTAACTTGTTGTTTGCATTGGCGAACCACTGCATTACTGATCGAGGTCACGTGGATTGGACTGGCCCTCTTGGCGAATCGGGGAAGAATGGTATCCCATCTCAATAAATCAGACTCTTAAGACTACTTGGGTGCTGACGTTGCACCCAAATGGGAATTGTCGAATCAGCCATGATCTGAAGGCAGTCATCGCCACTGGCCAATACCCTTGAACGTGTATGAGTATTGTCGGGGGGCATGTTGACGCCTCAGCCAATTAGATTTTAGATACCGTCATAGGCACGCTGGAGGCCGGATTTATGCCTTAGTATATCGTATCGTTGAGACAAAAAGCGAACGGCCCAAAGACGTAACCAGAAGGTAGAGTCAACTACTCCCCCCCCCCCCCCCCCCCCCCCACCCTCTCACTTCCCGAAATATTTCCCAGGCAGCGCGCGTAAGCGAGAGAGATAGTTGCTTTATTGGACGAGAAAGGAATAGTCGACTCAGCCGATAACTGCCTCTCGGGTAGAGCGCAACTCAATCAAGACTGAGTCTAGTAGGAGGATAGACAGAAAAAAATTCCCCCGCACCTCCCCGAAGGGAATCGTGCAGAAATGCGAATGCATTGGGTGCACCGATGAGTGTGTTGCGAGTAATGGCGTAATTAATGACGAGAGTGTGAACGTAATCATTTATTCATCAGCACCTGTTTGTGTTATCGTTGTACCTGACGGCCACAATCACTGCCTTGTGATCGCTAAAGTGCACGGGCAAAGGGTCTTTGAGAAGCATACGCGCGTCACAGTTTCGCGTAAAGACCAGATCAATGCAACTCCCGTGAATGGTAGTGGGGCACGTGTCGAAGCCGGCAGAGAGACAATGCATAGAGTGCCTGGTCTGCATGTACTCGACCAGCCACTCGCCACTCTTCTTGCGCACGTCAACGTTGAAGTCACCAACCAAGACTATGGGGTCAGAGGGTTTGGAGCGCACGCGCACACTTTCCATAGCCGCGTCCAGCTGCGCGGCAACGGCGTCTGACTCCGTCTCCGGTGTAGGCAAGGGTGTACAAGTCCTTGTACGGAGACGTGTCTCGAAAGGGAGACGTGGCAACGGCGTGCGATATCAAGTTCCCATACACGTTAGACACGAGACTAACACCGCAGTACTCGCCGTCCTTGCCGCTTCGAGCAAACTAGTACAGCTCGCTTCAAGCGCATGCGTTCGGCATTGAGCGCGGAGAGATAACACCTGCGGGCGCACGCCGACGGAGCACGACAACCCCCGACTAAGAAATACATTCGCATTTACGACGACGACGACGACGATGGCAGAACTACGAGGTGCGCGCTCACGTGCGCTCGCGCTGGAGGAATGCAGGCGCACGCCGCTCGATGGACGCAAGACAACCCCCGACTAATAAATATTTTTTTGCATTCGCATTTAAAAGAGATAGAAAGGGAGAAGAAGATGATGGTTTACAAGCCACGCAGCATGGACACCATGCACTGGGTGCATCATAGCCGGTCCGAGAGTCCCGCGTCTCTTTAAAAAAAATCTGGGGTCATCTCCACGAACGTGAAACCTGGGGAGGGGTGAAGCATGTAGAGTAGAAGTGTATTCAAAGATTGTCTCTTTTGCCACACGCTGATTGGACGCGTTGGCGCCCTCTCTTGCGTTGAACCGGATTGAAGCATGGCTTTGCTTCGACGGACCATCCGACCCGATCAGGCCTAGCGTCGAGATCCGGTGGGTATATGAGTGTAGCACAAATTATAACCCGTCTACAAACAGCTTCTGATTGTGCTTGACGGTCGCTGAAGCGGACAGGGAGAGTTCCACGAATATTTAAATAATATTTGTTTGTTTTGAACCGATTTTATCCATTATACACTTCCCTTTTAGTACGCGTTACGTCCTATCGCGAGGCATTCGAAAACGAGTGTCCCGGTGTTTTAGTACCGTAACTACATGAGACGACGACGGCATGAGACCCCGACAGCCCGAGCACCTAAGGGGCTTCGTCCCTGAAGGTACAGCAGGGCACGGGACGTTTTTCCCGAATTGAAGAGTGACATTCCGGGAACAACCGGTTTGAAGAGCGTTCGTCGCGAAGCTCCCCCCTTCCCATCTAGCTTCCCCCTTCCGGTCAATGGCAGCCTGTCTGCGGGTACAAAACAGCAGAGGCAGTTTGGGGGCCCGGGCCGTTGGTGACAGCGGTGCAGAACGCACCACATCTTTTATCCTGGTCTTCTCGTCGATGCAATCAACGCATGAGGGTATCCGAAGGCTCGCATGTTTCCGTTAACGCAGACAGGGAAGGGACGGTTCGCTGCTTGTCTGCGTCCTTGACCCTGGGGGCGAAGAACAAGAGAGAGACACTGCAGAGGCGCTAACGCCTGCACGAAATGGCGGTGCTGCTCGACTGCGCTCACACGCTCTTCCTCAGGCGTTGGCCTGTCACTCTGAGAGCTGTAGTTTCCTTCTTTGTTGTGTCCGCAGACGTCAAAAAAAAAAAAAAAGGAGGTGGGAGAGGCTGAAAAAGAATCTCCACGTCGTGCCGTTAGTATTTGAAACTCCGGGGTTAGGCAACTTTCCTTGTCCTCCGTTTCCTGCGCTGTTTCCGCGCGCGTTTAAACCCTTTTCGAACCGGCAGAGTTGCTTACTGTGCGAAAAGGCAACTGCGTTTCGTCGCAGTAAGCTTTAATTTGTCCTTTTGTCTACAGGGTCATAAAAATCGGAGAAATGGCAGAAAACAGGCGTGGCTCGTCGGCGGGGTACTGAGTCCTGATGGGCTGTAGCTGCGCTCGCAACTGTCCCCTTCACCTATAGTTGTAGTCCAAGAGCGGTCAACCTCGGTGATGCATTTTGTTTGAAGAATTTCAGGAAGACGCCTGGCTCTCTTGGTATACCCTTCCCGTCCAGATAACGCCCTGAAAACATGTAGTGCAAATCCTAAGCAAGCTGCAGTCTTGCATGTTATTTTTTTAAAAAAAAGGCGGGATTGCGCGGCAGCGGAAAAGTTCTGAGTCAGCGGCGTTGTTCGATTTAATAGCGTGCTGAAATGAAAATAAATGTGCCCGTCTTCGAGGCTACACATTATTTCCGGTGTCCGCAAAAGTGCGCTGACGACGCAGGACAAGAACTAGGTGGGTAGTGTGGCCTCCTTATGTTCTCATTTTTGTACCCACTTATACCCAGTATTGTACACGTTCCTCTAAAACAGGAACGAAAGCTCGTTCCTCGTCCCTTCCCAATTTTGAAACCAGTTCCCGCTACAAGTTCCTTTATTGCGAAAGGAACGCCTTCCAGTTCCACTTCGAACATTGGAACGTGTCGTTACATTACGTTACATTTCATTTTTTTTAATTAAAATATGGTGCCGGATTCCTGAGGCGAAATAAAATGAGAATTTTAAAACTCACATGGAACTACACATATTATAAGAATATGAACACCGCCGGCAGCAGTTTATCTGGAGATAAAAAGAATCCAAAGAAACGCTCCTGAGACGATTTTTTTTTCAGCCAGCACCGGACTAACTCCAGAAATGTCTAACTGCGATTTTGATGCTCGTCTATTATGTGCTACACGTATGACACTTGCCACTTCGGTCTTACAAATGCGCAGAAAGGTTACTGCGCTTCAGATATATGCAAATAGAAAGTTACTCACATGCAGGAGCGTAATTAAATGTCTTGCATTAGAAACCACGCCGGAAGGAACAATACATAGGTCTTTATTGAACGGTGATTACAGTTTATTAAAAATACTTTGCAGGCCCGTTTGCTGGGAATTTTCTAAGGGGGCTAAAAAGCGAAGCTTTGCGGATCATACAGCACAAATTTGCGAGTAACAAAACACAGCAGAACAAGTAATGGCTGCGAGGTTTGGGTCGGAAGACGATGAAACGAAAGAAAATAAAAGCCAACAGCGTAGTCACACACGAAACCTACGCTCAAGAATTATAAAGTATGCCAAACACAATCAGGGTAGTAGATAAAGGAAACAACCAACAAAAGCCAAGTATGTGGACGCGGCGCACGAATCAGTTGCGGTGGTTTGAAATTTAAGGGAAAAGCACAGGAAATAACACAGAGCCTAATCCTATGCGTAAAAAATATTTACACTGTAAAAATATAGACGGGCTCAAAGTGCGACACTATAAAGTAAAAGAAACAACCACAAATAAATAAAAAGTAATGAGAAAATAAGAAAACTTGTGCCGTAGCACAGAAAGGACAGATCCTTTGGTTCTTCAAGCAGAAAAAAAAATTAAGTAAATAACAAAGTTACAGGACATGAAAGAAGAGAAAACAATTAATGAATGAAAAAATTTGAAAACAATTAGTGGGAAAAAAAATGCCGGAATGCGTTGTCGCAACTAAGTAGAGTCCCTTGTTTGAACTCAGCAAGAGTTGCATCTCGATGTCGGAGTAAGACAGACGAACCCGTTTTTTCGTCAACACTTCGTTGGCAATGCTGCAGAGCTGTTCCACGGAAGTGCTTGAGGGTACTGACGTGTTGTACTTGAAGAAAAGTTGGCTTAGTCCTTCAAAGTTCTTCATCTGCCACAGCGGGTAGTCAACTGGTATACGAGCAGGTGCCGTGATAGCTCATCACATGTGCCTCGGCTGGAAAGCTTTGCTGCCCAAAGGAAAATAAATCCTCGGGCGCGGACGAGGTGGCAAAATCTGCGCTGGATGGCTCGGTCCACGCAGCCAGCTCTGCCTTTATGTCGTTGGTCGCCCTGTATCGCATAGAACTATCTGGGATCCATGATAGCTTAAACCTTGGGATTAAGCAACTGGCGACAACGAGCTCGCGCTTTCCTTTGTGGGGTCCAAACCTGCAATCCCGAAGAATTCCAGGTGACCCGGTGTCCCTGAAATCCCGGTGAACTTTAGAATGACCTCACAGCGAGAGCAACTCGCTCGACAACAACGCACCCGCGGCTCGCTCGCACAAATACGGTAATTGCCCCTGACAATATACGGTGGTTTCACAAGGTACCTGCAACGCCACTCGGACTTAGAAGCCTCTCCCCGACAGGGAACCATTCTATCGGCCAGATGCGCATCCTGGCCTCCCCAGACAAAAAAAAAAAAAAAAAAGAAAGGTGACAGGAATTCTCGTGGCTGCGCTATTCACCCGTCGAACGCGGCGCCGCGTAAGCTCAACCGGCATGAAAACAAGCAAAAGCTCCGACCCGCTGCGTGGTTATTCTTCTGCCTTTGACCTTCGAGGAAGCACGTTCTGCTGAAGGGTGGGCAAATTGGCAGAGAAACACAGTACGACTTGTGAATTCTTGTACTCGAGCCTTGGCATCAAAAACAGCCAATTTCGATTGATGTAACGTTTGCAGAAGGAACGCCGTTCCTGTCGTTCCTTCAAAAACCTAACGAGTTACCGTTACAGTCCCACCGACCCTTAATGGAACGGTGGCGTTCCTCCGTTCCTCCAAGAAGAAACTAGTTCCAGGAACGCCGTTCCTCGGAACGCGGTTCCGTACAACACTGCAGGCTATACCCATCCCAAGACCCAGCAGAACGCAAATTTTGCTCTCAACCAGGCACCCTTACCAATCCATACCATCGTCGGGTGTACTCGAAAACCAGCCATCCCACTTCTCTTCGTCTCCCCTCTTCCCCTCCGCGAGGTCTGGGTGAACCTGAAGACCAGCGCTGACCTGGACGGCCAGCAACTACTGGTCTCCAGGGCAGAGACTGCCAAGTCGTCACTTTGGCTCCTGGACTAAAGAACCCTGTCTACTTCTTCGCTACTTAAATAAAGTTCTTTACTACTGGTGCTACTCGTGTAGTGATAATATTTTAACCTGAGACTTTATATCTCGGCGGCTATGGCGGGCTTCGTATAAATTGCTGCGAAGTCGCTGGAATCCCAGGAATAACTGTTACCTTCCCAGCCCCAAACACGTGAAACCTGTAATTCCGACCGCATTTCGTGGCTGTACTGGTACCTGTGGCTTGCGTATTCAGAGCCCTTAAGGAGGCGCTCCGTAAATATTGGGCACCATTCGCCCATGATTGTTATGGCACAAGTGTCGTGATCGACGTTTTGGCTTAATGACGGGACACTTCTCAAATCCCAATTAAGTCAAAGATACCTTCCAGTAGTTGCCCTTTTCGATGCTGTGTCGTGGGAGGCATACATTACATTCAGAGTCTTTTGATTTAAATTGGGGCTTTTTTTCTCTAGAAAACGTATCATGCACCAACTACTACATCTCTAAAACCGCGTAAACATATAGAAGCAGTTTTTTCTGGTGAGGCGAAAACTATAACCGTTTTATGTGCGCGATTTTGCTTAAGAACCTCTAATGTGGTTCTTCCTTTATGCTATAAACTAACTCATAACATCGGTTTTTCTTGGGTGAGCAACGCCCCAAGTTCAGAAAGTAAAACAGAAGCGAGAAGCTCAGAACGGTTAAGATGATATAGCCTTTATATCTATCGCTTTCAGTATTCCAGTACTTCAAATCTTCGCAAAAAGGCGGGCAGCTTCTACGTTAAAGGTCCTCATTTTCTAGCTCCCCGCCATTTTCGTGTGGCAGAAAAAAAAAAGTGGTGGGGCTATTTGTGAAGTGTTTTTTCTCAGAATGAGGGGGCGGGGGGGGGGGGGGGGGCAGAACGAGCTTTATCCCACCTCTTCCGCATATAATTTCTCAGTTGCGGCCCTGGAACGGCCTATCGCCAGGCTTTATGCGGGCACCGGTTCCCTTCGAAGGCTTCGGACAGACAGCGTTCGGGCAACGCACCCGGACCCTTTGCATTAGGAGTAGTGCCTCGCGAGGCTCTCGATCGTCTAGACCTCGCTCTCCTATAACCACCTGCTTCGGGGTTTTCTTCGGGGGAAACACCAAATAACCTGGCGCTTCAACGTAAGATGGGCCTCATTGCTTCACCATTCCCGATGGCCTCACCTGCCAAAGGCAGAAGGACGAAGGCCTGGTGCTTAGAGAGAGAGAGAGAGAGAGAGAGAGAGAGAGAGAGAGAGAGAGACGAGAGAGAGAGAGGAGAGAGAGAGAGAGAGAGAGAGGAGAGAGAGAGAGAGAGAGAGAGAGAGAGGGAGGTTGGGGGGCGGGGTTGGGGGGGGAAGCAGAGAGGTCTGCTGGTATGCTGTCGTCTACATGCTACTCTGCGGGGATGGGGAGGGTGGAATAGGTGCCCAAAAAGAAAGTCGGCGGAAGAAAGAAAAGAAGGAAATAAAAGAAGTGGAAAAAGTGAAAAAAGAGGGAGGTAGCCTGTGGGTTTGAGACCGAGAGTGTCTCACGTGAAAAGTCTAGATGGTTGCATATTGTGAGGATATTTAATCCTACATCGCCTCAGCGACGCCGATGTCGTGGTTGTAATCAAATAATTCGGCTAGCCCAAATTTTCGCTGAGACAAGGGAGATGGCCACGGCCCAAGAAGTGCTTTCAAAGTTGGGAAACTGGTTGAGGCACTCGATCTTCTTTGCGAGGTCGTTTCTTATTTGACTGTATGCAGGGTACTCCAGTAAGATATGCTGGACTGTTTCCGGTGCGCCGCAGTTATTGTTACAATCAGGGTTCAAGGTTAGGCCAAGGCGACACCGGTTGGTGTTTGTGAGAGCCGTGTTGAGCCGTAATCGATGGAACAAAGTGTCTAGCCAACGGGGAACTTTCTCCGGTAGCCTCATTGCCAAAGAAGGATCTACATGATGCAGGAAGAGGTGCTGATTTTCAGGGAGAGACCAGAAGTTGCTTCTTGCCTTGAAAACAAGCTCCTTTGCAAGTCTCGAATGTGTGAGCGGCGTACTCGACCTCAGCATGCCTGTCCTCACGCAACCCCTCTTTACATCATATTTCGTCCACTAGCCCATTCATTTAATCTATGTTCACGCACACGGATGAGCGACAACACTCATGAGAGGCACACGGATAGACAAAATTTTCCTTTTCCTTTCGTCCTCTCAACCACCACTGCGTCACAGGAAGCAAGTTATCCATACCGCTGAAAGCTGAGACCCAAATCGAAAACCAGCCATCCTCCAGGTGTTCGCAAAAAGAAGACATCTGAACTGGCTGTGCGTAAACTGGGCGAGTGCGTACAGATGAGAGGAAGGACTGCCCAACTGTGAGGAGGAACGCTCCCTTCCTCTGCAAGCGGCGTACACGCGCCACTTCCGAGCAGTGGCGGCGCCCTTCGGCGGCCGGCGGCCGAAAAGCGCAGTTCCCCTGCCGTGACGCGAGCGTAACGTCAGGTGCCCGCTGTTCCAATGGTGGCCGCTGGACAGAAGGCAACATGTTGCGCAACCGGCTGCTGCGCACACGCCGGAGACGCCACGGCGCCCCAGAGCTGACGCGCGCACTTTCGGACGCTTCGACGACGGCCGCTGCCCCCGACAGAGCGCGACGCGCACCTTGACAGTGCACCAAACGGTAAGCTGCAATGGCACACGCCACGCGGCCGGAATGGTCGGGCTTCCGCCAGCGGCACTTTTACTGGCGGCAGCTCCGCTAAACGTCTTTATTTTTTTCTAGTAGCACACCAGTGAAATTCCGGCATGGTAACTCCGGATATAGTAAAACCCAGCTATGGCAAGTGACAGGGCCGGTTCCCATCAAATTCCTATGATTCGCCTATTATTGAACTATACCCCAATCTATTAAACGGCGAAAACAGCCGAACTAATAATGTATACACACCGCAACTTCGGGGCGATGGCTTTAGCATCGGTGCTACTGATGATGGCTCGCGATTTTATGCGGCGGGCATCTGGAGAAACGTCTACTTCTTGTAGACGTCGCTTAACGCCGGCACAGTTAAGGTCACCTTAAAACTATGTCAGATGTCAGGTTTAGAGGAGTTGAAGTAACAGAAAAAGAGTGCCTGAATATGCCCCATCGAAACGCAAATTTGTATTGCCTTTGATTCCCTAGGAGAGCCCTAAATGCTGTCGTTGCTGACAAAAAAAAAAAGCATCATGTGTGATTTACCCGCCTGAAAAGAAGAATTTTAAGCGGAGATACAAGACACGTGCTTGCATATATATATAACTTATGTAATGTCTTTTTACGGCTGCATACCTTGTTTTGATAATAATCCTTTGAATAAACTTCCAAGAAATTTTGAAGGCAGAAAAAAATGTGCTTTGAGTGACACTACTTGTCCTAAATGTCCGGTTGTAGTAAACGTATACTGCTTGGTTCCGTCTGGTTTGTTATAACGGGATTGCGCTCTGCGATCTATGCTTATTCCAAGAGAGAGGGGGGGGGGGGAATTATGTCCTAAAGTTCATCGCGACGCATCGCCATTGTGTGACTCGCTCCTCTCTGACGAGTGGATGGAATGACGAGTGGCATCTTCTTCATCCCGATCCTCATTTGCGACAGAGCACACTGACTGGCCATCGTACTCTCGGAGCCCAATTCCCCTGCACTCGAGTGGCGTGACAGCTACTGCTCACTCGCGTGCGGATCCGAATTGCGTACAAGTAGCTACGACTACACTAACCACTTTCCATCATAGTCAGTATGACATTCTGAAGGGTGAAGCATGGTCACACCCAGCAAGGTCATGGTGGAGCTGGGATATACGTTGAGCCCACTTCCTGATCTTTTATGTACTTAAAATACGCCCAGCGCACACTTTATGCTTCTGAGACGCCATCCCCTACCCCTTCACCCGACAACATATTCCATAGCCAAACCGAACCAACAAAATCGAGCGCTGTTTCCGTATGGACCAGCTTTTACGCGGTTCTCAGAGCTCTCCTTTATGGAGGTCTGCTAAATGTACTATTTGACCAGTCGTTGTTTAAAGTTAAGGCCACAAAAATGACCACCGAGTCGAAAATATTGCATGTATCAGTTCTCCCGAAACAAGGGGAAAGACATCAGAGAAGAATGTCATGCATGGACGGGGCTCCGGTACGGAGGAGGAGGCCTGCCGGCGTCACGCCTGGGGAGCTCTCAGGTTCCGTTCAGCATTTTTACCCTCTTTCATGCGTGCCGTCGCGACATCCAGCCTTTTTGCCGACGTGTCGGGTGTTACCGCCGAACCATTATTACTATTATTTTTTTGTCTCCGCCCGCAGCACATGCAGTCCTTCGTTTTTCTTGTTCTTTTTTTTTTTTTTTTTTTTGTACGCAAGCACTTTTTGGTGGACTCAACGAGGAAACCGGTCTGGCCGTTTGTAGCGCTCAATCTTTCGCACTGTTTTCGCGTAATAAAGAAAATGCCCTTACTAAGGGCACCAGAGCTTTCAGATTTTCAATAAACCCGTTTTTACAGCGCCCTATGAAAATGTCTTCCCAGCAATGCATTTGTTTAGATAGTAAAGCTGACTTTAAAAAGGCTAAGGTCATAGTGCTATTTAGTAAAAAGCCCTAGGACCTCCATACCTCGATATCAGCCTACTTATGTTATCCCTAAAAAAAAAAATACTTCCTAGTCATGCACGTCTGTTTAGTAGTGAAACCTACTTTAAATGTTTTCAGTGTATAGCGCTTCATAGGGACACATGCGGTCTTATAGAGGTTTTTAATAATAATAAAAAAAACCTTGAACCTTCATGCTTGAAATCAGAATGCTTGCCCTGCCCCTGGAGAAATTCCTTCCAAGAACTGTACATGTTTGTAGTAGTGAAGCCTACTTTAAAAGCGTCCGGTGTAAGGTTGAGCGGTATATACGATTACGAATTATCCGACAATTCCAAGTTGGGAGCTTCTGCTGTTTTGTTTGGTTTTTTTACTCGTCTAGTTTTATTCGTATGCACTACGCCCGGTAGGAGGAAGCAAGTCCTGCTCCCGTGACGAATGTGCGGGGCTTGAACAGTTAGCATGCGTTTGCAAAAAAAAAAAAAAAAAAAAAAAAAGTCCTACAGTGATACATTTACTTCAACGCTGAAAGCACTGAGAAAAAAAATGACTCCATATTTCCCGCTCCTTGTCCAACCACGTGTGAGGAGCGGGCTCAAGATCTCTCTCACTTCATTCCACCCCTCAACAATAGCCGAAGTGGGATTAGAAGGTGAAAATGTTTTATTCTCAGAAGATTGTTTCACAGACGTTGCATATTTTAGGCCCCAAGAACTACTGTTATGCACATTAAAATAATTTAAAACACATATTTCTTCGCACCTTTGCCATTAGTGGGTATATTCTTTTTTTTCTTTATGACACTAATAATAATATTGTAGCTTGACTGGCTTCCAGGACCGCGGTGGTTTGACCGCAGTATCTGAGAAAAAAGAAATGTGCAGTGAGTTATGGGACCTTACAAAAGTTTTCGCTGTAAGTGGCTTTAGGGTGTGTTGGTGGGTATTCAGAAATAACTTTAAAACCGGCGCTTGTGTGTGTCACGCCTTACTTTTGTCCCATGTGCAGCTTTCCCGCTCATGGCAGTCCTTTCAACAGCGATTACTTTGCAGGTATTTAGCGTAATTGAAAGTTATTTTGCGCTGCTAATATTGGGGGTGAAATCGTGCTGTGCGCACAGTTTCAAGCCTTGCACGCTTTGCGGCTAGGTTCCTGAGCCATGGAAACTATCCCATAGAAATGCATGGGGAGTAAGATTTGACAGCGAATTGCACATAAAATATTCATAATCCTGCAATATTCTTCTAGTTTTTTCATCTCCACGTTGACTTCTTGCTTTGTGCCAAATATCACTTTCCTGAAGTGGTTTTCTTAGGTTCCTGAGAGGTCGGAATTTTGAGCGAGAAAGCTAAGTATGCTCATCCCAGTTGCTCTAAGTTTCAGTTACCGTATTTACCCGATTCTAACGCGCACTTTTTTTCCGAAAAAATAGGCCGAAAAATCGCATGCGCGTTAGAATCGGATACAAAACCGAAACTGCCGAAACAGCGGAAATTTCGTCCGGCCCATCGCCATCGCCATCTCAAGATGGCGCCAAAGCTTTTAGCAACGATTTTTCGGACGCAGCAAGCCTAGGCGCCTAGGCTTTTCTATCGGCGTTCACAGAAATCGTCAAATCGTTTCACTTGCGCTCTTGATAACAGCAATGGCAGCAGCGGCTCCCACGCGTTCAAAACGAGCGGTCGGCTGAAGCGTGCACCTCTGGAGAAGCTGCGAGGGCGTGCGAGGCGTGGGCCACGATCCCATAGACAATGGTTGAACGTTCGTTCAGAAGTGTGGCATCGCGAACGCGCTTGAAGGCACCGAGGCTGAGATGTTGTGGTCAGCGGAGAGCGACGAGGAGTGAGATGAGTGAGATTATTTCGGGAAATAAATCGCCTGTTTCTCTCGCATTAGTTTGTCTGGGTCACAAATCCCGTGCGCGTTACAATCGGAGGGGCAAGTTTTTTCGTTTTTTTTTGCCAGGAAAATCGGGTGCGCGTTAGAATCGGGGGCGCGTTAGAATCGGGTAAATACGGTAATTTACGCTGTATAGTTTCACTACTAACACGAACACATGATGATGATGATGATGATGATGATGGTGGTGGTGGTGGTGGTGGTGGTGGTGGTGGTGGTGGTGGTGGTGGTGGTGGTGGTGATGTGGTCTTACGCCTTGTATCTGTGGGCTCCAAGAGTTTTCTCTCATTTAACACCATCTGGGGGGATCACAGCGAAGAGGCAACCGGAAAAATTCCAGACACGAGAACCAAAACAAAAAAAAAAAGGAAAAATGGGCCACATGGGTTGAGCAGAGTGTCCGCGATGCCCGAGAAGTCCTCGGGAGGCGATTTAGGACCATTCAGCTCCGACGAACAGGGAGACTCAGAAATGTACGTGGCTTTGTGAAAACGTACTAGAACCTGTATCAAGGATACTCGAAACAGCAAGCTGGTGATGAATGCGGGCTCGTATATTCATAGCACATAGGAATCACAGGTGCAGAAAAGGGGCACAGTGAACAGCTGGTTTAACGTACACATGCGCACTACGTGTCACGCATCGTACGCACAAAGTTGGCAACCAAACCCGTACAGGACAGGCGTACACCCTCAAGGTACGTTCAGCTAATATGATTGCTTTCACGCGTAATATCTACTCGTAGGTGCGCGATACCCTTCTTCGAGCTGCTAATATACTGAAAGCTGCAGTTTGCTGTTCGCTGTTTGTCAGGGTATTCCAGTCGCGCGTTTTTTTTAAATGTGGCACGTATCACAGTTTGTCCCATATAAGCTGTATAGTTCGTGCACTGCAGTTTAACCCGTGCGCATTTTGCCCCTTGGATCGAAGCGAGGAAGCTGCAGCTTAAACCAACGGGTCACGGTGCGACAAAAGCCACGCGAAGTCGTCGGAAGGGAATTATGCTTCATGAAGCCATCGCCGTTTCGTATCTATAGCCCCTATGTATACCGTTAGCGAGCCCGTGAAGCAAACAAAAAGAAAGTTTCGCCAGTGCTTTTTTTCAACTTATTTTTTTAAAAAAGGGTCACTAGATGCATCCGGTAAGCAGTGAAGACGAAGAAAACTACTTCAGGATGCAGGAATAGAACGGAAAAACCCCATGGAGGAAAAAAAAAGAGTTCGTAGAAGCGAATATAATGACGTGAGCTTTCCTGCGCGAACTGTGCTACTTCCGCTACGTAAATTGCCTTGTTTATCGTTTGCCCGTCGCATACGTCTTTCGACAGCAACATCAGTTGATGTGTGAAATTTTACTGCGTTCCTCGCTATTTTGTTCCTGTTTTCGCGTAGGGCACCCGCCTCGTACCCGCTTCTTCTTCTGCATTTGTATACCCGCCTTCTGCTCCGTCACATAAACACGCTCCTTCGGTCTTCAACCTGTTTCACTTTGCGATGGCGAACCTATACAAATAGTCATTATTTCACTGGTGTGTGCGCGCGCGCGCGCGTGTGTGTGTGGTAGAGATAGCGGCGCCTCCATAGTTCGGTTTGATAGTACCACTGGAATGGTAATAAGTAGTTACACACTCATAGCTCTCACACTAAACTTTTTACACCCTTTTTGGCCCAAAAGGGTGTAAAAATCTTGTTCCATGGCGCACACCTTTCGAAGGTGTTTTGGCTAAAAAAGGGTGTAATTATGAAAAACGGTGTCCTTGAGAACACCCTAAAATAAGGGTGTGGGCAGCGCAGCTATATGCGTGACAAATGTGGATCGGCTGAGCGCGCAGCATGACATAGAGACACATTCAACAGGCACAAGTCACACTTGGATTACAAATGAAGTGAGAGAGAAAACCAACGGGATGCTTGGGGAGAGCGAGTGCTACTTCTTTTCTTGCTTGTATAGAAGTCCTCGGATAGAGTCGGTGAGTTGGCCGCAAAAAATCAGATATTTTAGCGTTAATTCTGGAATTATGCATTTTAATGTGAGCATATACAAGTCAGCATGCGGATTTGCAAAAACTTTTTATGAGGTAGTTGTTATGTTCAGTAAGTCATAAAATTTTATTAAAGACTCAAACACCTATTTTACACTATTTCAACACCCACCAACAAGGGTGTTCGTTATTTCGACACCCTTTTTCCCACAAGGGTGTAAAGCTACAAATTAGGGTGTTGTAAACTAAGAAAAAGGGCGTGAAACACCACCAACTAAGAAAAAGGGTCTAAAAGACCTTTAACTGCGGAGGCATTTTATACCCGTTTACACGGGTGGACTAAACGTTTTCTACATGTGGAGGGATGTTTTGTACCTTGTTTAAGGTACAAAACAAAGGACACACTGGAACAGCCTTGTAAAATCCGACTAAACGGCCTCACCCCTCAGCACATAGCCTAGCCTAGCAAAAACATCGCAAAACCTAACAAAACCTAACAAAACTTAGCAAAGTCTAGCAAAACGCAGCAAAACTTGGCAACACCCGAAGCAACACCCGAAGCAACACCCAACACTTTTTAGGTCGACCCCCAGCTCCGCTGTTTTTCTTTTTTTTTTTTTCCAACTGAACACCTACTTCACACATTTTCAACCCCCTACAGAAAATCAAGGGCGTTGCAGCCGGTCAAGACTCTTTTCGCAACACAAAAAGAGTGCAAATGAGCTACAAATTGGGGTATTAGGGTGCTGGAACGTAACAAAAGGGCGTAATGACTTTCCAACACCCTTATTCTACTTATACTACACCATTTTTGGAAATAAGGGCGTAAAAGAAGCTTAGTGCGTATATATAGTCTTTTTAATTGTAAAAGTTCGCATTGGCGCACCGTATATATGGAAACGAGTGATCATTGGAGACGAACATTTTTTTTTTTTGCTTTTGAACTTTTCTCACGAGCTGGGGAGGAGGTCATGAGGGGATGTGTTGTACTTCGCAGTGCAATTATACATGCATGCATGGCCTTAATCAATCAACAGCTGAACGCCTTTTTCACACCCTTTCAACACCCTACCAAAACAAAGGGCGATGACGAAGTTGGTCAAAACCCTTTTTTCCACACAAAAAGGGTGTAGAGCTAGGAATAAGGGTGTTGAGATTCAAGAAAAAGGGTGCAATGGCCTCCAAACACCCTTCTTCTACTTATGCTACACCCTTATTTTACCCAAAAACAGTGTAAAAAAGTTTAGTGTGTTTTTATTCGTCCCGTTATTACGTCACTACTGACATCGCGTAAGGCAAAATTTCAATGTTTTAGATGCGAAGCATATCATGCTCGGGGCTGTGTCCCTCCCTCCCTTGTTGTTGTCCGCCGTCCGCACTCTACTGCGCATGCGTGTCTCTTCAGCCCTGTCAGCGTTCGGGCTGACGTCAGCGCAGTCCACTATAAAAAAAGAAATAGTTAGGTGGCGCCCGGTTTCGATACGTGGTACGTGGCGCTCTTCCCACTGTGCTACAAACCGAGACGGGAGCATGTGCTACGAACGCGCCTTATGTCCTTCACTCATTCAAACTACGTCAAGAAACTATTGATACAACGAAGGCACGCGAACCTGAATGTCAACGGAAACGACGAACTGAAAACTTTAGAGGAGGATGTTGAATTTCCTGCGGGAAAGACGTGGCGGGAAGCGCCATGCGCCTTACAGCTCAACCAGAGAGAAGAGGGCGGGGAGCGGGGTAGGAGCGTGAGCACGCAATAAAGAAAGACGAGAACGGTTCGATCAGGTAACGCGGGTGTCGGTCTCTTCGCTGTCTCTACATTTCTCTACATTTATCTGTCTCTACATGGGGTTCACTCTACGTTCCCATTCGTTCTCCGATAAATGAAACAACATAACGGCAACACAATAGAACCTACACGGAACCCCCATGATGCTTCGCATCCTCCTCATGGTTCCCCACGGGAAGATGGTGTAATTTTATTTCTATGTTTCTCATTTTTGTAGGTGAAAATAACGTACTCCGAGGCCCGAATGGAGTTGAGCGAGTTACCAATGTCTAGTTCTTTCAAGTAACACAATGTTGTAATTTGTCTTTATGGTCACTTTAATTAATGCACCAAACCAGGAGAATAAGGAGACGCTGCTGTGAAAATAGCGCCTTCGCTATCAAGCTGCATTCCACATTAAGAGGAAATGCTACTTGCATCCTTATAGCGTAAACAATATACAAAAATTGGCTGCGTATTTGCTTGCTTCGTTGCAAATGTCGTCGAAAGACGGTTGCCTTCTGCCGCCCCTGAAACATTAATTCCTCTCTCTCTCTCTCTCTCTCTCTCTCTCTCTCTCTCTCTCTCTCTCTCTCTCTCTCTCTCTCTCTCTCTCTCTCTCTCTCTCTCTCTCTCTCTCTCTCTCTCTCTCTCTCTCTCTCACACACACACACACACACACACACACAAACGCACGCACGCACGCACGCCCGCACGCGTCCCTGCGACGTTACAGGGCTCCGACGAGAAAGGGGCTGGTCAGTTTTGGTAGTTTATCCCTTGTCGGGAAGGCGCGAAAGAGTTTTGTTTTTAGAAGTTTGCGTTGAATTGACATCATCGTTGTAGGGTCGAGATTGGCATAGTACGGCTTGTTGAGGGCTTGTTTTCGTGAAAAAGTACCTTAGCCCCCTTACCTCGCTGGACAAGGGGGAGGGAAACTTTGTCTGGTGATGTATGTTGAATTTTCGTCTCTTTAGGAGGGGGGGGGGGGTATAAAAGAGGAAGACGAACACAAAGGGGCGATAACCACACGATGCGTAGCCGGCCGGTTGACAGCGGTGATGAGCCATGTATAATTTGCACGATGATGACATGAAGGCATGCTCCCCTTCAAAGGCACCGTATGCCCCGCCGAGTCGTTCGGACGTAGGCGCTTGCAGGCACCGACACACTGTGCTACCACTTCTCGAGCGTGCGTGCCTTTAGACGGTGTACGGGCACTTCCTGCTGCTCCGTCACTCACGCGATGGCCATCGGGTAAACGCGAGGGCCATTTCGCGTGCTGCACTCGCGTTCTTAGCGGAACGGTACGAAAGAGCAAGAGGAAGCGCGTGCACGGCGGCGGAGGGTGGCTGCTCTTCGGGTCGTGTTTCGTGCTAGCGGGCGCCTCCAAGCCGCGAGCGTGCGTGCACAAATATGTGCATTGCAGTGCGCTCTCCCTTGTGTACGCCTACGCTGCCATGGCACGCGCAGCTTTCCCGCAAGGTCACCCCGTGCGACAGCTAAAGACGGCGCGCAGCTCCGCCGCGGCAGCGCCCATCGTTCTCGCCGTTTGCCTCATGCCAGGCAGGCGCTTGCCACGGCGAACACTACAATCCAACCAGCTGGATTTCGCCGTATTGACAGCTGTAAAATTTTTATTGCCGCGGATGATGAAAAGCGCATGAAAAATTTCATCCAAGAGCTAGCAAGTACGATTCCTACGTGTCTGAGGAATGCGGCTACGCGCAAGACAGCACTGTCAAAGGCCGCTGTATTCGTCAAGCAAACGAGTGTCTTGCGACGTTGCATTCGGGTTTTTAACGATTTTCATTTCACTTTATCCCCCATCGACTTGTAAATGTTAGTGCCAGTGCTTGAAGCAAGAGTCTGTTGGAGAGTGCTGTTCTGGGCCTGTTGGTAGGACGTGGCAAAGAAAGGAAGCGCTTACACTACAAGGGACAAGAGAGTATAGACGCACACAAGGCGCTAATGCGACGTAATGAAGTAGTGTCTCGTGTGAGTCTACGCGCGTATCCTTGTGTTAGCGTTTCCTTTCTCCGCGAAGTCCGTCGGACTAATATTAAAAAATCATCACCCCTCCGTCAAACGACAATGGTTGAACGCGAAGCTTTTTCGTGACGGATTCTTTGGTTGCCGTCTTAGTTTTCCAAGCCGCTCGGGCCATGTGGAAATGGAGCAATCGGATAGACACCGGCTTCATATATTGCGAGGGACCAAGGTTCGATTCCGGCGACGGGAAGCGTTTTTTTCTTTCACTTCGGCGTTTACGCGTTACAGGCGCTATCAGTGAAAACACTTAAGCTTCGCTTTAAAAGTCGCCGAAAAGTAAGCGTTATACGCACGCTGGTTTGTTCTTCCATCTCCATTGATTGATTGTATACGGTTTAACGCACCGACGCAACGCAGGCGATGAGGCGCGCCGTAGTGGAGGGCTCCGGATTAATTTTGACCACCTGGGGAAATCCGTACACACGGGCGTTTTCGCTTCGCCTCCATCAGGAAAGCGGCCGTTGCGGCCGGGACTCGAACTCGCGTCCTCGTGCTCAGTAGCAAACGCCTTAGCCACTGAGCCACCGCGGCGGGTCTCCTCCATCTCCAGTGCTTATGATCCAACACATGCCGTTTAAAGAACGCGCTTACGTTATGATCCATCTGACTTGACAAATTGAGAGTTCGTATGAACAAGAATGTCAGGAAGAAAGGTGTTTACTACGCGCCTTAATAACCCTTATGGGGCGGCTACTGTATTTTTCGCGCTACGGTATGTATCTCCGCATGCACACTGCACTAAAATGAAATATGTTCTTATTTATCGCAGTTCCTTTATTTTTCCAGGTGTGTGCGCGAGCGAAATTTTTTTTTTCTGCTTATCGCACAACACACAGACGATCAACATGCGCCAGGACAGGTGGTAAGGGCCGTGATCGAATGCTATTTTCCTCTTTTGCATAAACCACTGGCAGCGATGACTTCCTTGGAGTGACATGCCGATATATAGCACTGATCAACAAATATAGTTCTCACCCAGTGGTCAGTTGCAGGCAGTGATAGAAATCTGCGAAGGCTCGGGAAAAAATCTGCATGTTGCTGATCCAGCACGAGAAGAGAATTCAGCGTTGCTTGTAGTCGTCAACAAAATGCTCGCTCATTTCCTCTGCTCGAAATGGCTCACAGGACTGCCAGACACAAAATGGACCACCTATGAAACGGCCAATACAGAAAATAGAGTGGCAGTTTGTAACGGGCGTCCCTCTCCAGCTATCAGAAGCGTTTCGCAGTAAGGTGGGAAAATCGTAGGCACCGATGACGGAGATCTTGGGCCCGTCGATAGTTTATCAACAACAAAGTGAGCAGCTGCATATCCTTGTCCACTTCGCCAGCTGCCATTCAACACCCACTGCGCATCCATTGTGCTCACTGTTAAAGTCAAAAGAACTTTGTTTCGGACACTGCAGTATTTGCACAGTCGCGACGCAGCACTTCGTGTGCGACGTAATGAAGTTACCGTCGGTGCGTAACAACTACCCCGGCGTTGTCTGCTCGACCTGCTGCCGCGTAGTTCGGGGTCTCTGAACTGCGTGCAGCAAAAGGTTGCTTCGTTAACCTTCGTGGCTCTGATCTCTCTCTCTCTCTCTCTCTCTCTCTCTCTCTCTCTCTCTCTCTCTCTCTCTCTCTCTCTCTCTCTCTCTCTCTCTCTCTCTCTCTCTCTCCTTTGTCTGGCTGTGTTTGCACCTCAGGTGAAACGGTTCCCTAATGACCTTGGTGGTGGGCTGCTCCGGCGGATATATATCCAACCGGAAACACGCGTCTTTTCGTCTGCTTTTCTGTTTAACACCATAGATAAACAGAAAAGCAGGCGAAAAATAAGCATATACTTGAAATATTTTTTAAGGCGAGACCATAGATGGCTCACTGAGCGAGAGAAGCGGCGTCCGGCGTCTGTAACAGAAAAGCGGCTTCTTGAAATGCGTCCAATTGCAGGAAGCGTTTAATATCACGGGGCATTGTACGCCGCGAGCTTGAGCGAAAAAGTCGGCGTCCGCCATTGACGTCTTTAAAGGGACACTAAAGGCTGAATGAAATTTTGTGGTAACTGAAAGATCGTACGTTTCGTAGCACTCCCCAGCTTTTGTTTGACGAGCAACGATGCGTTATTTCCTGAGGAATTCGACGCCCCAACGTGGCATGAAATACACAAACGCTTCCCGCAGCTGTCTCGAGTAGTCTTCGTGGCCGAACTTCGGAACGGCTCCGCCCGGCCCAAACATAACGAGGGTAGAGCTGTGCGCGAACGATGTACGGATTATCTATCAACAGCGGCTCGCAGCGAGCGGGAGAGCACAAGTTCGGATCGGTCGGATAACCCCCTGCAGTGAGTACCCTAACCTTTCACTAGCGATATAAGGTTCGAACCATTAGCGGGCACGCCTTACCGACAGCAACATCCGCGCGCGGAGAACGGATTAGAAGCTCAGGCGAATCGGGTTGTTTAAACACCTGCAGTGCATCTTGTCCCTTTGTCGCTTCCTGCCGGAGGTGTTGCTTCCAGAAGCTCGGGTGTTCACCGTGGTAGGATTTTGACTTCGCTAATTTCGCACCAATACTTTTTTTAGAATGAAACTGAAAGCATGATGGCAGACGAGCGTGAGGGAAGCAGCCTGTCTCGCAGTGCATAAAATCTGTTGTCTGCGTTTTTAAAATTATGTCAGCTCACGGAAAGCTTTGATTTACATTTATTTCACATGTTCAACCACTTCGGAGCTGTTTATTCTAGGAAAAACAATAGTATAAATGCTCCTCCAAAGAGCTCTCGCCGTGCACAAATATTGTGACGTCACTAAACGTAGTATCCGAAAGCGTGCGGGGCGTCGGCACCCGCTCTCACGTTTCTGGCATTTTCTGCCTTATTAAACAACTGCGAGTTGCGAGAATGGTGAATTTGGATTTCCCCGGCACCTTAATCGATCGATACCGGCCAACTTGTTTACAACCCTTTAGTGTCTCTTTAAAGGAGCCATGAAGAGAAAACACAAGTTTGGTTCATTCGAAAGATTGCCTCGTTAGAACCATAACGACACCACTTATAACGCAAACTTCGCTCAAATAAGCTACATAATTAGGAAAAACGGGAATGGTCATGCGACCCACCAGCTCATTTCCCGCAACAGAACCTATGCCGTCACATGGGCTAAGCTCTGCGATTGGCGGAGGCCGGCAAAAGCAAACGCATGTTAGGCAGGGCTTACAGTTTGCATAACGAGCTAAATGCCCGTGAAACATACTGCACATTCTTTTTATGACAAAGAACGGTGGAGTAAACGGTTGAAGTTCCGAACGAACACGCAAGCGTGTGCGCCAATGCGTACGAAACAACCGCCTGGCCGAGCTCGACATCTCGCCGTCGCGCAGACGAATTTTCGGGTTCGAGGCGCTCTGACCTTGGAGGAAAAATGCCGTAAACACCGCGCATTGACGCTCGTATCTTTCTGGTCGAAGCAGAGAGCTCGCGCGAACGGCTTTCCATACACGACACCGGCCAACTGGCATAAGCGATACTGCTACTGAAGTTGAACTATTATTAACCGTAATAAAAATACGGCACATACGTACCAGTCTGTATTCGTCCGTGGCGACGGCGCTGACGAGGCAGCGGTGCCGACGGCAGGGCGTTCGTCTGTTGTGGCTATCGCGGAATGGTCGCTTTCCCGTCCACCGCGTATCCCACAACTCTTGCCGCTCGTGCACTTAGAAGCGTTGAGCGTTCAAGTGGTGTGAGGTTGTTAAATGCAAGCCCGAGCTCCTCGGCGAGAGTTTTGTTCTCCGGATCAGGCGATTCCATGACTAGGGCTGCGGGTGCACTAGGTTTTACTAGCATTTTTAAAATGGCCGCCGTCTCGGTCGACTCCCGCGTGTGGGTGCTATATGGAGTCGACATACTAAGTATCTGTTTCA